>NC_090926.1:402552905-402855936 GCF_040938575.1 Ambystoma mexicanum | reverse complement strand
GTCAGGGCCCCGGCCGAAATAGGATGAGAGTCCCCAAGTCACGCAAGTATACAAAACACAATACCCCCCTGGGGGGGAGAGGGAACTGCTGATGGATGGATATTGTGGTCAAAGAGGGATCAGGGGGGTGTACAGAGCATAAGGGAACGTATATAACAGACAGCGGGTGCCCCTGTTGGGGGGGAAGGCGCCAGGAGGAAGATGGTGGAAGGAAGGTAAAGGGGAATCGGGAGATGCTATGGGGGATTGGGGGGCTCAAGAAGGCAAAGGCTTTAGTGAGCTGATCCGAGGGGAGGGAGAACCACTGGTGATCCGACCCTGTCGTGCACATGGCAACAAGGTGGGATCGGATATCAAGGGAGGCAGGGGTGGAGGAGGGGGAAAGTAAAGTTCTCAGTTTATAAGTTCTCAACAGTTTGGTGTTGTAGGCTTTAAATGTTTCATATCGGTGACACAAGCCACAGTGGGGAACACACCTCGGGAGGGGGCGGATTGAGAATGAGACGGATGGGTGATGGGTTCTATAGGAGAAATGGTCCTCGGCTCCCTCAATGTTAGGGGTCTCAACACGCCAGGAAGAGATCATTAGTTCTGCGAGAATTCAAAAAGGGGAAACTAGACTGGATGTGCCTCCAGGAGACACACTGGCAGAAGGGTAGGGAACCCCGACTGCATGCAAGAGAGGTTGGAGAGGTGTTCATGGCCTCAGACACAAAGAAAAGGAGAGGAGTTGCTCTCCTGGTATCGGCCCGGTTGAGGGACCCCCTGAGGGACTGAAAGAGGTTGGGCAAAGAGCGCGGGTCCCGCCCAACCAATGGGGACTTTGACCGATTTAGAAGGGTTAATGAGGTCCTGGGCCTGGTCGATTCCCTACCTTTGACAGCTGAAGGTGAGAGGCCATTCACCTATTACTATGCTGTGCATAATTCCGACTCACGGATAGACCTAATTTTGGTCGATGGACACCTGAGAGCCCAGGTAGTGGAGCCCCGGGTCGCCCCAGTACCGTGGTCGGACCATGACATGGTGAGAGTAGTGTTGGGGAAGGGTCGAGTGTTCTCCCCCCCGGCGGTGCTGGAGATGCAACGATTTCCTGTTAAGGCACACAGTGGTGACTCAAGAGCGACTCACGGCAATCAAGGAATACTTTGAGTATAACGATACTGGTGAAGTTACGGTCCAATCCCTTTGGGAAGGCTTTAAATCAATGATAAGGAGAGTCCTCATAAGTTTAGGGTCCCCGAAAAAGAGGGAAAGGGGGAAACAGGAACAACCCCTGCGCCAGAAAATAGCTGTATTGCAGCCTGGGGTCCTGGGGGAGCCCCGGCCTCCCCAGACGGGGTGAATAGACTCCGGCATTATAGGACACAGCTAAACGCCATCCTAGTCCAGGACACAGAGAAAAAAACTCCTATTCCTCAAGAAAAAATACCATGAGAAAGGAGAAAAGGCTGATAAGATCCTGGCCTCGAGGCTAAGGGAGGAGGGAAAGCGGAGGACAATAGGGAGCGTAAAAACTAGGGAGGGTAGCATGGCCTATGCTCAACAGGGAATTGGACGGGAATTTGCGGCATACTATAAGTACCTCTACTCCTCGGAGTGGAGGGGAGATGAGGAGAGGTTGGAAGCCTTCTTGGGGAACCTCCCCCGGGTTAGCGAAAGATGTGAACACCTAGATAGGCCCATAAAGGTAGAGGAAGTGCAACTGGCTATCAAGGGTATGAAAGCGGGGACTGCTCCTGTGGAGGATGGCTTCTCAATTACATTTTACAAGCTCTTCCGGTCCACTCTGGCCCCATAGCTGGTTAGAGTTTTCAATGCTTGCCTGGAGGGAGAGGCGTTCCCACCTACAATGCCAATGGCCACGATAGTGGGTATCCCCAAAGAAGGGAAGGATCTGACTCTGCTCATCGTACAGACCCATTTCCTTCCTGAATAATGATGTTAAAATTCTGGCTAAGATCCTAGGAGCGAGGCTGGAAGGAGTGCTGCCTACACTGGTCCATGCTGACCAGGTGGGTTTTGTAAGTGGGATACAGGGGGCAGATAATATAAGTAAGACTTTAAATGTGATGCATAGTGCCCAGACGAAGCAGCAGGAGGCCTACCTAATTTTGCTGGACTCGGAAAAGGCGTTTGATAGGGTGGAGTGGCCCTTCATGATGAGGGTCCTGGGGGAAAATGGTATTAGGGGTGAACTTTCTGGGGTGGGTGGTGGTGCTTCAGAATGGCCCCAAAGCAAGGGTTCTCATTAATGGGGGACTATCCAAGGTATTTTCCCTAACAAGTGGCACAAGACAGGGCTGTGCCCACTCAACATTGATCTGCGCTGTGACCATGGAACCCTTGGCGATAGCGATCCGGGAGAACAAGCTGATAAGGGGCATCTGCTGGGGGGAGGACAAGTTTAAACTCTCACTCTTTGCAGACAATATACTGGCCTATATCACAGATATTGAAGTATCACTGCTGTTCCTAATGGAACAAATAGCACAACATGGTGCACTCTCTGGCCTAAAAATGTACGTTGACAAATCCTGTATAATGCCCATCCAGGACCACAGCCCCCTCCTAGAGTCTAGGAACAGGTTCAGGGGCACGAGGGTGGAGTAGGAGGACAGAAAGTATCTGGGGATCCAGGTCACGAGAAACCTAGGAGAATTGGTCAACGCAAACTATGACCCACTTCTGGCCAAGATAAAATTGGACTTTAAGAGATGGACCCCATTAACTTTAACGTGGTATGGTAGAATGATCTCCATAAAAATGAATGTCTTCACGTGTTTGCTATATGTCTTTGTGGGTGTCCCAAGCCAGCCCACGGAAAGGTTCTTTGGGGAACTGGCAGCAGAGGTTTGTAGAGTCATCTAGCAGAATAAAACACCCACGGTAAAAATGGAGATGCTGACACTTCCAAGGGAGGAGGGAGGATTCAGATTCCCTAATTCTAGGGTATACCACAGGGCGGCGCAACTGAGGGTTATGCTGCAGCATATGAGAGAGGAAGCAAGGACCTAATGGACGTACCTGGAGGATTTGGTAGCCCACCCCCTAAAGGTTAGAGATTATCTCTGGGCCCGCCCTAGAACTATCCCTGGAAGGCTGAAAGCCTCACCCAACCCTGAGTGTGCTGTGGCCCAACTGGAAGGACAATGCAGCCAACCGAGAATGGTCGACATGGCCCTCACTGTTGTCCTCGGTGTGGGGTCCCCCTTTCAATCTAGCCAGTAGGAACTTGAGGTATGCGCAGGAGTGGTCTGACGCAGGACTGGAAAGGGTGGGTCAGTTGTTCAAGGAGGGGGAATTCCTGGGTTGGAAGATGCCTGAGAGGTTCTGGGGAGTCACAGGATCTCAGTTTTTGAATACCTACGAATCAAAGGCATTATAACCGACCCCGAGTAGGGTAAATCCCTTACAAGGGAACTAACACCTTTTGAGAAGGCCCTAGACACGGCCCCGCGAGAAAAGGTATCCTGTCTAGGCTGTATAAGGCTGTGAACATCACGAAGCTGACAGGGAGACAGACATTCCAGAGATACTGTGAGGACCTTGTAGGGGGCGACATCACAGCAGGAAGTGGGTGAAGATTTATAAAGTGGTCTTCCAGGGAGACCTATTTATGTCTGCGATGGAACATAACTATAAAATGTTAATGGGTTGGCACAGGGACCCACAGAGATGTTCCCGGGGACATCCCCATTATGCCCAAGGAGATGTGGTCAGGTGGGGACTCTTGCCCATATGTGGTGACGATGCCCAAAGATACAGGTATACTGGGATGAGGTGCTAAACTGGATGAGGGAGATTACGGCATTGGTACTGGAGTTGGACCCTCTACAAATACTTGTGGGGCTCTCAGCAAGTGACAAAAATGAATATAGACTCCCCAGAATGTGGGAAGCAATGTTGAGGGCGGGGCGCCTCTCTTTGGCCCAGGGATGGAAAAGCGATAAGTTGCCTGCAAAGTCGGTATGGGAAAGAAAGGTGCAGGACATGATGGTGATGGACAGGTTAACAGCTGTGGTGCACGATAGGATGGGGTCCTTTGGCGAAGAATGGGGAGCGTTCCTCTGTAGAGGAGAAACTGAGAAGGGGGGTCCCCCTAAGTCCAGGGTACACATAACCTAGACACATAACAGAGACCATGGAATGGATCAGTGAGCCGAGCAAATGCAGATGTGACTATTAGATATGATCCGCAGACCGCGGCCGAGACATTTCTCCGGGGGGTTGTGGGTTAACCACGGACATTTTGGGAAAATACATTGAGAAAAGATGGAACCAACACAGTTAAGGAGGTATGGGGGAGTGGGAGTTGTTCATCGTGTTTTGTTCTAAATGTTGACGTACTCAGGGGTCTCTCTTGGGACGAGGAGATGGAGAAGGGGACTCCATTGGTTGGATTATTGATGAATAATTTCTGCTGTATGTACGCCTTTCTATGTTTCAAAAATGCAAATAAAAACAAAGTTAAAAAAAAAAGGATTCTGATAGACAGGAGCCCTGAGAACAGGGGCCTGGCACAAGGAGTCCTTTAAGCATTGAAAGGCCTTCTCACACTCCTCAGACCAAGAGACCTTCTTGCGTTTCTTTGGAGTAGTGAGAGCAGTCAGGGGGACAGCTATGGTACCATAGTCTGCCATGAAGTTCCTGTAGTACCCAGTGAGGCCCAGGAAAGCTCTCACTTGGGTTTGGGTTGTGGGGGTAGACCAGTCTTGTACTGCTTGTACTTTACTGGGAAGAGACTATAGTCTACCTCCATCTCCTTGTTACTCATGAAACGTCACTCTAAGCACTCTTCCATTCTTATTCTATTAGACCTTTCCGCTGCCTTTGACACTGTTGATCACTCACTCTTGCTAGCTTCCCTTTCATCCTTTGGTTTTTCCGGTTCTGTTCTTTGCTGGTTCAAATCTCACGTGTCCCAATGGCCATTCTCTGTTTCTTGGGGTGGGACAACTTTGGACCCCCATCCTCTTGCTCATGGTGTCCCACAAGGATCGTTTTGGGACCTTTTCTCTTTTCTCTCTATACTTCTCCTCTTGCTAAAGTGATATTTTCTTATGGCCTATCCCCCCATTTCTTTGCCGATGACACCAATCTTTTCCTTTCTTTCTATTCATTCTCATCTGACGTTCATACTCCGCTGCCTTCATGCTTATCGGCCATCAAATCATGGATGTCCTCCCACTATCTCACACTTAACACTACAAAAACGGAAGTACTCTTTTTCCCTTCTACTACCATTCCCTCCCCTATCCCTCCTTCATTTATTTCATTTCCCCCTTCTCAACTTCCCATTGTATCTACTGCTCAAAATCTGGGACTCTACATTTACTCTGCCCTACCATTTAAATATCACATCTCAATCTCTTCTTGGGCCTGCCGCTATCATCTATTTAATATTTCTAAAGTTCGCTCCTTAACGTTCGATGCAACTAAGCTACTTATATCTTCACTAATTTTTTCACATCTCTTCTATTGTGCCACTAAACTTTTTGGTCTCCTACCCTCTCGACTTTCTCCCTTAAAATCTGTTTTCAATGCCGCTATTCATGTACTCTTCAGTTTGAGTTTACCTGACTCAATGTCCTCTCCTTTTCTCACTCTTGGTTGGCTTCCCTCCCATGCACAACTCAAATTCAACTTTCTATCCCTTGTCTTCAAATCTCTCTACGGTCTTACCCCGGATTACCTTTCCTCACTGTTCTCATTCTATACTCCCACCCCACTCTCTTTGTTCTAGCTGTCAGTTTCGTCTTGTAGTACCAGCCCCCCCCCTATGCCCAATTACGCTTTCGCACATTTGCTCACCTTGCCCCAATCCACCGGAATGCTCGTCCTCTTTCAATATGCTCTATCACTATCTATTCCTTATTTTGCAAATTGTTGAATTCTCATCAGATCCAGCAGAGTTGATCTCAGGCTCCATTTGTCAAGCTCTCATTGTTTACTATTGTACCGCTTTTTATATTTGTTGCTATGTTAAGCGCTTTGGAATGAAGGCGATATATTAGTCCCAAATACATACAAATACCTCCACCAACCTCATGGCCAAGGTAGACAACTGAACCCTGACTAATTTGACACTTGCTGGCCTTTATGGTCAGGTGGGCCTTCTGAAGAGCATGCAACACAATCTCCAGGTGTTTTACATGTTCTTCCCAAGTAGGGCTGAAGACTGCTATATCATCCAGAAATGCAATGCAGAATTCATCCAACCCATTCACAACATGGTTAACCAGCCTCTGGAATGTGGCAGGTGCATTCTTCTATCCAAATGGCATTATCCTGAACTGGTAAAGCCATTCTATAGTTGGAAATGCGGTCTTCTCCTTGGCACTTTCTGTCCAGGATATTTGCCAATACCCTGCAGTGAGATCAAAGTACAGGTATTTTACAGTACCTAGCTTGTCTACCAATTCATCTGTTGTTGGTAGGGGGTGAGGATCGGTATTGGTGACAGTATTCAGAACCCTGTAATCCACACAGAACCTCAACTCAGAGGTACCTGCATTTGGCACCAGATCCACAGGACTGGAGCATGGACTACTAGAGGGTTCAATCACCCCAAGATCCAACATCTTGTTGACCTCAGACTTGATGTGGGACCTGACTTTGTCTGACATCCTATAGCTCCTACTTTTAGTAGGTACATGTGAGAAACCTCAGGGTATTCTCACTTCTTCTCCTCCTGGATCCTCTGCTCAGGCAGCCAGGGGACGGCCATCGCTGTTGGATCTAGAACCTGCGGGTGGACAAGTGGTGGAGGATCACCTGGGTGGAGGATCTGTGGGGAATGGGAGTGAGGTATCCACGGATGGGATGCAATATTCTGACGGAGCCACAGAAGAGGAGGAGGTAGTCCCGGATGCCTTCATGGGATACATTGATTCCGTCACCCTAATCCAGGTCTCATTTTCCCTAAATCCAATCCTGTCATCAATTGCCCAAGGTGGGGAAGGAAGAGAAACCAACTAAAACCAAGCCAGGTGTCTGATGTCAATATCCATTCATCCACTACCAATTTAAACCACAGGGAATGCCATCAATACCCAGACTTGTATAATGAACCATCAGGAATATGGAAGGGGCAACCATCCCCTTGAGGGAAAACCAGGCTAAAGAGTTTCCCTATGTCCATTGTCGATTCCCTCCCAAAAACCCTTCATGCAGAGTCCGGCATTTACTAATTATCACTCACAGCAAATCTACTTGACTGTTTTTCCAACTATAAAAGGTGTGGTTATTGTAAAGACTCGAGGGGGTATCTGTACTCCTGCCCTCTATATGGCAGAGTAGAAGCACAGAGCACCCCAGCCAAGATTCTCTATGTGGTAGAAGGAACGAGCAACCAAGGCTTAAGCTCTCAGGAGGTGATTCGGGCTGGTTCTTAAGTACAGTGCAGACCCCAAGTCCCCCACAAAGGAATGTCCACACACTATGTTATGTGCTAACACAGTTATTTATATATACATAAGGTTCAAGATATATACATCAATTAATAACACACTTTGTACTCTGGCAATTCTAATATGGCAAATATGTACAATGTCTATGTGGTACTTTGTACCCTGGCAATTCTTATATGGCAAATATGTACAATGTCTATGTGGTACCACACTTAGCTATTGACTCCTTTAAAATGCATCAACTGCTAACAGTTATAATGGCATACAAATCATATAACAAGGTGTATCAGCATAGATCATGGGAGAGAAGACCAGTTGGGTTAAACAATGGCAGAATGGTACTTTAGCTATTAAGACTGTGGGCCTCATCACGGCTTGGGCGGTAACCCTTAAAATCGGCGGTAGCGCTCATAGCGCCGATTTTAAGGGTCCGTCGGATCACGACTCCAAATACCGCCGGCGCAATAACAGCCGGCGCAAGGACAGCTGGCTGTACAAGCGCCGGCCATAAGAGCGCCAGGAACCTTTACCGCTAAAACATCATCGATCAGGAGTCCGGCGTAAGCGCTATTAGCGCCATAAAAGCGGCAGATAATCCGCCGAAAATACCTCCAGCAAAAAGCTGGAGGTAACAGTACACAGGACACAGCAATGAGGGCCCAGGTGTAAGCAATGCAATTCAGAGGCCTACAAAGGACCCACCCATGCACAACACCCCCTCCCCAACCCCATCACACCAGCAAGAGCAGGGAGGAGACAGCAATGAGGGCCCAGGTGTAAGCAATGCAATTCAGAGGCCTACAAAGGACCCACCCATGCACAACACCCCCCCCCCCCCAACACCATGCTGCCATTTGGAGCCGGGAGCCTTGATGTCGACTTCTACCTGCTGCGCCTGGAGCTACAGAGGCCAGTCAACCAGGGTAGGGCCCTGGGAGTGCAGGGGGCAGTGGGGATGAGGAGAAGGAGGAGGAGAGCAGCAGCAGCAAGGCGCCCAGCCATCCCCAGGGTCAGGCCAACACCCTGGGCCCTAACTGATGGTCAGTTGGTGACAGAATAACGGCTGGACAGGGCAACCATCACCCAGTTGCTGGACACAATCCAGGGTGACATATGCAGCCGCATAGCAACCAGCACGGCAGTACCTCCCCTAGTGAAGCTTGTGTCTGTGCTTCTCTTACTTGGGACTGGCAGCTACCAACATACCGTTGCCATGATGCATGGAATTGCCCAGTCCACATTCAGTGCCATGCTGGTACAGGTGCCTGATGCACTGTTGAATCATGTGAACGAACACATTGTATTGCCAGCCACACAGGCACAGGTGCCCCAGTTTAAGGGTCAATTCTATGCCATTGCCCAAGTCGCGAATGTAATAGTAGCCCTGCACTGCACACATGTGGCACTTGTACCACCCCAGGCACATGAGGCTGCCTACAGAAACCGGAACCAGTACCATTCCCTCAATGTGCAGATGACATGTGGCCCTGACCTCACCTTCAGCCACTGCTGTGCCCGCTACCCAGTTATCCACCCACGACTCCATGGTCCTACGCAACAGTACCCTGCCAGCGTACATGGAAAGGCACCGAGGCCAAAACACATGGCTACTGGGTGAGTACAAATGTATACCACAAAGCATGTCAATCCACAACTGATGGTGCCTGTCACAGGATCCATCATTCCCAATGGTCAGCAGCATCACAGCAGCATACACATCCAAGCAGCTTGCACGATGAACCTTGGACATGTTCAACACAGCAGAACACACCCATGCAGGATGTAAGACATGTGGTGGCACAGTGACATATGGAAGCCCCACCACAACAAGGCCTCCTGTGTGAGTAGCACCATGGCTCCCAACACTGACACAGTACAGATATCCCAGCCTGGCCATCCGACAGCAATGAAATTCCAAACCATCAGCTGGCACATCCACGAATGCTCCACACATAAGTAGGCCGAGTGATGACAATGCACATCCCACAAACACTGTCCCCAAAATGGCCATGGGAATGCATGGAGAACAGTACAGAATAGAGAAGAGCAGCAAATGCAACTGTAGGCCAAACATAAGTAGGCCGAGTGATGACAATGCACATCCCACAAACACTGTCCCCAAAATGGCCATGGGAATGCATGGAGAACAGTACAGAATAGTGAAGAGCAGCAAATGCAACGGTAGGCCAATGGATCAGCAATGACACATGAGGCAGCCACTTCTGTCAAGCAGAAGTAGATGGAAGGGCCCCCTCATCCTGCAACATGTGAATGAGTACTGTTACATATCGAAACATAGCCGTACCAAGTGGAGAGTACCCCATTGATTCAATCGTGCCCATAGGACAGCGCACTCCACAATGTCATAGGCCAAATGACAAATATTGCAAAATCACACTGATGACAGGGCTCTGTACACCCACTGGATTTACCTTGTCCCCATACCGGCTTTCTCTCCCCTACAGATGAATCTGGATATCCCCATTACACGTGACTCATTACCCCTGTGCGTCACCCACACACGGCTGCGGAGCGGGCATACAACCTTGGCCATGCCCGTACACGGATCTGCGTGGAGAGGGCATTTGGACTTTTGAAGGCACGCTCCCGGTGCCTCGACCGCACGGGAGGTGCTATGATGCATGCACCAGAAGAAGTTGTAAAATCTTACTGACATGTGCCATGCTGCACAACAACTGTTGTCGCTGAAATGTGCCACTGCCCCCTGATGCTCATGTGCAGCCACCTGAGGATGGTAGTGAGGGCGATGAAGTGCCAGAAGGTGTAGCACATGCACAAAGGGTGGGTCTGAGGGAAGGGAGGTTGGCCAGACAGGAATTGATTGATGGATTCTTTTCGAAATGGGTAATAGGTAAAGGGTGACTTCTACATTAAATTGCATTTGTAACAATCACTACTGTCCATGCGTTGTGATTTTTGTAACATTATTTTCCCTAAAACTATCCCCCCTCCCCCCAGTGAACACCCAACAATCCCCCCTCCCCCCAGTGAACACCCAACAATCCCCCCTCCCCCCAGTGTACAACCCCCAACTGTGCTGTTGCCTGATCAGGCCAAAACCAATGATGCCATGCACCGCTATGATGGGCGCGGGCGCTTCCCTCTCCCAGGACCCTCCGGTGTGTGTGCCCTCAGGTGGCGCAAGGACCGGCGCCTTGGAGATGGATCCAGTGAACCCTCTGTTGGTGTGGTTGAAGTTGAGGGCACGGAAGCGCTGCCTCGCGTTGTTGTTCTGCTAGTGCAGACACAGCCTCCGTGAATTCACGTACCCTTTGGCCAAAGCCTGTCAGGGCAGCAGTGCATTGTTGCACGACATGGCGTGTGCGTGCATTGTCCCGGGCAATGTACTTGCAACCATGCCTAATCGAATTGCTCACGGCCTTAATGTGCCGGCTCTGGACTTTGGCCATTGCTTCCACCCGTCCTGTTTAGCTTCTATTATGTCCAGCCGGCCCATGACTGCTGCCCCAGTGACAAGGCCCTCTCCTGGCGCGTCAGGTGGTGGACCGCGAATTGGGCGCTGTCGGGGGGGGTGGGGGGGGCTGCATGGTGACATGCCACCAGACTGGACTGGGCTTCCTGGCTCTGATCGATGGCCCTCTGGGCTCCCATACAACGGGGTGTCCACATCGGGCTGGGGTGTGCTGCAGCGACGCACAGCCACGTGCCGACTCCCTGCCTGCTGTCTGCCTGTGCTTGGCCTTCCATGGGGTGTTGACGCCCCTTCCCCATCACTGCTGCTGTGGGTGTGTACTGCGGTGGTATGATGCCCACGTGGAGGTGTTACTCCCACATCGGGCTGCGATTCCGGCCTCTCTCCCTCGGCGTCGGGGCTCTGGATGTTGGCTTCCGGTGAGCTGCCGGTAGCCTCCCTGCGGCCATGTGGCTGCTGCTGCTGTCAGGCGGGGCTGAGTCGGGGTGAGTTGGGTGTTCCCCGGTGTTCTCTCCCGTGGGTGCGGCCTCTTGGGGGGGGGGGGTTGTGCTGGTGGAGGCACGGTGTCGTGGGCGCATTGCCGGTGTGGCCTCATCGTCATCATCAACGGCCTCTTGGGATCGACGTGTGCCTGTGGGGCACATAGGGGGTGGTTTGAGTACAATGCTGCATACATTTGTGTGATGCAGGTCATGCCAACAGGTGTGAATGAAGAGAGTGACAATGACGCATTCAACTTGCATTCTGTTCAGTCAACATGTGGTGCTTGTTGTGGATGTACATGCAGGGACACTGCATGGGAAAGCGTGGTTGGGGTGGACTGCGCTCAGGCTTTTGTGGTTGTGTTGATGCACAGTACCACTCTACGTAGCTGTCCTATGGCTATGGGAGTCTATCCCCTGCCCCTGTCATTCATGCACTGCACGTACAGGGTCGTCTAGGCAGCACTGACGTTCTAGGGATGTGGCCCTCACTTACGGGTGTATGCAGTGCCTCAGACACATGTCTTCACTCTCATTCAGATGCATGTATTCAGGGATGGGACTCATCTGCCGTTGGATCAATGCCAGTCCCTGCCTCCGCTCCACCGATGCCCTCAATAGTCCCGACATCAATGAGGCCGGTCAGTTTCTCCTCCCATGGTGTGAGGTCGGGGGGGGTGGTGGGTCTCCTCCTGTGGCCCTGCTTGCACTCCTGTGCTGGGACAGGATGCCTCTCACTCGAACCCACAGGTCATTGAGCCGCTTGCGGCAGTCTTCCCCATCCCGGGGCACGCGGCCAACTGCACTGACCCTTTGTGCAACACTTTTCCAGATTTGGCCTCTGCGCAGTGCGCTTGTTTTACGCTGCTGCAGCTCGTGATGGTGAGTCAGTGCCTCATCCACAAGGACCTCAAGTTCTTGGTCGCTAAACTTGGGTTTTCTGACCCTGTCCATGGCAGACTTGCCTCTGGTGCGCTCCTGCCTAATATTCTGCCTTCGAATCAAGTGGATGGCTTCCAGTGCTGAGATATCCGACAGATTGTGATTTCCAAAATGGCCGCCGCTTTATTTCCCGTCCCGGCGGTGACACGTTTCGCGCACGCTCATAGCGCGCACTATAAGCACGACGTGGCATGGTGCACCAGATTTAAGGGTTCGCGCTAATCGCGCTAACGCCTTGGACCAGGGCGCATGCACGATTAGTTGTGATCTGGCGGATTATCCTCCGGGTGCCTTGGCGTTAGCGCTATTTAGGTCCGGTGGATAATCCGCCACATTTACCTCCCAAGTCGTAATGAGGCCCTGTGTGAGGATCCCCCGACCTGGGCAACCTGTAATAAAGAATATTGACAAGCCCAGTCCATTAATGTTTAAATTGTCTTGTTTCCTTGTTAAAATGTTCCACTACCCCAATGTACCTGAGTTAGAAGAGTTTCTTTCGATGGTTCGTCGACGGATCCCTCAATGGTGGACTCCCTTTAAAAGCACGAGCCACGGGTCGTCGAGATTCCTCCTGTCGTTGAGACAGCAGCTTCGACCTTTGCGGTGCTCGTCCTCGATCGTGGATGTCCTGCGCAGACAAAGCATGCAGTGCACCTCGATGACAGAGTTCGGTGCCGCAAAGAAGACTCGGTGAATAACGTAGACCCAGCAGTGGCCGTCGGGTGTCACTCATCAGCATCTTTATGGACTTCAGGTGGCGGTAAACCCACTGGCGGATTCTCCTCAGTCGTCGACGACCTCGACTTTCTCCGGCAGAACAAAAGTGGTTAACGGTGATGGCAAGGGAGCCCTTCGTTTAATGTTCTTAGGCAAGGTGGAGCGTTGCGGCTCGGGTCGTCGAGCAGCACAGCATCAAGCTGTCCCTGCTTCTGGGCAACACAACTCGACAGGCTTCCAATGGTCACGGAGATCCTCCGAACCCCGGTCGACGGTGATGGACGTCGACGGCCTCGAAGGCCTAGTGCTTTACTTCAAGATTTCTCGGTGGACCCCGTCTCCGGTCAACAGCCTTTCGGGACTAGCTTACAGGGTACCTCGATGAAGATCAGTTTTTGCACAATGTTCCCTCTTAGCTCGGGGAGAGGTCTACCCGGGTCCTCTCTTGAATCAGTCATTGACAGACTCGACAGCTTTCTGATTTCGTCGACAGTAAACAGCAGCAAACCTTTTTCTTCCAGCTGGGCTACAAGGATAAGCAGCTTCAAGTTTCAACTTCAGCTTCGGAACAAATTGGGAAGTGAGAGGTCCCCAGATATACACATCTGTCCCTCATTCACACTGCTGAGCCAAGCTCAGTCAGCCAATCAGACAGAAGGGCATTCATGCAGGCAGGCAGCCAATCAGGCTCACTGTGCATTCAGGCCATTCACTTCCACCCAGACACCCATAACAAGGAATGTGGATTGGGGCAAGCACCCAGCCTTTCAGCACACCACACTGCATTCATGTCAGTTTTGGGCAGGGCTGTCTCATTCATTTTGTCACACACACAGAAACCAGACACCCATAAACCTGGAATGCATATTGGTCACACACTCCATTCACCCAGGTCCCACCCCAAGGGTGTACCCACAACATACCGTCACTGGGAAGGCTCCAGCCAGTCTGGCCTGAACTTCCCCACAATACCAAATAGGGTTCTTCCACCCAACGGCCTGTCAGGGGAAGGGACAGAGTCAGGGCTTCCCAGGACTTTGGGAAAAACAAGGTAACAGGTAATAGAAACCAAGAGGCCACAGGGGCCATCGTACCTTCTATCAGGAATCCACTGATTCCTATGGCAGGGACTGGGTATCCCAAAATGGAGGATACTCAGAGCACCTGTCAAATTCAGCATGGAGCTGCCACCAGCCCATACCCTGCTATGTGGGCCACACACAGGTGCCCAAAAACATGCACTAGGAGTACAGGGTTGTACCCCCACCCATGGGTGCCATAAGGGTATCCCAAGGGTCTCTGTTCACCACAACCAAAAAGAGGAAGTGCTGCACTGCCAGGAGTCCCACATGGACTCCTGTGCAACAAATAACACAGCACACACATGATAATGGAGTACAGGACATGGACATGGGGGCTCTGTCCCTCCAATGCATTTCCAGCATCAGAGTCGCCCCCCACCCCCCAGACCGAGGTTAGGGTGGTCTAATCTCCCACAAGATTGTCACCCTCATCCAGCCAGTCAACATACCTTCTGGAAAGGCCATCTGCATTATCATGACTCTTCCCTGGTCTATGCTCAATAGCGAAGTCTAGCCCTTGCAGGCTAATGGACCACCTGAGCAGTTTAGGGTTTTCACCCTTTATCTGCATAAGCCATTTTAAGGGCTTATGGTCTGTTTGGACCTTGAAGGTAGACCCCGTAAGGTAGGGTCTGAAATGCCTAAGGCTCCAAACTATACTGACCCATTCCTTTTCAACAGTAGCCCACCTAAATTCTCTACCTTTGAGTTGCCTACTAATGAATATGATAGTATGTTCCCTCCCTTTATCATCTAACTGGGACAAGACAGCTCCAATTACGGTGTCACAGGCATCACTTTGAACAATAAAGGGTTTGCTGTAGTCAGGCGCATACAACACAGGTGCCCTACTTTCCTTCAAGCCAACAGAGGCCCTCTGACAGTCTTCCATCCAATTAACCTTCCTCGGTTGTTTGGGAGAAGTCAGAGTTGTCAGAGGGGCAGCTATGGTTCCATAGTCCGCCATGAAGTTCCGTTAATACCCAATGAGGCCCAAAAAAGCTATCACCTGGGTTTGAGTAGTGGGAGTCTCCCAGTCATGTACATCCTGTACCTTACTGGGGAGAGGTTGGATTCGACCCCCTCCTACCTCATGGCCAAGGTAAGTGACTTTCCCCTGAGCTATCCTGCAACACCCGATCCAAATGAGTCAAATGTGCTTCCCAGGTGCATCTGTAGACAGCAATGTCGTCTAGGTAGGCCACACAAAAGGCCTCCAGCCCACTGAGGGTATGATTGACCAAATTTTGGAAGGTGGCAGGTGCATTCTTCAACCCAAAAGGCATGACTCTAAACTGGTAGACCCCATCAGGTGTTGAGAATGCAGTCTTTTTCTTTGCCTGGTCCGTCAGTGCTATTTGCCAATAGCCTGAGGTAAGGTCAAAGGTGCTCAGAAATTTGGCAGCACCTTTGGTGTCCACAAGCTCCTCAGCCCTGGTCATGGCTGCATGTCAGTTCTGGTGATGGCATTGACTCCTCTGTAGTCCACACAGAACCTGCAATCCTTGGTACCTGCCTGGGAACCTCTCTTGGGGACAAGGACCACTGTACTGGACCAGGGACTGGTGGGACGTTCAATTAAACCCAGATCCAACATCTTAGCGACCTCAGCCTGGATGTGGTTCTTTACGGTATCTGACATCCGATAGCATCTGCTTTTGACAGGCACACTATCACCAGTGTCAATATCGTGCCTTCACCATGGGGAGAGGCCTGGTGTCAGTGAGAACAGAGGGGCATACTGCCGGAGCAAAGCCTAGCAGACCCTCTGCGCTCTGGTGTCAGATCTGGAGAGAGATGCACTCACTCCACTGAGCCATCCTGAGGGTTGCTATGCAGCAAATCAGCAAGGGGCTCACTCTCATCCTTCGCTTGCTCTGATTCTAGCAGAAGACATGAGTCTTAGGGCAGTTTTTCTGAAGTCCAACTAAGGGCTTAGTAAAACCATTCAACTGAGGCAGTACAAGACTCCTAACAGAGCAGCCAAGTTTATCTTATGAGGGAGAGAGGGCTGTAGAATCAGTACAAATGAAAGTGTAATACAAATGGTTCAAAGAAACACTTTGTATTGTAAAAATAAAGGATTTATTTAAATACAGGTAGGCCCATATAAATCTAGGGCGTAAGTAAGTACTAACACATTATATGAAATCACAATATAAAAACACAACACTATACTTGAAAGTACACAGACCCAAGTATAGACGTTATTTGAAAAACCGAACAGTAGTTCTAGGAAAGTCAAAACCTTTTCATACACATTCAGTATAGGTCACACATATTCTTGGGAAGTAAAAACCAATGGTTACTTTTACAATTACATTCAGTAATGCAAGGGCAGTAGACCCTTCCAGTTGTATAATGATTCTCAGTACAAATCACTTAATCAGTCAACTGGACAATAAACTTTTGGTGAATAGTGGAACACATTCTAGGTGCAGCAAAAACCTATAACTACTTTTGTGATAACGCACAGTTATACTAGATGAGTAAAACCTAAGGATGTAATATACAATTACGGGTGCTTTTGAAATCAGGGAACACCAGATTGAGGTAAACAGTAACTCTTGTAACTTATTTTGGATGGCACACAGCTAACACAAGGTAAGTAAAACCCAAATACATTTTTAACCTCACAATGAAGGGGAAAGTAAAACCCAATGTTACACTTTACTGAATGACTCAAAGTTATTCTAGGCAGGCAACAACCTAATGCAGACTTATTCTGGACAGTCTAGCAGCAAGTCAGGGGAAGCAAGACCCAGTTTGGGGACACTCATACAATTAACCTCAAAGGACTAATCTGGTGATACCAACAGTTGGAGGATACTCATACAATTACCCTGCAGGAATAATCTGGTGAAACCAACACTTTACTTTTGGGAAGTGGCACAACCCAATCACAGGAGAGTAAAATATCTTCACATCTACTTTCCATTAGACTGGCAAAACAGGTGCTAAGGAAGAAAAGATGTTAACCATACTTTTAAGAATAGTGCATCACACATTCAAGATAAGTAAGAACATTTGTAACTGTTCACTCTTAGAATTAACGTTACCAACCGACTCTTTACAAGTAAGTCACTTTTACACACTTATTTTCTTTTCTAGGCAAAAGGCCCAATCCCTTCAAAGTCTTTCCCTTATTCTTGGAGCATGAGTGTTCTCAGTGGCAGAAGGGGGGTCACTAGGACTACTGACCAACAGACAGTGTCAGGATAGGTTCTTTAGTAGCAAAAGTCAGAGTTCTTTATGAAAACTGGGCGAGTGAGTACTTTACTTCTAGGGTTAGAAGAGGGTCCAGGGGCTTCGCAGAAGGCACTCCAGCAGGATTCTAGTAGTGGGACTGGGTGCACTGGATGAGAGGCCTCCCCATCACAGAAAACAACCCACAGCTACACAGAAATCCTAACAACATTAAGGTAAGTACATACCAAAGCCAACACAGTACCTCAGCATTGAACAAGATTTTGCAGCAGGAGGACTTCAGGGTCTGCAGCCAAATACCCGGTCAGTGGATTCCTTGTCATGGTGACTGAAAACAAGACCTCAGAAGGGACTTTTCAGTAGGGAACTATGAAGAAGGCTCTAGGCAAGGTTTCCCTCGCAGCTGAATGCAGTTCCGTGGATTAGGCGCCTTTTCAAGGAGCACAGAATAAGACAGAAAATCGAGGTTGAATTCTGGTTGTTACAAAGGTCCAGCACTCTGTTGAGGGGACTTATTGGACTCGATTCGTGTCTCTGGAGATCCACCAGGATGCCCACGAAGTTTCAGCGAGATTCAGAATTCAAAGACCGTGCACCACTAGATGGCTTGAGGTCGCATGGCATTGGGGTATTGCAACAACGCAACTCGTTGTTTTTGGAGTCCCCGGGTCGATTGGAAGGAAGGGCTACAGTAGGCTCCGGTTACACAGCAGACTCTGCAGTCGCTGGAAATCGTCTCAGCCGCGTTTCCTTCATCTTCCTCTTCGTTTTCGGTTCCAGTGGTCGAATTTTCTTCAGCTTCCAGGTTCGCAGTATTTATCAGGAACTACAGCACAACCTCTGCATTCTCTACCCGCATTTTACAAGAAGTGGCGGTCTGGTGGTCCAATCAGGACAGCCAGCCCCCCACTGGGATTTGACCCCATTCAGGCAAGGCGTAAGACAAAGTGCTGTGGAGTTTTGGACTCCTCCCTCGCTTCCTGCTCTCACAGATAGACTGGAGCCTGGGTAGGGAGTCTAGGGGACTTCCGCCGAAGATAAAAATCACACAAAGGAATTTCCCACCCTGGATGTCAGGGGAAGGAACAAGAAACAACAAGAAACACTAAAATGGCAAAAAAAGAAGACAGGGGCCATTTTGGTAAAATGAGCACCCTGCCTTCACTGCAGCTGTGAACACAGCCTGTGGTAAATGTGCACCAAATTAGTACAAGGTATCACTGCCACCAGCCATTGAAGGTAAGCTTGTCTCTGTAACAGAATTGTTACAGTTTTAATGTGAAAGGGGATACATTGTATCTCCCCAGCACTCCACATAAGGTGGGGTGTGCTGGTTTCACTTAACAAAATGTAAAAGGGATCAAAAGATCCTTTCTACACTTGGGAACTGTAGTTCTCTCAAGGTTAGCAAAAGAAGATTAAAAAGGGAGCCCCTAGGGCAACCCAGCAACAACAGGCACTTATTGCCAATAAGTTGTTAAAGAGGATAACTTTAAAAAGACACTATGGAGAGTCTTAAAAATGACGCCCATAAAAAGAGTTATAGATTATGTAAGTGTGGAAAAAGATTCCCACTCACTGAGGTATTAAGGAAAAATATCCCACTGGTAAAGCAAAACGTTCTGGGGTTGACCCAGGTCAGGAAGATTTACCAGTTCTGTGAAAATCTTACCTAACAATGAGACTTCCTCCCTTCTGTGGAAAGGTTTGAGCCTGTTAACATGGAATACCTGAGGGGTTTCCCCCAGGGACTCCCATGTCAACCAAAAAGTTGACTTCGCTCATCTTGGAGATTATCCTAAAGGGTCCAGTCCACTTATCTGCCAAAGCTCTAGACTTGGTAGGCTCCATCTCAAGCATCTCCTGTCCGGTTGTCCAATCCACTTGTGAGGCCTTAAGGTCATGCCAGTATTTGTTTAATTCTTGACTTGCCCTAAGATCTTCTGGTGCCTGGCCCATCATCTGTGCCATCCTCCTTCTGAGGCCTAACACATAGTCCCCCTCCTGCTTGGCAGGACCTGGAGGGGAGGGGTGGCTTCCAAACCTTCTCTGATTAAGGCAAGGGGCACCCTCACAGGATATCCAAAGAGAAGCTCAAAGGGGCTGAAACCAACACCCTCTTGATGCACTTCTCAAAAGGTGAACAGCAGGCATGGTAGGAGGAGATCCAATTTCTTGGATAGGGGCACTTCCAAAGCACCCAGCATGCCCTTGAGAGTTTTATTAAACCTCTCAACCCCAGACCAGTGTTACCCCACATTCCTTCCACATCGCTTGCATGTAACTAGACATGAAGTTGGATCCTCTGCCAGAGACCACCTCTTTAGGGAATCCAACTCTGGTGAAAATGCCCAAGAGAGCCCTGGCAACCACCTTGGCAGTAATGGTCCGAAGGGGTATAGCCTCACCGACGTCCATCTGATGTGGGAGGCCCCAAGGGACCAACCATGTCGATGCCTACCCTCTCAAATGGTGTGCCAACCACTGGCCAAGGATGCAGTGGGGCAATGACACTGCCTCCAGTCTTGCCAGACAACTGACAAGTGGGACAGGTCTGGCAGTGAGACTCCACATCTGCTCCCATCCAGGGCCAGTAGAAATGTGCAGAGAGCCTTTGTTAGTCTTCTTGGTCCCACGATGACCAGCTAAGGGCATCTCATGCGCCAACTGCAACAGGAAGGGCCTGTAAACCTGGGGTACCACCAACCTCTTGAGGGCTTAGTGGGTTCACTACCAAGGAGTTCACCCTCCCAATAAATGTTGAATGATCTAGGCACTTCATCTTGTGCCTGGGCCGGTTTTCTTAGACCCTTGAGAGAGTGGCATGCTCTCTGACCCTTGCAGAAGTCTCCTGTAACGGGGCCCCCTTCAGCCAGCAGGCATTGAAGGTTAGGATGATCCTCTGGGTTGAGTACCTCTCCCGCAGGTGGGTCTTCTGGCTCTTCTCCACCAGGAGTTGAGTCTCGGGTTACCACTGGACCAAGCCCGTCCGGAGCATGAATCCCAGTGGGTGCTGTTGAAACAGCGTGAAGAGAAGGAAGGAGTCCCCTTCGCAGAGGTGGCCTTCTTGCTCTTCCGTCTTGCCTTGGGTCTCCCCTCTGGCTTGGGTACCTGACTGGCAGTCAGACACGGTGTAACCTGAGATCTAGTGACTGCAGCAGCAGTCTGGGGTAGTCCATCCAAGATCAACCCCAACTCCACTAGATCATTCCCCAACTAGATGTTGGCAGGCACATTGTCCTGAACCAGGACAGGCAGCTTTGCTGTCTTGTCCGCAATCATGATGGTGACTAAGGCTACAGGAGATAATTTGGGAGGCCCACCAGCTAACCTGGTAGTTCTCAGAGGAGCACCTACATAGTCCTCTGGCATGAGCAGGGTCCTGTCCACCACTGTCATACTTGCCCCAGTGTCTCTCAAACCAGTAGAAGGCTCGCCATTCAGAAGGACACTTCGAAGGGATTGTGTCCTCCGACGTATTCCTTATCTTAGATATAAATCCTTCAGCTTTGCTGGCCTCGGAAAATTTTTTTTCGCCAGAGGGCGCTGCGCGTCGATGATCGCCGAGTCGATGACCCTCGACGGCCTCCGTGCCGACGTCGACGTCATCCTGCCTATAAAGGCCGCGCGCAGCGTCCGTTGCTCAGTTCCGTTTTTCCGCGCTTCGTTGTGCCTCGGAACACCGTTGCTCAGTTCTCGTCAAGATAACGTATATAATAACTACTATTTACCTCGATATCGATGGCATCCTCCTCCGACCCGACGACCCCTCGGTCCGGTTTCAAAAAGTGCCGAGACTGCGGGAAGAAAATGTCGTTGACGGACCCTCACAGGGTCTGTTTGTGGTGTCTGGGAATCACGCACCAGAGTTCGGAGTGTGAGGAATGCCTTTCCATGACGGCGAAAGCCTTGAAGGAGCGTAGGGGGAAGCTCGAGAGAGGTAGGTCAACTTTAACTTCCTCGAAAGCTTCTTCGGTAGAGTCGAGACGTTCGTCTCCTCACCATAAAAAACACTCTCGATCTAGATCACGAAGTGGCTCCCACCACTCGTCGACATCGAGACACTCGAAGAAGAGACGTAGGAGATCCCCTTCGTCATCTTCGTCGAGTTCTCCTGAGAGAGTTCATTGCCCCACAAAACGCAGCTCGCAAGCTGAGTGGGAGGAATTCAGGAAAAAGATGCTAAGCGTCTTCGAGAAAGCGGCCTCGTCCCCCTCGAAGACAGCTGAGGGTGATACCCCGGGTAAAAAACCCAAAAAATCTAAACGCCGCGAGTCGCAGTACCCGGCGGAAAAGTCAACCCGAAAGCGCCTCGAGCCATCGGGAGATAAAGCATCATCGACGCCATCGTCGAAAACTCCTTCGAAACAGAGGTCGGCGCCATCGACGCCGTTGTCGAAGGATCCATCGGCGCATCAGTCGATCGAGTCGACGCCGACGTCGACGCCGATATCGACGCCGGTGAAGGAAAGAACCACGGCTACTCCACAGCCAACGGTTAGACAAAAGACCTCCGACTCGACGCCGAGAACGTCGACGTCGTTCTCGAGCAGGACTCCGATCCTTTCGAGTTCTTCGAGGCCTAGTACACATTTCTCGACGCTTTTCACGGCGCCTTCGAGTACTTTCACGTCGGTGTCGACGACATCGACGTTTTCAAGGCCTGTGATGATGGCTCCTTCTGCATTGGAAATGGGGTTTATACCATTCCAAAAACCAATGTATCCCCCTTTAACCTCGATTTTTGAGGAAAGGGAGGATTCAGACCAAGATATTGATTTACAGAGGACCACATCACCAGAGCCAGAGACTTTCGCCTCTGAGGAAGGAAGATTAAAAAATCTTCAGGATGCACTTCAGGAAGCTAGTGGCTTGGACACTTCTCCTGAAGCAGAATTTATCAAACCAGACCCAGGAGAACATGCGGAGACTCCATATAGAGCTCTGATGTCTAGAATCATAGAATTTATGGGTTGGTCTGCACCTTCTCCTGCCTTTCAGCAGGATGACCTCACTGACATACTGGACAAGGGCCCACAGGAGGATCCTGTGGTTCCATTTCACTCTGCTCTACAGAGAAGGATTTTGACAAACTGGGAAACGCCAGAAATTATCCCGGCAGTAAATAAAAAACTGTCAACAAAATACAGGGTGGCTAGTTCTGACCCTGAATATTTGTCAAAACACCCTACTCCTGAGAGCTTGGTTGTACAGGCTGCAACCTCATCAGGCAGCACATCTGCATACCCCACTGCTCCGCAGGATAGGGATGACAAAAAGTATGATGCCATGGCTAAGAAGGTTTTTTCTGCCTGTAGCATGGCGTTAAAGTCTATTAACGCGACCTGTACGCTCGCTAGGTTCAGCCACACCCTTTGGGAGTGCGCTTCATCAGCGGCTGACTGCCTCCAAGAAGGAGAGGAAAGGGACGCATTTTTAAACATCATCAGGGATGGTAAAGATGCGATGTGCGAGACCCTACAAACTGGCCTAGATTCTGCTGACAGTATCAGCAGGGCCATGGCGGCAAGTACCACAATCCGCAGGCATGCGTGGTTGAGGAAGTCTGGTTTTGCCTCTGACGTGCAGACCAGGCTTTTGAATATGCCCTTTGACGGTTCTACCCTCTTTGGAAAGAAGGCGGATGACAGTTTGGAGAAACTACAAACGTCCAAGGCAGCAGCCAAGTCATTGGGAGCTGCTATCCGTCAGAATACCTTTCGTCCTTCGGGATCATCGTGGAGAGGACGGTCCTTTCGTTACTATTCCTCATATGGAAGGGGCAGGGGACGACCGGCTCAAAGAGGCCAAGGAAGATTTACCCGTGGTGGACGGGGTAGGGGAAAGAAAGCCGCACCCGCAGGAGCAGGAGCCACTTTACCTTCGGCAACTGCATCAGCCGCTTCAAAACCACTCTGAGGTCTCCCCTCACAGAACACCAGTAGGGGGCAGGTTAACTCACCATCTGACGGAATGGCAGGCTATTACGTCAGATGCTTGGGCTCTGGAGACAGTGGCCCAAGGTTACTGCCTGCCCTTCCTACATATCCCTCAGAGTCATCCACCGGGGAACAACCCTTTGAAGCTTCCAGATCCGCTCCTCTTGCAGGAGGTTTTAGACCTGCTAGAGAAAGGTGCCATAGAACTGGTACCTGTAGCGGAAAGGAACAAGGGTTGGTACTCCCCCTACTTCATAATACCGAAGAAGGACGGAGGACTGAGACCCATCTTAGACTTACGGGAATTGAACAAATTCCTCCGAAAGGACAAGTTCAAGATGGTGACTCTCTCTCAGATCCTTCAGGCCCTCCAGCTTCAGGACTGGTTGGTATCTCTAGACCTCCAGGACGCTTATTTCCATGTGCCGATCCATCCCAGGCACAGGAGATACCTGAGGTTCGCAATTGGCAGCTCTCATTATCAATTTCGAGTTCTGCCATTTGGGCTAACCTCCGCCCCGAGGGTCTTTACCAAGCTAATGTCGGTTGTGGCTGCAAGTCTAAGGAGGGAAGGGATTCATGTCTACCCTTACCTAGACGATTGGTTGATCAGAGCTGTATCTTCGGAACAGGCTCAGAGACAACTGGATTATGTTTGCCACTTCCTTCACAAGCTGGGCTTCTCCCTCAATTTAAAGAAGTCACAGATGATACCATCACAGAGACTCCAATTCATTGGAGCAGTCCTGGACACTTCCCTGGGAAAAGCCTTGCCACCAGAGGTGAGGGCTCGAGATATTCTGCAGATGGTCATCAGATTTCAGAATGCCCAATATCTCCCAGCCTACGACTTTCTGAGGTTGCTAGGCCTCATGGCATCCTGCATATTCCTCGTGCCGGAGGCTCGCCTGAGAATGAGATCCCTCCAGTGGGCACTGAGAACTCAGTGGTCACAATTCTCAGGAAGGATGACAGATCTCCTTCGGATCCCGGTCAAAGTAGCCCGAGACCTTCAGTGGTGGGCCTGTCGGGAGAACATCCTGAAAGGAGAAATGTTTTGGCAACCATGGCCGGAGATAACAGTAGTCACGGATGCCTCACTCACGGGGTGGGGAGCTCACGCCAACGACTTGACCATCAGCGGTCGTTGGTCTCCATCGGAGTCCAGACTACATATCAACCTGTTGGAGCTGAGAGCCATCAGACTAGCGCTGAAGGCTTTTCTGCCGTCTGTACGGGGAAGAAACGTCCTAATAATGACGGACAATACAGTGGCCATGCACTACCTCATCAAAAGAGGAGGCGTAGGCTCACTACCACTGTGCAGAGAGGCGATGCAGCTCTGGTTTTGGGCAATTCAGGAAGGAATCTCTCTATCGGCAATTCACCTAGCCGGAGAGAAGAACTTGACAGCGGACGCTCTGAGCAGGCAGAGCACAGTCTCTCACGAGTGGGAGATAGCTCAGGAAGTCCTTCAAGAGATCTTCGCCCTTTGGGGAACCCCTCAAGTGGATCTGTTCGCCACCAGTATCAACAGGAAGTGCGACAGATTTTGCTCAAGGGAATTTCCCCCGAGAGGAGCTCTAGGAGATGCGTTCGTAGTGGACTGGGAGTTCCCACTTCTGTACGCGTTCCCTCCGGTCCCTGTCATTCCTCAAATGATCAGGAGGTTGAGAAGGTTTCGGAAGACCATGATCCTAATTGCCCCGGATTGGGCCAGGAGAACGTGGTACCCGGACCTTCTAGACATGTCCATCTGCCCTCCAATTCGACTGCCATACAGAGAGGATCTTCTCTCGCAGAAGGAAGGTCAGGTTCTCCATCCAGCCATCAAGACCCTCAACCTTCACGCTTGGTGTCTGAAAGGTTGAGGTACAAGGATTGGGACCTTCCGGATGATGTTATGGAGGTGTTGCTTTCGGCCAGAAGGCCGGCAACTAAAACTCTATACCGCTGCCGTTGGAACAAATTTTGCAGCTGGTGCAGAGAAAAGAATATTGAACCCTTTTCTTGTGGTACACCTATGGTGTTGTCATTCTTACTTTACCTGGCTAATTCAGGCCTACAGGTTGGCACAATTAAGGGCTATCTCGCAGCGCTATCAATCTTTAAGCGCACTGCAGAGGAGCCTTCATACTTCAAAATTCCATTGGTAATACAATACCTAAAAGGATTAACTAATGTTTATCCCCCGAAACCTTTTCAAGTTCCCTTATGGGATTTAAACCTAATTTTAAACTTCCTAAAGGGTGCCCCTTTTGAACCACTACACTCTTGTTCATTGAAGCTTCTCACCCTCAAAACTGTTTTGCTAATAGCATTGACATCTGCTAGAAGGGTTAGCGAGTTGCAAGCCTTATCGTGTAAACCTCCACATACAATCTTTTACAAGGACAAAGTTGTTCTTCAGGTGAAGCCTAACTTCCTCCCGAAGGTAGTCTCGGAGTTTCACATCACTCAGAAGATTATATTACCTTCTTTCTACCCTCCTCCTCATCCGGGGAAGGAGGAAGAGAGACTGCACAGGCTGGACCCTAAGCGAGCCTTGAGCTTCTATATCAGCAGATTGGCTAAGATCAGACAAGCAGACCAACTCTTTGTAGGTTATGCAGGACATAAGTTGGGCCTTCCAATAACAAAACAAACCATCTCCAGATGGATTATTTTAGCCATTCTGGAGTGCTACAAATTGGCAGGAAAGGAGCCTCCTCAAAATCTAAGGGCTCATTCTACCAGGGGTATCGCAACATCCTCAGCCCTTCAAAGAGGGGTGCCAATTCGAGATATATGTGCGGCTGCCACATGGTCGTCCGCACATACATTTACCAAATTCTATAGCCTGGATTCCTCCTCTAGTCAAGAAACTAGATTCGGCAAGGCTGTGTTACACTCTGTCCATTCTGGAAGGGTAACATAACTTTTATTACTCCCGCCTCCAGTCACAATACCACTGCTATGGGAGTCTATCTAAGATAAGGAATACGTCGGAGGACACAATCCCTTCGAAGAACTAGTTACTCTTACCTTGTAACGTTCTTTCGATGGGATGTTCCTCCGACGTATTCCTTATCGACCCTCCCATCCATCCCCGCAGTATGACTTCCTGTGGGTTTGCAGCCTATGCTCCTTCAAGGTGATTAGTCTAATCCAAAAACATTACTGGGGACTACAAAACGGAACTGAGCAACGGACGCTGCGCGCGGCCTTTATAGGCAGGATGACGTCGACGTCGGCACGGAGGCCGTCGAGGGTCATCGACTCGGCGATCATCGACGCGCAGCGCCCTCTGGCGAAAAAAAATTTTCCGAGGCCAGCAAAGCTGAAGGATTTATATCTAAGATAAGGAATACGTCGGAGGAACATCCCATCGAAAGAACGTTACAAGGTAAGAGTAACTAGTTCTTCTCAAAAATCTGTGGGTGTTTTGTGGGATGGTAGCCAGTACTGGTTCCAGGCCTCAAGGGACACTAGGGAAATCTCTGCAGGAGCACCTAATGTGATTCCTGTAGAGGAGGGGAGGACAGTGGCCTCCACCTCAGGCATGAATCAAAGGTAGATCAAGCTGACAGGCTGGACTCCAAGTGCCTTACCTTTACACTTGGGGTCACCCTTCTTGTGGTCCAGAGCCCCGCAATCACAACAAGTGCCAGGAATGTGAGGCACAGTACTGGATCCACTGGGAGCCTACTTTACAGCAGGAGAACCGCTACTCTTGCTCATACCACCATAAGACTTATCCCCACTAGAATTTTGGTTCTTAGGAGAGGAAGGTTTAGGTTTACTCGACTGTGGATGCTTGGGGGACTCCTCCGACTTCTGAGAGGCCTCTTTCTCTTTGTCCTTGTACTTCCCACTGGGTTCCTTAGGGGACACCCGGTTGGAGACCCACTAGTCAGCCAGCCTGGCCAGCTTAAAGGAATCCAAAATGTTCTGGTCAGCTACATACTGACGCAGTTCTGGTGAACAGACTTCAGAAAAATGCTCAAAAAACAAAAGGTGGGACAATTCAACAAAGGTTTTCACCTTGTATCCATCAATCCATCCCATTATGTTCATATGCACCGCACTCACCCAGTCAACCCAAGACACATTCTCTCTTTTCTTATGTTCCCTGAACCTTTTAAGGTACTGGGTAGGTGTCTTGCCAAACATGGCAATCAAAGCAGCTTTCATGCACTCATACCGGCCCCTTTCACCCACACTCAACTTCAGAATGCAGTCATAACCAGTCTGAGGTGCTCTGCTTAACAGACAGTTAGCCCAATCCCCTCGGTCAACATAATTGATTTCACAAGCCATCTCAAATGCTGCCACCCATTGGAGAATATCTGAACTCTTCACATACAAATTCACCAAATCTTTCATAAATGTAGTGGCATGAGACCTAACACCCCCAACTGGTCTAGCTGAAGTCTCCACCTTAGCTTTCTCTAGCTGGAGTCTTTGATGTTCAGGGTCTCTATCTTTGAGTGCTACTTGTTGTGCCTGCTCCTCTTTCTTCAACTCTGCTTCTGTTTCCAACTTTTTGTATTGAAAGGGTAACTGTTCCCTTTGTAGCTCCATCCAATTTTAAAAGTTCAATCTTCAGGGCCTCCCCCTGAAGAGCAGTGCAGGGTTTAGAAATAGAGGCAGCAGGAGAGGTGACAATCCCAGAAACAGATTCAGTAATAACCCCTGGGGTAGGGTCCTCAGTGGTTTCATCCCCCCCTTCATCACGAGCATCACAATCAGTCTGGTAGTCCCCCAGGGCAGCTATCAGCTCAGCCCTAGACTTATTTTCATAGTCTAACTCCCTGGCTTCACAAGCACTCGGTAGAGCCCCTAAGCTCATCCGAGTCAATTAACCATTAGCAATAGATTCCATTGCTTGCAGTGAAGTTATCCTAGCACACAAATAAACCTCAAATTAACAAAGTGTGGATATTTTGTAGGTGGCAAGGTTACACACTGATTCTTAAAACCATTAGCATCCCACCGCTGCCACCAGTGTACAGACTGGAGGGGGGTATCTGTACTCCTGCCATCTATACGGCAGAGTAGAAGCACAGAGCACCCAAGCTAAGATTCTCTATATGGTAGAATGGACGAGCAACCAAGGCTTAAGCTCTCAGGGGATGATGCAGGCTGGTTCTTAAGTACAGTGTAGTCCCAAGCCCCCACAGAGGAATGTCCACACACTATGTTATGTGCTAACACAGTTCTTTATATATAAATAAGGTTCAAGATATATACATCAATTAATAACATACTTTGTACTCTGGCAATTCTAATATGGCAAATATGTACAATGTCTATGTGGTACCACACTTAGCTATCGACTCCTTTAAAATGCATCAACTGCTGATAGTTATAATGGCATACACATCATATACCAAGGTGTATCAGCATAGATCATGGGAGGGAAGACAAGTTGGGTTAAACAATGGCAGAATGGTACTTTAGCTACTAAGACACAGTTCTGTGTGAGGATCCCCCCACCTGGGTAACCTGTAATAAAGAATATTGACAAGCCCAGTCCATTGATGTTTAAATAGTCTTGTTTTCTGGTTAAAATGTTCCACTACCCCAATGTATGAATGAATGAATGATAGTTCATTTGTATTGCGCCTATACACACACGTGTTTCAAAGTACTTCAAGGCAAGGGAGGGAGCAAGGGAAAATACTGACATTATTACAAGACCATGAGACAATAAGAATGTGAAATGAACTATCGTACTAGTCCTGACGACATTTCAGATAGTGCAAGAGCTTTGACAATGATAAGGAGGGGAGGGAAGGAGGAAGGAGATGAGAACAGACAAGCGACTATCGTACTAGGCCTGGCGACATTTCTGGTAGTGCCGGAGATTGACAAGAGGTGAGGGAGGGGGCGGGGAGGAGGGAGGAAGGAGAGGATCAAAACAAGAGACTATCGTACTAGGCCTGACAATGTTTCAGGTAGTGCTGGAGGGGGAGGAACAAATACATGCAGGAGGGGGAGGAGACAAACTACTATCATATTAGGTCTGACGACATTTCTGATAGAGTAAGTGAATAGAATATAGTAAGGGGAGGGGGAGAGGAGAGCGGGAAAAATTATAGCGAGAGAACGAGAAGACTGAGAAGCGGAGAGTGTGGTGAAAGAGAAGAAGAGGCAAAGGCGGCGAAATACAGTGATATAGAGTGGAAAGGCAAGTGAAGAGAGCACATCAAGTTGCAAAGGTAAATATAGAACACAAAATGTTGCAGGAGAACAGCCAAGTGCAAGCCAGGATTCAAGCCGTAGATGAGCATAGTATGATTCACGGCCACCATGATTACGTGATGCTAAAGGAAGACGAGCATGAGAACAACGGGATTCCAGATGGGTGAACCAACATGAGTCACATGAGTCAAAAAAGTCAAATCCAAGCATCAGCAATAAGGCGGTGATGGTGTCACCATAATGTGTCAATACAAACTCCACAATGGGCAGGGAGGGATTGGTTAATGTAGGGGGGAAAGCAGGAGAGGTCTACCATGGGAGGAGTGGACAGCAAGATGAAGGATAAGGGTATCACATGTATATAACAGGGAGGGGGGGGCAGCAAAATACAAGAGGCAGGCATACAGGCATCACATGCATACAACAGGGAGGGGGGCAGCGACATACAAGAGGCAGGCATACATGCATTGCATGCATAAAACAGGGAAGGGGGCATCGACATACAAGAGGCAGGCATACAGGCATCACATGCACACAACAGGGAGGGGGCAGCGACATACAAGAGGCAGGCATACAGGCATCACATACATACAACAGGGAGGGGGTGCAGCGACATACAAGAGGCAGGCATACAGGCATCACATGCATACAATGGGGGGTGCAGCGACATACAAGAGGCAGGCATACAGGCATCACATGCATACAAAAGGAAGGCGGGGCAGCGAGATACAAGAGGCCGGCATACAGGCATCACATGCATACAATAGGGAGGGGGGGTCTTCAGAAAAGCAGGCAGCAAAAAGGAAAATCGAGTGTTTGATGCAAGAAAGCAGCTTGTGAGCACAGAAGAGAAAGCCAGGCAGCAGAGTGGCAATGCACAATAATCAGAGTGATTTCGTCCCGAAATTAAAGCTTTTTCGTTTTTGTCAGGACCAATCATGTTGCTGGAAGCACTAACAGTAAAGTCAACTTAAATACTGGCATATCACAATGTAAAAGACCCAAGATTAGGTATTTCAGAAGGCTTCTCTGTCTTTATTGCAGAGAAAGCCTTAGGAGACCAAGAAGGGCCCAGGAACTACATTTCCCGGCAGTCCCGTGTAGAGCCTGCCAGCAGTATGAAAGACACACCCTGGAGCGCGCGCATGAGCGAGCCTCGCCAGCGAGGCCCCGCTCGCATTATTATTATTATTATTACTACAGACTTCAGGAGTGATCGGACGTGTGTGAGAGGAGCTCCTGCAGGCAAACTACAGCAGGGCTTTCACCCGCCTGACAAACCGCAGGCCCCACTCACCTAATCAGATAAGTGGACGCTTGCTCTGGATCCACATGTCATTTGTGGCTACTAACATGGCGCGCATGGTTTTGAATGCAATACGCGATTGAGGCACAGTGCGCGGCAAGTCGCAGAGTGTGCCGAACAGAGAGAAACTTAACCTGCATGATTTTGCATGCTCAGGATTTGGGGGAAAGGTTTGAACGTTACAGTGCAAACTCATTGAGGAACAATATAAGCCCATGGTGAGAACAACCCTGGGTTGCCAGGTCGCAGTGCTTAACGACCGAATGACCGCACAAACCTGTAAAATGAACATAGTTTCCTCAGTTGCATTACGGACCACTTCTGCTGCGCATACTCATTATTTCAGTATTTTCTAGTGGAACCCTCAGGACAATCCCTGTCTGGCACGAACTCACTCCCATGGTGCAGTGGGTAAAGAAATCTACAGCTAAGTAGATTTTATTTGTCACCCTAATGGTATGTGAATGCAGTAATTGTAAAACTCCCACAGAAATGTTGATGTCATTTTGAACTGTGCAAAGCTAGATGCAACCCATTTTAGACCGGCATGAAGCAATACTCGGTTAGTTGAGTATCATAGTGCTCCTGGTTGCACACATCTAGCTCCAGGCAAAGGCCTCAGGGCAACACCTGGGTGATTGTGTGAATGAATGTCATGCATGAAGAGAATGCAAGGGCAAAGCTCATCGAACCCAGGAGGGGGCAAAGGAGCCGAGGAGTTTGTTACCCTTACACCTCCTACCCATCCACAACCTCTACCTAACCCTCTTTCCGGTTACCCTCGAATCCCTCAACCCATCCAACCAGCGGACCGTAACCCCCTTTCCCCGGTGGGTTGCGGAGGACTGTGGTATTTGCTTATCCCAGGTGCCAAGACCCAACGGGGAGGTAGGCGTTCGTGCTTGCTCTGCGCAAGGCTGGATGAGAACATGACAGAATCGCGAGCTCACGAGTAATCAAGCGCCCAGGCAGCACGATCAGTCATGGATGATATGTTGACCCTGTTGCAAGAGCTCAAGGCAGAGCTGACTGAGACTAGACAGGATTACATAAACATGGCAGGTCAGGTACATACCCTGGCGACACAGAACTTAGCTCAAGCCACCCAGTTGCCTCAGGCCTCCCCCACTCCGGTACAGGTTCAAATGTCCACTGAGCCGCCACTCCCATTGGCACCACCAGAGAGGTATCATGGAGACCCACAAAAGTTCAACCAATTTGTAATTCAGTGTCAGTTACATTTTTTGACCAAGCCTACAGTATTTCGGACTGACCAAGCCTGTACCGCTTTTGTGATTTTGTATTTGACCAGGGTGCTGCGTCTTGGGCTACGGCCTTGGTACGGAAGGACGATGCACTCTTGCAGAGCTGGGATGAGTTTGTGGAAGAATTTTGCAAAATCTTCAATCAACGATCAGCATCATTAATCAAGGACAGGGAGCTGTTAACCCTTCGCCAATGGTGCAAGGACCTAGTAGCCTGTGTGACCACATTCAATCGGCTAGCAGTGGAAACAGACTGGCCACAGGATTAAAGGATGGCTTTATTTTACCAAGGGTTAAGGGACGAACTAAAGGATTTAATAGCACAAATAGATCCCCAGCCGGATAATTGCTCCACGATGATCGATCTGGCGCTATGCCTAGACGAGAGGCAAAATGATCGGAAGCAAGATCGACGGAAGTGGGAACCTAGGCCACTAGTATGTTTGGACCAGCAGAAGCCCACCAAAGTAATTGAGAGAAATACTGAAGAGCCCATGCAGACAGGTCAGTACGGGGGCCGTTGTCTAAGGAGGAGAAGAGACGAAGTGGGAACCTAGGCCACTAGTATGTTTGGACCAGCAGACGCCCACCAAAGTAATTGAGAGAAATACTGAAGAGCCCATGCAGATAGGGTCAGTACGGGGGCCGTTGTCTAAGGAGGAGAAGAGACGACGTGACAAGCTGTGCTTGTACTGTAAGAAATCTGGCCACTTTGTTTGAGAGTGTCCCAAGTAAGCCTAAGGGAGAGTCGTTGGGAAACGCCAGCGTTCGCCCGTGAGGGTGGTCCAGGCGAGCACATCTAAAGACACCCCAAGAGTCCTAGCCAATACTCACCAAGACAGAATCGCCTATGTGATGCTAGTAGGCCATCTAAGTTGGTGGGATAGAAGAGTTCCCGTGTCCTTGATTGTGTACTCTGGAGCTACAGGCAACTTCGTCAACGAGATGCTCGCGCAGAGGTTGGGTCTTCCATTAGTAGATAAGGAACAGGTAGAGGCGGTCAAGTCAGTGGTTGGTTCCCCACTTATATCCGTCCCTATTACCAAGCAAACACAACCTGTGCGATTGCAATCTGGGGGACAACACCAAGAGACCTACAGTTCGATGTAATTGCAGCCCCGCATTTTGGTTTAATCCTAGGACTATCCTGACTGCGGCTTCACAATTCAACAGTGGACTGAACCTCGGGAATCGTACAGTTTCTGTCAACCCACTCTGTTGAGCATTGTAGTATCATGGAAGATAATACCAGGCCAATCATACACACTATCACAATCGTAGAGAGCATGTTGCCCGTTGAGTATGAAGAATACAAGGATGTCTTTAGCAAAGTTGCAGCTGAAACCTTACCACCACACCAGACTTTCGACTGTCGAATTGATCTACAGCCTGGGGCCATTCTACCTTGCAGCAGGATCTATGCCTTCAACGAAGCAGAAAATGAACACCTGAAGGAGTACATCGAGGCAAACCTAGACAACGGATTCATAAGGCATTGACCTCACCGGTATCCTCGCCCTTATTCTTCGTGCCGAATAAGACGGGGTACTTAAGAACGTGCATAGATTACAGGGCACTCAACCGCATCACTGTAAAGAACCGGTATCCCCACTCTTTAATACCTGTCTTATTAGACCAGGTGCAAGGATCAACGGTCTATACAATACTTGACCTATGGGGATCATACAACCTTGTGCGCATGAAACAGGGAGACGAATGGAAGACTGCTTCTAGACCATGTTCGAATTATATGAGTACCAGGTAATGCCGTTCAGGCTCTGTAATGCACCCGCCGCATTCCAGGATTTCCTGGACGAGGTGTTATGGGGCTATCTGGACGTCTTTGCAGTTGTCTGAATAGATGATATACTCATCTATTCACAAAACATGGAAGCACATTGAGACAACGTGAAACAGTGCTACAACGGTTGTGGGAACACAAGCTTTATGCCAAGCTGGAGAAATGTGAGTTCCATCAGTCAACAGTGGAATTCCTGGGATTCATTTTGTCGCTCCATTGAGTCACTATGGACAAAAAGAAGGTCCAGGCTATAATCGATTGGCCGTCTCCCACCTGTGTGAAAGATGTGCAAACTGTGCTGGGATTTGCCAATTTCTACCGGCGGTTTGAAGAAGGCTTCACTAAAAAGGTTCAGCCCATCACCCGACTACTGAGGAAAGGAGTACCTTTTAAATGAGATTCGGCTGCAGAAGAAGGTTTTCAAGCACTCAAGAAGGCCTTTACAATGGCGCCTGTGTTAATGCAACAAGACCCAACTCGCCCGTACCTGGTAGAGACGGATGCGTCTAGCTATGCCGTAGGAGCTATACTTTCACAGCGAGACAGTACGGGACAACTGCATCCAGTGGCCTTTTATTCCCAAACGCTACTGCCCGCTGAACAGAATTATGTGATTGCAGATCGAGAGTTGCTCACGATTAAAGCCACCTTCGAGGAATGGCGCCATTACCTAATGGGGGCCCAACATACCATCACTATATTTACCAATCATCGGAATCTACAATTCCTGAAATCGGCCAAGGCGTTAAGGCCTCGGCAACTGCGATGGGAAATATACTTGCCAGATTTTGAAGTAACCTATCGACCAGGAGTGGAAAACAGAAAGGCGGACATACTGTCGCGCTATCCTGAACCAAGTACTGACCAAGTGGAAAAGACGGAAGAACCTAAACCTATTGTGCACCCCTCACGCATCATTGGAAGTATCATTGTAGATGACATGTTCAAGGACATTGGAGAAGCCATGACAGCCCAGGAACACGCCCAATGGAACTCACTGAGCAAAGAACAGACAGTAAAAGACGGTTTGCCTTTTTATAAAACAGCCTTGTACCTGCCAACCACGAAGATCCAGCAGCAAGCAATAACATGGTGTCACAATTCACCTTTGGTGGGACGCCCCGGAACTTCTAAGACTCTAGAATTAGTCAGCAGACACTTCTGGTGGCCTCACATGAGAAAAGACGTCCAACACTATGTAACATGCTGCGAAAACTGCCTAAGGAATAAAACCGATCATCAAAAACCACTGGGGAATATTACCAATGCCACCTATGCCTTGGCACACCATTTCTTTGGATCTCATAGTGGAACTCCCAGAGAGTCAAGGGTTTACAACCATTCTAGTAGTTGGGTGGCTCGATGAAGATCAGCTTTTGCACGATGTTCCCTCGTATCTCAGGGAGAGGTCTCCTAGCCAAGTCCTCTCTTGGATCAGTCCTTGACAGACACAACAGCTTTTGGATTTCGTCAACGGTAAACAGCAGCAAACCTTCTTCTTCCAGCTGGGCTTCAAGGATAAGCAGCTTCAAGTTTCAACTTCAGCTTCAGAACAAATTGGGAAGTGAGAGGTCCCCAGATATACACATCTGTCCCTCATTCACACTGCTGAGCCAAGCTCAGTAAGCCACTCAGACAGAAGGGCATTTTTGCAGGCAGGCAGCCAATCAGGCTTACAGTGAATTCAGGCCATTCACTTCCACCCAGACACCCATAACAAGGAATGTGGATTGGGGCAAGCACCCAGCCTTTCAGCACACCACACTGCATTCATGTCAATTTCGGGCAGGGCTGTCTCATTCATTGTGTCACACACACAGAAACCAGACAACCATAACATGGAATGAATATTGGTCACACACTCCATTCACCCAGGTCCCACCCCAAGGGTGTACCCACAACATACCGTCACTAGTGGGAAGGCTCCAGCCAGTCTGGCCTGGACTTCCCCACAATATCATATATGGTTCTTCCACCCAAACGCCAGTCAGGGGAAGGGACAGAGTCAGGGCTTCCCAGACTTTGGAAAAACAAGGTAACAGGTAATAGAAACCAGAGGCCACTGATTCCTATGACAGGGCCTGGGTATCCTGAAATGGAGGATACTCAGAGCACCTGTCAAATTCAGCATGGAGCTGTCACCAGCCCATACCCTTCTCCGTGGGCCACACACAGGTGCTCAAAAACATACACTAGGAATACAGGGTTGTGCCCCCACCCATGGGTGCCATAAGGGTATCCCAAAGGTCTCTGTTCACTACAACCAAAAAGAGGAAGAGCTGCACTGCCAGGAGTCCCACATGGACTCCTGTGCAAAAAATAACACATAACACACATGATAAGGGAGTACAGGTCAAGGACATGGAGGCCATGTCCCTCCAATGCATTCCCAGCATCACAGTAATACACAGGTGAAAGAGCAAGCTGGGGATGTTGTTTGCACCAGTGAAGGCAAGGAGCAGAGAGCAGCAGGATTGACGGCCCAGAGGAGAATGGAATGCCGAGATGCTGGCCCGGTGAGTATGAGAGGCTGCAGCGTGGCTAGGTATCCGTGTCTCCAGAGAGCCGGAGCGAAGCACCCTGAAGGCTGCTATTGGCAGTCTGAACATTGCTTGTTCTCTTGGGACCTGTGCCGGCCCCAAGAGTTTCTGAGGGGCAGGTGGTGAGACCCTGACCTCAGGCCCCCACGCCCAGATTGGGACATCTTGTCATGGCACTGCTGCTGGGGTGATTCCTGTGAAGGTAAGAGAGAGACTCATAAGCATACGGCCGACTAAAGCAGCGCGGGTGAAAGGAATGCATAAAGAGGCACGGAGCAGAAAAAAGGAAAGAAATGAAACTAGTAAAACAATATAGATTTAAAGAAAAATGGCATGATCAAGAGAAAGTAAGAGAAAGCGAGAAAAGCAGAGCGTGCAAGGGGCGCAAAGTGATAGAAGTGTAATAAAAAGGGCGCAACCAACACAAAACGAGAGAGAACGGTGCAAGCAACTGGGCAGAGAGGAAAGTGGCCAAGTGTGCACAGGAAAGCTGGAAAATTTGCCAGTGGGCACGGAAAGGTAAAGAGAGTGCAAGTGTGCACGGGAACGCTGGAAAAGGTGCCAGTGGGCAGAGAAAGGTAAAGAGAGTGAAAGTATGCACGAGAAAGCTGGAAAAAGTGCCAGGGGGCACAAAAAAAGGACAAAGAAGGTGCAAGTTTGCACAGAGAAAGTTAAAGAAGGTGACAGTGGGCACAAGAAGTAGAGGAAGGTGCAAGTGTGCAGGAGAAGGAAAGAAAGGTGCCAGTGGGCACCAGAAAGAAGTCAAGAAAACAGCAGGGAACAAGAAGGGTTGCGGAAAGCCCCTGAAGGGAAAAGGATAAGAGCAGGAAATAAAAGAGAAGGGTTAAAACTCGACGTGGTCACGCTTAGGAGGGGCAAAGAACCTGGCATTTTCGAATGTCTCTGATCCACCCCTTGAAAGAACTGTATATGAAAGAAAGGTACATCCTGACAAACTGAACAAGTGTTTTGAAACTCAAGAGGTGGCTGAGCTTGGGGAAGGGAATCCTGAGAGGCCTAAGGGCTGAACTTGTGTTTGTACTTGGAAGAGGCCTGAGCTTGGGGAAGGGAATCCTGAGAGGCCCAAGAAATGGATTTGTGTCTGACTTAAAGAGAGACCTAAGCTTGGGGAAGGGAACCCTAAGAGGCATATCAAAGTGGAATTTTGATTGTTTTGTGTTACTGAAGGAATTGAAGCTTGAGGAAGGGAACCCCCGAGACGCTTAAAAAAAGAACTGTTTTTTTTGGTTATGTTTTGAACTTGGGAGTTACTAAAACCTGGGGAAGAGAACTCCAAGGCATTAAAGATTAACATTGTTTAAACTATGGAGAAGGTCCTATGAACAGTCCCTTTTGACCGAACTCATTCTTTTTAAGCTGACCGACCTACACCTGATGAGAAGACTGAACGCTAGAATGACCGACATAGAACTGAGAGAAGAAGAGTTTGGCCTGAAACTAGACGATTTGGAGTATAGAGAGCAGAGAATGAACCTACGTATGGTCGGGCTGGCAGCAGCAGATGGAGAAACACCAGTCCAGGTCGAGAAGCAAGTGCAGGACATTGTGAACCTCCTCTACCAGAAGGAAAACAGTGCATATCAAAAGAGCCCACAGTGGAGGAAGAGCATTTAGCAGCAGACAACGCTCAGTGGGAGTGAAATTCCTTCAATATAAAGAAAAAGCACAAATTCTACTCAGAGTGAAACAGGTACAGGAAATAGATTACCGAGGTCAGATTGTTCCAGGACTTGTCAAGCTTCACCTTGGGGCGTAGGAGGGAATGCAGGCCACTCACAGCATGGCTGAAGGACAAAGGGATCCGATACAGGTGGGCATACCCCTTCGTGCTGCTATTCGAGATCAAAAGAGAAGAATATAGAGTCACCACAGCGGAGGAAGCAAAGCAAGTGCTTCAGCACCTAACAGAGGACTTCGAAGCACGAGCATTGACATGCCCACATGGCGCTCACTCTTCCAGGACAATGCTATCCGAGGCAAGGCCCCAGAGGCATAAAATGGGAAGGAAATATGTGAAATTGAGCAGTCTGTCCCCGTCGAAGCCATCCTGAGCATGAAGGAGGGAGCAAGGTATCCCAAAAAAATGACTTGGGACGTAAAGGAGAGAGGTGGATGGAATGACTGCATGACCCCAACCGGAGTTCTTAACCTAGTGGCCCTCATCTGAAAGAGGCCGTCTCCATAAGGGGTACCATGGTTGGTGTACCCAACCTTCGTTCTTTGATTAAACTTTGGTTATTAGTTACAAGGAGGGTGAAAGAGGGGGAACAGACGGAATGGAAACCGAGAGGGGGTGAGGAGTCAGGAGGAAACCGAGGCGGAAATGGAAGGGAAATGGAAAAGAGATATAAGTAAAAGGTAATAACCCAGGAATGGAGGGAAAAATGACGAAAGTGGAGGGAGATAGCCTCCTAAAGGTTGGGACGCTAAATGTGAAATGGCTGAACTCCCCTACCAAAAGGTTCCTCGTGGTGCGAGAATTTAGAAGGGCAGCACTAGATGTCCTCTTCATTCAGGAGACTAGACTGAAAGCAGGGGAGGAAAGACCACTGAGAGGAGGGGGAGTAGGGCGGACCTATTGGGCATCGGGCCCACAGAAGAAAAGAGGGGTAGGCCTGAATCTACACCGCCGGCTCTGCCTGCTAAATCCAGCAGTGCAATCCATGATGGGGGGCAGGCTCTTGATGGTCCAGGGAAGCTGGGAAGGGAAATGGGTAACACTTGCTTGGGTATACACCACCAATCAGGGCCAGAACGCATTCAATGAGGAGGCCCTGTCCATCATAATGGCCAGGAGCAGATGGGTGGTTATAATAGGGAGACACTTCAACACCTGGGCTGACATACAGATGGATAGACAAGCGACGAGGACCTAACTCATGGGGCAGCAGCCGGGAGGGGGGAGACAAATTTTAAAAAAACGAGAAGTCAGGGGCCTATTGGATGTATGGAGGGCCCTACACACGGACCAAAAGGGGTACAGATTCTTATTGAGGGCAGATGCGACCATCACCAGGATAGATTACCTGCTAGTGGGCAGGGAACACAGGTCTCACTTAAGAAGTAGCAAAATCCGACCGGTGAGATGGTCGGACCACGACATGGTCGCCATGGACCTCTGTAAGTGATTTCAATCCGGCACACACCTAAATCAATGCCTAGCGTGTAATGCACAACTGAAATCCTTATTCATTTGTGTCTAAAAGTTATTTTAATCTGAACGATCTACCACTCATATCACGCCCCTCTCCTGGAACCCCCCTGGTCACACTGAACCAGGAATCAGGCTGGTTTGCAAAGTTAAAATATTTATTTATGTATTTACAAATGTATCACAATATGTTTAATAGGTACAAAATGATCACCAATGGGGTGATGTAACACTAAGCAATCTCTTGAATACACACGGAGTAATAGTGAGCAAAACAATTCAGCACAGAAATAATACTTTTGTGTGTGTTCAGATCAAATAGCAGTGTGGTTACTATTTCCCCCTGCACACCCAACAACCCCCCAATAAGCAATGTAAGAGATAGGAGTAGAGAGAGCAGGTATTCAGGAATGGCAGAATTCAAACAAAATATCAATCCCAATTCCCCCCCAGCAACACAAGAGAAAAACAGAATTGATTGGCAAGCGGTCTGAATAGTTTCAACGTTATCTTGAGAACGGATTGGGTAAAAACACTAAATATGGTATAAATTGCTGAAATAGTTTAAATTGTTATGGGAGCCGCTTTGGATAGTTTCACACAAACACTAGCAATGATATGATACTAAGAAGCAATGTCAAATCTTAAAATTAAGGTCGGAAGCAATCAAAAGCTGTTTTACACGTGTCAGAATTTCCCTAAAATGAAACTCGCAGCAAACTTTTCAGTGCGCGATAATCGCGATTACGCGAGAACTGTATGGATTTGGGATGCGGTTATTGATGTAAATCAAAGCTGTGGATGTTAGCTACAAGCAGAAGTTGCAATTCTGTTCCTAGCACGAACATTGAGGAAGTTATGGACGTTTCAGTGGAGGTCATTTTTTCAAGAATGGAAAACAGGAATGCGCTTTTAAAAGGACAAATGGATTTCTTACACTAAGGGATGACTATGAAGAAACAAATACCACAGAGAAGCACAGCCACTTGATCAGGGCGACTGCCTGCCAAGGAGCTCGCCTTCTTCAGATGAAAAATATCAGCGCAAAGATTGTTTTAACAATACTAGTACAGGAGGAAGATAGAAGGGATAGGATAGAGAGTTCAGGCAATTCAAAAATACTCCTAACAATATCAGGTTCTGAAGACAAGATAGGTTTGAAGATAGGGATTGACTATGGACAGTACATATGCTAGAGACACAGTTCTATCTATAGATACTCACTAGATATGTTTTTAAACGGAACCGCCAGGATTCTGGTCCGTCAAGATTACTGGTCAGGGATTCTGGTTCTGGGACAGACTGCTGGGCCCCTCGGACTGGACTGGTTCTGTTCACAGCATGGCACAGGTCTGGATCGGGTCCGCAATGGTTCTGGTCACAGCACAGCATCGGACTGGATTGGATCTTTTGGTTCTGATGATAATTATTTTCAGCAGGCAAGCAGTACCGCACAGCCTGGCTGTCTTTTGGTTCCCCTTTAGTTGCTGGGGATGGTTCTGGTTCTGGAATTTTAAGGCCTAGCTGAAAATGGTTCAGCTATGCAATGGGCCTTTCTGTCATGCCTGCGCCATGGGCGCATACATTTACGAACAATATGGACCTTATTTCCCATTTGCGAGGCTACACTTACCACAATTCACTTGGCTATAACCATCTTTTTCTGGCCATTCCTATTCGCCATCTTCGAAACTACAATCCTCAGAAGCCCTAGGGATCGCCTCTGCTTCCACCAGCTCAGGAACAGAGAGGGAGGTGGCCGATTGTCTACAGGTGTGCTTAGCCAGGTGTGACCAATTAGCCTACCTCTGTGCTGGGCTGGGCGGTATAAATGCTGCTGCCTGCAGGAGCTCAGTCTCTTGCATTAGGAGTCTTCCTGGCACCTTGTTGCTTTGAGCTATGGACCTTGTTTGCGGTTCCTCCTTACTCCGGCTTTGGATCCAGTGCCCTGCCGGGCTCTCTACATTGCAGCTGATCACTCTCTGCTGCCTTCCAGCCTCTGCCCTTGCCCTGCCGGGCTCTCTACATGGCAGCTGATCACGCTCTGCTGCTTTCCATCCTCAGCCCTTGTTCTCTGGGCTCCCTGCTCTACAGCCTGCCTCACTCCGGGTGCCTACAGCCCTTGTCCTCTGGGCTCCCTGCTCTGCAGCCTGCCTCACTCCGGCTGCCTACAGCCTTTGTCCTCTGGGCCCCCTGCTCTGCAGCCTGCCTCACTCCGGCTGCCTACAGCCCTTGTCCTCTGGGCTTCCTACTTTGCAGCTGATCATGCTCCGCTGCTTACTACCTACCTTTTTCCGCTGGGTCCTCTGCAACCTTCTACGGTCAGCGGCCCTGCCCCTCAGGGCTCACTCCTTGCTGCCCGGCCCTTCTGGGTTCCTTGCTGTGCAGCCTGCTTTACTCTGCTGCCCTGAGCCCTTTCCCTCTGGGCTCTCTACCTTACAGCCCTGCTCCTGTGGGCTTGCTCATTGCTTTCCTACTCCTCTGAGCTCTCAACCTTGTTCCTTACAGTCCTCTGCTATCCAATCCTGTTACACGACTTTCCCTTCATTTCCTTCTGCTAGTTTGCTATCAACCTACTTTTCTTGGATTTGACTGTAAGTATCTTCTCTTGTACTGTTTGTAGACCCTTTGTACAGAGCTTGTCCATTGGTTCCCATCAGTCAACCTCTGCCCCTTCCCTTGTCTCGTTTCTACATTACAGACACCCATAGCTGCTGTTCCAAGCCATGAGCAAACAGCGTGGGCCTCTGTTATAGCAAACTGTGCAGAAGGCTAGAGTTTTTCCTAAGGTTCGTGGAATACTCTTTTCCTATATCTGCATACACCCCTAGAGGGAATCCATTCTGTTGTATCTTATTCCTTGCTACACTTGATTACTCTTCGTTCTCATTACTTTCAGCTGTGTGTGTACTATTCTGTCCACCTTACTTCGGCACAACCACCCGAAACCCTTCCTGGGTGTTCTGTGCCTCTCCTTTCAGGGTGTTATCTCGTGACACTTTCTGCTTTGCCAAGTTTCTGGAGTCTGGAGCAAGTAAGATAGATGGTTCTGCGACAGGGTGCTCCGCCAGCAATCGGATAGTGGGTGAATCTGTCTGTCCTTTTGAGTGCTGAGCTGTCTCTATTTATGCTTATGATAAAGGGGTGTGTGTGTTGGATTATCCTAAACTCGCCCCTCTGACAGGGATTGGTCAAGGTCTCCCCTCTTCCTTGATAGGAGAAAAACAGTGTGTCATTTTTATGGTGTGGGTTTATGAGGCCCAGGGTCCACCCCTAGCCTCTTGAACACAAAAATCTATTTTTGGTACAATACATATTTACAAATGGGCAACCTCTATAACAATCATATTTACAGATTACATATTTTGTGTAGCAGATACTCCTTCGAGCCCCTTCGCCGTGGGATCTTGTGTCTGCTTTGGCAGTTTGGGGCCGGGAGGCATTCCACCCATTTAGTGAACAAGAATGTCACGGTGAACATGTACTTGTTCCCCCTAGAGGAGCGAATCACGGGCCCAATAAAATTGACTTGTAAATCTGACCAAGGCAGGGTCATCCTCCTTTTTTGGAGGGGAGTACAGTGTGTGAGTGATGTTGGCTGAGATTGTGCACACACAAGACACCCCTTCAAGTATTGGTCGAGGTCCTGCCCCATGTGTGGCCAGTATGCAACCTCTCGCAAGATTTCTAGTGTCGTATGAAACCCCCGATAACCGGATGTGGCCGCATCATGGGGGTGATTTATCATCAGGCTTCGGAATGAGGTAGGGACCACCCACTGGTCATGGCCAGCTATGGATCTCTTCACCAACAAGCCGTCTTGGATTCGGAACATTTTTGGACATTTCATCAACACTCTGAGGTCCTCTTTCCCAATGTAATCGGTATCCGTCAGGGGAAAGTTCTCAGGGTCCTCAATGTGTTGATAAAACTTACCAATTATTGGATACCCTTTTTGAGCCGTAATCAAATCAGCATCTGGGGTCTCTTTACTCCATTGTGCAGTTGAGAGTTCATTGTGAGCATTTGTCTGGGACCTAGTGATAGCAGTGACCTGGATTTCCCCCAACAGGGACTAGATCTCAAGTAGATCCCCTTGGATGGCTCCGGTTTTGGCCAGCTGATCAGCTAGGTAATTTCCAGTTTTGTCTGGTCCCTCTACTTTAGAATGACCCTTGATTTTTTCCAGTAGATGGTCATCCCATTCGAGGTGACCAGGTCATCAATATTTTGTATCAACTTCCCTTGTTTCAATGGTTTGTTATTAGCACATAGCATGCCTCTGGTTTTCCAATTAACCAGGTGCTCCACGAACCCGTTCCGTACATAATCTGAATCTGTGATTATGACCAGTTCGTGGAGCAGTGAGGATGGCTTGATGCACAGCCATCAGCTCTGCCACTTGACTACTTCGGGGACCGATTTTGTACCCAGTGGAGGGTTCCGGGGCATCATTCACCCATGCATTCCCTACGTCGGCCACAAGTTCTTTTTCCCCGTTGTTGTCAACACGGTAGGAGCACCCATCCACATAGACAGTGGGCATTCCCTTACACTGGTCTTCTTCATAGGCTTTGTGTGGGGAATCAAGGTATGCCTCCATGTTGTCCTTGATTTTGAGACTTTCGTCCTCGAGACAGTTTTCTCTGGCACAATCATGCAAGTCAGCCAGACCTTGCGCGATGGGACTCTTCTTGTTTTGGCCATATCTGAGCTACACAGGAAAGCCTTGCATTGACAAAATCCAGGAAGTAATTTGGGAATTACTCACATTTCCGGCCCGGATTCTGTCACTTTGAAGATATTGCAAAGGTAGGTGTGGAGTCTCCACTATGATGTGTTCCCCCTGGATAAACGGGCAGTAATTCTTCAATGCCCACACCGTTGCCAGGAGTGCCTTCTCACAATCGTTGAATTTTTCCTCCACCGAGGATAAAGTCTTACTCGCATAGGAGATTACTTTATTGACCTTGTCATGCTTTTGATATAATACTGCAGTCAAGCATGTATTTGAGAACCCTGTCTCCAAGAAGAACTCCTTGTTTTTGACAGGGTAATCGAGGCAAGGCGCTTGTGAGAGGCTTCTTTTTAGTTGTCTTACTGCCTCGGCTTGTTCTGGACCCCACTCCCACTTGACCCCCCTTCAAAAGATGGATCAGGGGTCTTGTGATCTCTGCGTAGTCCTCAATGAACTTTCTGCTGTAATTAGTCAGTCGAAGGAGGCTCCTTAGTTCCCACAGAGTTGTGGGGTCTTTTAATTTCTGGAGTGCTTCCACTTTCTTTTCCTGGGGACAGAGACCCTGAGAAGTAATCTCATGCCCCAAGAAATTGGCACGGGTTCTGCACCACTGTGCCTTTTGAAAGGAGAGTTTTGCTCCGGCAGCCCTCAACTGTGTCAGAACATAACAGATCTCTGCTATGTGTTCCTCCACAGTTGAGCTTTTGACTAGAACATCATCTACATGGGCCAGGTGACCCCTTTCACCCAGGTCGGGCAGGGCCTTGTGTAGAAAGATGTTAAATTCATTGCCGGAGTTGATGTATCCGAAGGGAGTCCGGGTCCACGTGTACTGCTGCCCCCCGAAGATAAAGGTCAGCTCGTATTGGTCCTCCCTACTGACAGGTACAGTCCAGTACCCATTGGTCAGGTCTATTGCAGTGAATACCTTTGACCCCTGGATCTGGGCCAGCCCTTGGTCAATGTAGGGAAGAGGCCATCAGAAGTATGGACCCGTTTGTTGAGCTTCCTTAGGTCGGCACAGAGTCTCCACTGGCCGTTTGGTTTCAAAATCCCCAGCACCAGATTATTGAAAGTGCTTTGGACTGGACGAATTATCCCACGGGACTCAAGATTCTTAATTATTTCAGTAAGGGTCTCCATTGATGCGAGAGGAAAGCAATATTGCCTCACAAACACTGGTGTCATGCCAGGGTCTGTGGCAATTGTTGTTGTGTGGATGTCGGTGCGACCACAGTCATTTGAGTCCACCGCAAAGAGATCTTGAAAATCTAAGAAAACTTGTTTCAATTTTTGCTTTTGCTCCAGAGTCTCACAGGCATCAGCTAGGTTGACTCTCTCTTCAACCATCTGCCTGAAGCCTGGAAAGACTTCCGGTTTGGCTATCACAGCGGCCTCCTTCAGCTGGGTGGAGAAGTCCCTGTTCAAAGTGTTGATTTGGACTGATGGCTTCAGGTGGGGAAGGCAGTCCTCGTGGACTTGAAAGATCACCTCATCCCTCCGGAAGTCACAGGTCACATCTTCCTTACCATAAGGGCTGGAAGAGTACACCAGGAAAGTCCCCCCATGCCGGGTGAAGATCCTGTCTGGGGTTGTGTCATCGTCACTATCACTGTCAAAACAGTCCTTGGGGATTGGTCCTAACAGTTCATTACCTAAATCTATGGAAAAATGTCGGTCATCAACCGCCATTCCAATAATGTTGTCTGCGGCCAGAGTGATACTCTTTAGGTCGCTGTTATCCACCTCTATTGGAATGGTGTTGTGTTCTATGTTGACTAGTGGTGTTGGGTTTACTCCCAACCCATGCTGTTGGAAATTAGCATTAAGATGGATATAAGCGTCAGGGTTTTAAAGTTTCTGTTCTCTTTTAATTTTTACTTCCAGTGAGAATTGTCGGGTCTGAATTTCAACTGCATATGGCAGTAGTTGTGCTGACCGAAATGCTTTCTCTGGGTCATCAAAGTCCATGGGATTACCCGCTAATCGGGACCAAGCTTTGAAGTTTATTAGGTCCAAACTAATGGCAAAGCGATTGGGAATGTCACTGCCTAAATAAAATGTAGCAGGGACATCTCGCACGACCCAACAATTATGGACTATGCTCTTGTTGCCTATGGAAATGTTGAGAATACACCTGCTAGGCAGGAGATGTTTGGAATTGGGTGTTTCCAGGTCCATTTCCCATTTGTCTAACAGTTTAAATGTGGGAATGACTGGATCTTTTGGGAGTTTGCAGAACGTGGCCTCGCTGATGAAGCTCTTACCGTTTCACCACACACACTCGGGCGAGAACAGAGTCTTTCCCCTCATTTAACTGAATATGGATGAACAACTGCTCTCCAATTTTCTGAATATCAGCCAAGCTTCGAGTTGATTTCTCATCTTTTTGGACTATAGGAGAGGAATTTTCTGATTGTGAATTTGTATAGAATTTCAGAGTGTTTCCTTCCAGTGTGGAATGCCTCCTTAGACTGGAAGGAAGGTTGATTTTCAGAAATAGAGAGGACTCCCCATCACCAGTTTGTTGTCCTACTGCAATAACTGTCACGTCTGGGATTTGATTATTCTGGAAGTGAAATTCTATTTGGTCAGGTTTTTGTTCAACCATGTGGCATGTGCGGTTTAAACTAACATGGTTGACACTATGTTTCAATTTTATTGGTCGGCTAGTCTGGGTCCAGAGGACCTTGTTTACGCAATCTATGAAGCGAGACAATCTTGGTAGGATGTCATTCCCCAGTAAACAAGGTGTGCCCTCTGGAGTCACAACTATGACCGGGTGCTTCACCTTGTGTCGCCCAATTTTAATGTCTAAATCCGCAGTCCCCTCGACTGGAATTTCCTTCCCGTCGAAGTTCTGAAGTTGTCCAGGAAGAGGGGTGAGGGGAATTTGGTATTTCTCCCCCCTTCCCGAATTCAGTTGATCAAAGGCCCTTTTTGCCAGAAGGGTGGCTTGGGATCCAGTGTCCACCAGTGCCAAAATTGTACATTGCCCCTGTATTTGGACCAGGGCATAAAATCTTCCCTCCTTTTCTTCAAGGGGGCAAAGATAATGCACATTTTTTGGCCAACTGGTGGGTTAATTTCCTTGTTTTGGATACTGACAGAGAGGTGATTTGGGCAGGATTTTGTTTGGGCTCTTGGGAATCTGTAAGAAAAAGGTGACAGCTAGATATGGGGGAAGTTTTGGGTTCCCCTGGTTCTGATTCTGGGCTGCCCTCCCTTTTTGGAGGCAGTCACCAGGATGCGTTTGAACCAGGGGATTTTCGTGCTGGTCATTCTGGTTACTGATGAGGGGCGGTTCTAACTCAGTACCCACATCTACCCAGTCTGAATTTGGATCCTTAGGTTCCCATTCTCCTTTGGGAGGAGTTACCCCATCCCTGAAGGAGAAGATCCTTTTCCCAGAATCCTCTGAGGACCCCTCTCCTTCAAACTGGAAGATGTGCACCTCCTCCACAAAATGGGTCTTTTTAGGCTCTTTATTTCTCCTGTCCCCCCCCCCGCTCCTTGGGTTGCAGACTTTCGGGGGCAGGAGATTTTGGTCCCGGTTCCTGGGTTTCCAGGGGCTTTTCACAAGTGGGGAAGGAAGCTTCCTCCAAGGCTTTACACCCCCCTTCCCCTTGTGCCTCCTCCCTGGGACCGGTGGTTTGTCGGGGTTCTTCCCCCATCATTGGTCTGGAGCACTAGACCCTGGATTCGAGGAGTTCTGAGCCGCCATGCTCATCTGAGGGCTCTTTTGAGCCCTCAGCATGCGACCTAGGACCTGGCGCTCTAGTTGGGACACCCGCTCTGGCTGATACGTGGTCCTCATGTCTCCCCTGGGTTTATCCCTGGAAGGGTAACTATCACTTCTCGCAAAATAAACCTGGTTCGGAAAGTTTGGGTACCCCTCCACCCTTGGTCTCCCCTCTCCCGAATTGGACTGTCTGAGCTCAGGAAAGTGGGGAAAGAAGGATGGGTTGTTTTGGGGGTTGAAGTTTGGCGTGTACCTGGGCAAGAAATGTGGTGCTGCATTTTGGGGATTACTGCCCTCCTGGGAAAAATGAGGAGGGAAGTTCCCTGGGTTTCCCGCTGTCTGGTTGGATCCCCCTCCCTTGGGCTGGAGGAGTCCACACATAACCCAGGATGGGTCTATTTCCCTTGTAGCGTGGGCTGATGTAGTCAGGGGAGTTAGGGGTCCCATTTGTGGGGTTACCTCCCTGGCTCCCTGTTTGGGATTGGCCCGAGGGCCTTCTGGGTTTGGAGTTGGTTGGATTCTGCGCGGGAAGGTTCTTGGGCCCCCCATCTCCAGATCTAAAATGGGGGCAACCTTTACCTCTGCCACCTTAGCAGCAGCAGGGGTGTTGGTTGTTTTGGGGTTTTTGCTACTGTTTTTATTTTCCAACGGCTTCTGTACTTCATAGATGCGCGTTGCTTGTTCAATGACCCAGTCTAGTGATCTTTTCTCATGAAAATCCCTCACTAGATGGGTCATAATATACTTAAGGAGAGCATGAAAGAAGGTGTTCACAAATTCTTTACTGTCAGCGTGCACCCTTCTAGTGGTCTGCGCAAAGGCACGTTTTAATTCCTGAACAAATTCTTGTGAGGCCTGGTCTTCCCCAAATTTTAAGTTATAGGCTACCTTGCGGGCCTCTTGAGGGTTCCTATGGATAGAAAAATGTTTCAGGATGGCCGCCCTATAGGTGGACCATCTGGTATGGTTCTGATCCTCCAGCCCCGCAAAGAAGCTGGAGTACTCAGGAGAAAATGTCCACTTTACATACTGAATACAGCTTTGGCTGTCCTTCAGATGGACGGTGTCCATCATCTGTTCAAATAATTCAAGGTGCTTCCAAGCCAAATATTTAGCATTTTTGTGATAGGGCGCGATGACGCTCCTAAAAGCTCTCTTGACTTAGTTGGCCTTTTTAGTCTTTGTCACCCTAGTCCACTCATCCTCTGACTCAGAGGCACTACTACCAGAGGTGGCTGTCTGGTCTTCTAGACTCTCCCGGATTCTGCGAGTTTGGGAATGGCTGGCAGAATGTGGGGGGCATAGTTCCTAGGGTCCTGTGGCGCTCAGAAGAGTCTTCTAACTCTTCCTTGCTCCCAGGATTGGCTGAGTACCCCCCCACTGTCCTAGCTGGGAAGAGGTTTTTAATATGCTCTTAGGGGGCCTACTCTCATGGAATTCCCCACCAAATTTCACTCCCTGGTCTCTTGATGAGTTATATTTCTGAGGGTCCATTTCTCTGATTCTCCCCTCACTGGAGTCTCCCTGATCAGAGAAGATGGCCCTAGTACTTGGGAACCTATACATAGATGCGCGCCCATCCATTTCTGGGAGGCGCTGGCCTATTAGCCCCATATTCCCCATTGGTTTGAAGTCCACCATCCCTGTGAGCCAGTGGACATGGGGGTGGCAGAGTCTATGGAATTGGAGAGATTGAGGTCTCTGGTGCCAGGGTTCCTGAGGTTATGCTCAGGGGTTTCCCTCTCCCATCTGACCTCATCTCTCTCAGCCCCTACTCCCAGTTGGCATGCAAGAATCTGACCCTTTTGTTCTTCTATTAAGGCCTTACTGCTCTCTATTAGTTGTTCCTGCATAGCTATTTGTCTATGGAGCCTGTCAGTTTTCTCACAGAGAGCCTCATTGTCTCTCTGTGGTTCCTGTCTGATTTGAGAGTACTGGGCCAATTTTTGTTGCAGGAGGCTCACCTCCTGAGTTCGTCCTTACTGGCCTGATCATTCTTTGCCAGAGCATCTTCCACCCTCCTGGTGTGCTCTAACAGTTTTTCATAGTCCATTTTGAGTTCATCCAGTGTCATGATCTCTGCTTCCAAAAGGTCAGGGTTTTCCCAACTCCCTTGGAAGCAGATCCATAACCCAGGTTCTGAGTGCCAACCAGTCCCAATTGGGACCTTTTGGACCCAGTCCTGGCGCCAGTGGCACCAGGCTCATAAATATGCCCAGTCCCAGCGCTGGAAGCGCCGGGCTCATAATGCTTGGGTGGACTTACCTGCAGCAGACCATGCTGCTTACTTGCCTGCCAGTTGAGCCTCTGATCCCCTTCTGTTTGGAACTACTTTTCCTGTTGGGTGGGGCTGGAGCCACTCCCTAGATTCAGAACACTGGAACTCTTCTGGAAAGCAGGAACTCTTTTCTTACCTAGGCGTGGCTGTGGAAGGAGACACCGAAGCACTACAGGAGGCTATTTAAACCGCACCCGGTGGATGAATCTTGCTTTGCGTTATTCTGCAACCTCTGCAGCAGAACGCTCATCGTGTCTTCTGCATCCGGTCCTGGGCCTAAGGAAAAAGGCTTACCATCCTGAATCCAGTCTTCAGCAACACCTATAAAGACAAGAAAGAACAGGTTAGCATTCCGGCATCTGAAAGGAAAAGGCTTACCATCCTGAATCCAGTCTTCAGCAACACCTATAAAGACAAGAAAGAACAGGTTAGCATTCCGGCATCTGAAAGGCAAAGGCTTACCTACTCTTCGTGCGCTCCGGAGGTCTTCACCCTGCATTCCGGCATCTGAAAGACAAAAGCTTACCAACTCTTCGCACGCTCCGGAGGCCTTCGGCGCTGCATCCCGCATCTGAAAGACAAAACAAGGTGCGTTTAAAGACATTGGGGAACTTTAATACTCACGTGCCATTACTCCTTTCCACATCTAATCCAGTGGGTATTCCGGCACCCTGCAGCCGCTCCGAACTCGTACCTGCAAAATAAAAAGACAGTTAGAGCGCATCGTGAAGCAGGCAACAAGCGCTTACTTACGTGCTTCCAGGCGCTTCTATTCATCACACGGGCTCCATCTTCAACTCACTTCAGCCCGTCATCCGCCATCGCCGGAACCCTACAAAACAAGAGACATCATTACTAAAGACTTTAAAGACATTTGAATGACTCGAAACTTACCGTTCGTGCAGTAAACGACGGACAGCAGTCCTCTGAAGTCAAGAGGCCTGCGCTACCTATCCAGTGAAGAAACTGGTTACAGCACCCTGCCCCGAGGCAGATGGAGAGCTCGGCATTCGCTTACCTAAGACATCTTACTCTACACGTCAGGCATACAGTGCACAGAGGTCCAGCCCAAAGAGCCAACCGGGTGCTACACATCACCTTTGAAGATACGGTAGTCGCCCAGTCAAGACCGGCGCCTCTGCGAGAATCAGGTGAGCGTTACAGAACGCAAAGCCTACCGCAAAACTCTCGCCCAGGCGCTATGGAAACCTCGGATACTGACCCCCTAGCCCGGTTACTTGGGGAACTAAGGGCAGAAGTGCATGCAGCTCGTCAGGAAACGAATGCTCTAAGAAGGGAACTAATTATTTCCAAGGAGAGAACAGACAATCTTGCTAGACAAGTGCTACAGTCACAAGCCGGACAGACCCCGTTACCCGCATCAGGGGCAAATCTTCCTTCAACATCCTCTATGAATCCAGTGCAGATCAACCTACCTGGGAATGTACCTCTGGCTCCGCCCGAACGATTTTCTGGTGACCCAAAGAGGTTTGCAGTATTTATCAATCAGTGCCGGTTGCACTTCTTATGCCGGCCAGCAGCCTTTCCAACTGATCAAGCTAAAGTAGCTTTTGTACTTTCGTACCTTAGTGGCAATGCGGCAGACTGGTCGATCCCTCTAGTTCATCAAGATGATCCGGTTCTCCATGATTTTCAAGCCTTTCAGCTTAGTATGGAAAAACTGTTCGCAAGACATTCACAGGGGCAGGCCTTGGACAATGAGCTTCTTTCGTTGCGACAGGGTAATCAAGACCTTTTGGCTTATATTGCATCTTTCAATAGACTAATAGTGGAAACTCAATGGCCTGAGGAAAAAAGGATTACGCTGTTTTATAGAGGTCTACGTGGAGAGCTCAAAGGCGTTTTAGCCCAAGTAGTGAATCCCCCACAAGACTGTTCGGATTATATAGACTTGGTCGTTCAAATAGATCACAGGCTGCAGAACAGGAAGGCCGATCGTTCCAAGTTTGATGCTCGAGTATTTTCCAAACCACCAACTCCTTCCAAAGGAGTAGACTCCGGGGAACCCATGCAAATAGGGGGTCTGAAAGGTCCTCTAACACAAAGGGAGCGGGAAAGGAGGAAACAGTTGCAATTATGCCTATATTGCGGAAACTCAGGGCACTTTCTTCGAGACTGTCCGGTGAAACCTGCCAAGAAGGCAGTAGGAGCTGCAGTTACCAAAGTTACAAACTCTGAGCAGGGAAACGACCTCGCCCGACAAGAATAGAGGTCCTCTTGCCGAGCGTGAAAACCAGTTCCGTGACCTCGCATTTCGTGATACCTATGGTCCTCATTAGCCCTGATAATCCGGATCGATTACATGCAATTGAAGCTTACGTCGACAGCGGTGCCATCGGCAATTATGTGGATCATGAAATGGTTTTGAGGATGAATCTAACTCTTTATCCCAAGGCTGTAAAGGACGTCATTACTACGGTGGATGGTACGGAGATAGCCTCCGGGCCAGTAACGCATACCACTCAAGAGGTGACGCTAGTAAGTCAAGATGGACACCATGAGAAGATCGTGTTCGATGTGATCAAGGCCCCTCAGTTTCAGATTATTAGGAATACCTTGGTTAGAGAAACACAATCCTCTGATCGATTGGCGAGCAAGAACGGTCCAGTTTCCAGAATGTGTCTCTACTTGTCACCCTCCACCTGGTGTTGCACTGGCCGCAATTTCTTCAGAGACTCCCCAGTTACCTCCCGAATACCTAGAATACCAAGATGTTTTCCGGAAGGATCAGGCTAACTCTCTACCTCCTCATAGGTCTTATGACTGCCAGATAGACCTGATACCTGGATCTACTCCTCCTTGTAATAGAATCTATGCCCTCACCGAGCCTGAGAACCTTCACCTTCGACAATACCTGGCAAATGGGTTTATTCGTCCTTCCAAGTCCCCTGCTTCTTCAGCTTTGTTCTTCGTTCCAAAAAAGGAAGGAGACCTTAGAACTTGTATCGATTATCGCTCCCTGAACCAGATCACCGTTAAGAATAGATATCCGTTACCTTTGATCCCTGAACTCCTGGACCAAGTCAGAAAAGCATGCATATATACAAAGCTGGATCTTAGAGGAGCTTACCACTTGGTACGAGTAAAAGAGGGCGATGAATGGAAGACGGCCTTCCGCACCAAGTATGGGCTATTTGAATATCAAGTCATGCCCTTCGGACTTTGCAATGCCCCGGCCGCCTTTCAATATTTTATGAACGATGTCCTCAGAGAGCTCATAGATGTATGTGTTGTTGTTTACATTGACGACATCCTCGTTTATTCTTCATCGGAATCTGAACATCGGAAACACGTGAAAATGGTCCTCGAAAGATTGCGTCAACACAAGCTTTTCGCTAAGTTGGAAAAATGTGTTTTCAACGTGACTGAAGTTGAATTCTTGGGATTCATATTATCACCTGGCGGAGTGCGTATGGATTCAAAGAAGGTCGATGCAGTTCTCAAATGGCCATCACCATCCTCCGTAAAAGGTGTGCAAAGCATGTTAGGCTTCGCTAACTTTTACCGCAGGTTTATCCCCAAATTCTCTCGAATAGTCCAGCCCATCACTGCCTTGTTAAAGAAAAACAAACGTTTTGAATGGTCTACCGAGGCGGAACAAGCTTTCCAGGATTTGAAGACTAAATTTATCTCTGCACCAATCTTAAAACACCCTCGCCCCGAACTCCCCTACATCGTGGAAACTGATGCTTCAAGCCTTGCCATGGGGGCAGTTATATCACAAAAGGACCCGGTAACCAATCAGTTGCATCCCGTGGCATTTTGGTCCCGCAAATTCTCGCCTCCTGAAATCAATTACACGATTACTGACAAGGAACTTCTGGCTATCAAGTCTGCCTTTAAGGCTTGGCGGCATTATCTGCTGGGGGCCCGACACACCGTTACTGTGATTACGGATCACCGAAACCTGCAATATTTGAAAACCGCAAAAGCCCAATCCTCTAGACAACTCCGTTGGGCATTATTCTTTGCCGAGTTTGACTTCATAATTACCTATCGACCTGGTACAAAGAACGGTAAAGCTGATGCCCTTTCTCGGATGGGAGTGGAAGAACACTTGATCAACCCTAAACCTGTACCAATCATTCCCGAACAAAGAATTCTTGGTGTAATCGCCACCGAATCCATAGAGGAAGTTAAGGATAAAGCCAGGCAACTGGTAACTCCAGCAGACATACAGAGTTGGCATCTGCAGGGAAAGGACTTTGCAGTAAAGGACAACTTGTTGTATTTCCAAGAACGATTATACCTACCCAGCACAGATTTACAGAAAAAAGTAATCTCTTGTTATCACGACTCTTTAATGGAGGGTCATCCCGGTATGGCCAAGACCTCAGAAAAGATCAAGCGCTACTTCTGGTGGCCGTCTTGGAAGAAAGATATCAGAGACTTTATAATGTCCTGTGGAGTATGCGCCCAAAACAAGAGTCAAAAGGAAAGACCAGCAGGCCTCTTACGCCCTTTTGACATCCCACCTCGCCCTTGGCATACGCTTTCTATGGACTTCATCACCGATCTACCTCCATGCTCCGGATACAATACGATTCTAGTAATCGTGGACTTATTCTCCAAGATGGCGCATTTCATTCCGCTCAAAGGCTTGCCAACAGCAGCAACTCTGGCCCGAGAATTTCTCGAAAACATCGTCCGACTGCACGGTTTTCCTTCGGTTCTAATTTCGGATCGAGGTAGTCAATTTATTTCCCATTTTTGGCGAAGTTGCTGTCGGTCGGCTCAAATTGATGTGAGACTATCGACCAGTCACCACCCTCAGACCGACGGACAAACCGAGAGGACCAATCAAACTCTGGAACAGTATTTACGCTGCATGCTGCAACAAACTGAAAAAACTTGGAAAGATATCCTTTGGATAGCCGAATATGCCTACAATAACTCTGTCCATTCGGGAACTGGGAAAACCCCGTTTTTTCTTTTGTATGGCAGTCACCCTCGAACCTCGGAGTTGGATCCCCTCCAAGATCTTGAAACACCAGCAGCAGTAGACTACCTGCATTCTACAATCACCCAAGCCTTTAAGGAAGCTGTTTCTCACCTTCAAAGGGCTAAAGAACAATACAAGAAAGGAGCAGATCAACATCGGAAGGAAGCCCCTCACTATCAAGTAGGGGATCAAGTCTGGTTATCCACCAAATATCTATCTCTAAAAGGGCCACGCACATTCAACCCAAGATACCTTGGTCCCTATTCCATCACTACCATAGTAAACCCAGTAGCGGTCAAGTTGGACTTGCCCCCGCACATGAAGATACATCCGGTCTTCCACGTCTCTCTATTAAAACCTGTGCAACCTCAAACCCGACTAACCAAATCTCCAAAACCTATCCTAGTTGATGGAGAACTCGAGTTTGAAGTCAAAAGCATTCTGGACTCCAAGATCTCCAAATCTAAACTATTCTACCTAATTGACTGGAAAGGCTACGGCCCCCAAGAGAGATCCTGGGAACCTGCTGAATATGTCCACGCTCCTCGCCTAATCAAAAGATTTCACCGAACATTTCCTGACAAGCCAAAACCCCCGGAGAAGCCCGGTTTGGGAGGGGCCTTGAGGGGGGGTACTGTCATGATCTCTGCTTCCAAAAGGTCAGGGTTTTCCCAACTCCCTTGGAAGCAGATCCATAACCCAGGTTCCGAGTGCCAACCAGTCCCAATTGGGACCTTTTGGACCCAGTCCTGGCGCCAGTGGCACCAGGCTCATAAATATGCCCAGTCCCAGCGCTGGAAGCGCCGGGCTCATAATGCTTGGGTGGACTTACCTGCAGCAGACCATGCTGCTTACTTGCCTGCCAGTTGAGCCTCTGATCCCCTTCTGTTTGGAACTACTTTTCCTGTTGGGTGGGGCTGGAGCCACTCCCTAGATTCAGAACACTGGAACTCTTCTGGAAAGCAGGAACTCTTTTCTTACCTAGGCGTGGCTGTGGAAGGAGACACCGAAGCACTACAGGAGGCTATTTAAACCACACCCGGTGGATGAATCTTGCTTTGCGTTATTCTGCAACCTCTGCAGCAGAACGCTCATCGTGCCTTCTGCATCCGGTCCTGGGCCTAAGGAAAAAGGCTTACCATCCTGAATCCAGTCTTCAGCAACACCTATAAAGACAAGAAAGAACAGCTTAGCATTCCGGCATCTGAAAGGAAAAGGCTTACCATCCTGAATCCAGTCTTCAGCAACACCTATAAAGACAAGAAAGAACAGGTTAGCATTCCGGCATCTGAAAGGCAAAGGTTTACCTACTCTTCGTGCGCTCCGGAGGTCTTCACCCTGCATTCCGGCATCTGAAAGACAAAAGCTTACCAACTCTTCGCACGCTCCGGAGGCCTTCGGCGCTGCATCCTGCATCTGAAAGACAAAACAAGGTGCGTTTAAAGACATTGGGGAACTTTAATACTCACGTGCCATTACTCCTTTCCACATCTAATCCAGTGGGTATTCCGGCACCCTGCAGCCGCTCCGAACTCGTACCTGCAAAATAAAAAGACAGTTAGAGCGCATCGTGAAGCAGGCAACAAGCGCTTACTTACGTGCTTCCAGGCGCTTCTATTCATCACACGGGCTCCATCTTCAACTCACTTCAGCCCGTCATCCGCCATCGCCGGAACCCTACAAAACAAGAGACATCATTACTAAAGACTTTAAAGACATTTGAATGACTCGAAACTTACCGTTCGTGCAGTAAACGACGGACAGCAGTCCTCTGAAGTCAAGAGGCCTGCGCTACCTATCCAGTGAAGAAACTGGTTACAGCCCCCTGCCCCGAGGCAGATGGAGAGCTCGGCATTCACTTACCTAAGACATCTTACTCTACACGTCAGGCATACAGTGCACAGAGGTCCAGCCCAAAGAGCCAACCGGGTGCTACACATCACCTTTGAAGATACGGTAGTCGCCCAGTCAAGACCGACGCCTCTGCGAGAATCAGGTGAGCGTTACACCCAGTCCCTGAAGGGCCAGGTGATTTTCTTCCACCTTGGTTCTTAAATGGCTGACTTCCTGGCTTAAGGCGTCCCTTTCCTGAATTAGAGAGCCCCTCTGTGCAGCCAGGCTGTCCCTTTGTTTTTTTAATGCACCAGCTTTCTGGCACTCTTCATCAAATTCTGTTTGGAATTCAAGGTCTTTGAGAATTAATTTATTATTGTCCTCTTTTAATTTGTCTATGCGGTTCTCTAAAGTGACCATCTGTTCCGCTCATGCTCTGTTAAAGGTTAATTGCTGTTCTAGCTTTTGTTGGCTCTGTAGTAGAGAGTCAAATCTTTACTGAAACTCTTTTTGCAGTGTCAGTACTTTGGTGTCTTGCTCTACCTTCTCTTGCTGATCGAGATCCAGATCCTCTTTTACTTTTATCCAGTACTGTCTGGTTTCACTCTCTGATTCTTGGCTCTTTTGCAGCATTTGCTCTGCAGAGTCCAGATCAGTTTGGGTCTTTTCTAGGGATTGTACTTGCCTTTTTGCCAGATCTAGGTTTTCGGCATATTTTTCCTGTATTTCTCCAATGTGGAGGTACAGGTATGCCGCTATTTTGGCAATTTTACGTTGCTCTTCTTTTACCCTTGGGGCCATATACAGTTCACTAAGTGCCTGATGTAATAGACCCTGGTCCTGCCATATATCGAATCCTTTGGCAGTGGCTTGTTATTTGATTTCCTGCAGCCAAACATTCTGATCCTGCTCAACACATTCACCCCTGACAATTTCTGCAGTAGGTGTTCTTTTGCCATATTAATTTCCACTGGGGTCGCCATTCCGGAAATATTAATCTCCTTCTGACTTATCTCAGGGTTACTGTTACCTTTGCAAACAGGCCCAACTCCTTTGAGTGTTTCTATTGAAGGGTGTTTTTACAGTGTAGCACAGTGTGATAGGTATCAGGTAATAATATCCCCAGCAAAAATATCCCCGTAAATATAGCCGTTTGGTTCGCCATAGGCGATATTTTTATTGGGGGTATTATGTGGGAGCGGGGGTTGCGGGTGTGTCCCCCGCACATTAAAAAGTGATGTGGGATTTGCAGGGGTGTCCCCCGCAGGGTCCATTGTGAATTTCGCCGCAAAAATATGGCGATATTTTTGTATGGCGATATTTTTGCGGCAAAATTATCACATGGAACCGTGTGGTAGCCCAACAAGGTGTATGTACCCTGTCAGTTAGCACGCTGTGTTAGACTGTCACAAGTGGTATGTCTAATTCAGGATCTCGTGACGAGCCCCCAATCTGTAAGTGATTTCAATCCGGCACACACCTAAATCAATGCCTAGCGTGTAATGCACATCTGAAATCCTTATTCATTTGTGTCTAAAAGTTCTTTTATTCTGAACGATGTACCACTCATATCACGCCCCTCTCCTGGAACCCCCGTGGTCACACTGAACCAGCAATCAGGCTGGTTCGCAAAGTTAAAATATTTATTTATGTATTTACAAATGTATCACAATATGTTTAATAGGTACACAATGATCACCAATGGTGTGATGTAACACTAAACAATCTCTTTAATACACAAGGAGTAATAGTGAGCAAAACGATTCAGCACAGAAATAATACATTTGTGAGTGTTCAGATCAAATAGCATTGTGGTTACTATTTCCCCCTGCACACCTCACAACCCCCCAGTAGGCAATGTAAGAGACAGAAGTAGAGAGAGCAGGTATTCAGGAATGGCAGAATTCAAACAAAATATCAATCCCAATTTCCCCCCAGCAACACAAGAGAAAAACAGAATTGATTGGCAAGCGGTCAGAATGGTTTTAACATTATCTTAAGAACGGATTGGGTAAAAACACTAAATATGGTATAAATTGCTGAAATTGTTTAAATTCTTATGGGAGCCGCTTTGAATAGTTGCACACACTAGCAATGATATGATACTAAGAAGCAATGTGAAATCTTAAAATGAAGGTCGGAAGCAATCAAAAGCTGTTTTACACGTGTCAGAATATCTCTAAAATGAAATTTGTGGCAAACTTTTCAGTGCTCGATAATCGCGATTACGGGAGAACCGTATGGATTTGGGATGCAGTATTAGATATGAATCAAAGCTGTAGATGTTAGCTGTAAGCAGAAGTTGGGATTTTGTTTCTAGCACAAAAATGGAGGAAGTTATGGACGTTTTAGTGGAGGTCGTTTTTTTGAGATAGGTGCAAGAATGGAAAACAGGAATGCGCTTTTAAAAGGACAAATGGATTTCTTACACTAAGGGATGACTATGAAGAAACAAATACCACACAGAAGCACAGCCACTTGATCAGGGCGACTGCCTGCCGAGGAGCTTGCCTTCTTCAGATGAAAAATATCAGCGCAAAGATTGTTTTAACAATACTAGTACAGGAGGAAGATAGAAGGGATAGGATAGAGAGTTCAGGCAATTCAAAAATACTCCTAACAGTATCAGGTTCTGAAGACAAGATAGGTTTGAAGATAGGGATTGACTATGAACAGTACATATGCTAGTGACACAGTTCTATCTATAAATACTCACTAGATATGTTTTTAAACGGAACCGCCAGGATTCTGGTCCGTCAAGATTTCTGGTCAGGGATTCTGGTAAGGGATTCTGGTTCTGGGAAAGACTGCTGGGCACCTCGGACTGGACTGGTTCTGTTCACAGCACGGCACAGGTCTGGATCGGGTCCGCAATGGTTCTGGTCACAGCACGGCACCGGACTGGATCTTTTGGTTCTGATGATAATTATTTTCAGCAGACAAGCAGTACAGCACAGCCCGGCTGTCTTTTGGTTCCCCTTTAGTTTCTGGGGATGGTTCTGGTTCTGGAATTTTAAGGCCTAGCTGAAAATGGTTCAGCTATGCAATGGGCCTTTCTGCTTTGCCATGTTTCTGGAGTCTGGCGCAAGTAAGGTGGATGGTTCTGCGACAGGGTGCTCCGCCAGCAATCGGATAGTGGGTGAATCTGTCTGTCCTTTTGAGTGCTGAGCTGTCTCTAGTTATGCTTATGATAAAGGGGTGTGTGTTGTGGATTATACTAAGCTCGCCCCTCTGACAGGGATTGGTCAAGGTCTCCCTTCTTCCTTGATAGGAGGAGAAAAACAGTGTGTCATTTTTATGGTGTGGGTTTATGAGGCCTAGGGTCCAACCCTAGCCTCTTGAACATAAAAATCTATTTTTGGTATAATACATATTTACAAATGGGCAACCTCTCTATAACAATCATATATACAGATTACACATTTTGTGTAGCAGATACTCCTTCAAGCCCCGTTGCCGTGGGATCTTGTGTCTGCTTTTGGCAGAATTTTGCCCTTTTCACCCGGAACATAATGTCCAATTTCGAAGCATATTTCTACAAATGTGCGCGTTGACCATGGGCATATGTGTATAAAGTTTCATACTTCTATCAGAAATACATTCTGTGTAATATCACTTTTTTCTGCCGTTTCTTTCCAGAACATGTCACAGAGTTCTGGCACCTTTTCACCTGTGCATCCAAAAATTACATTAACAATGCTGTTATTTATATATTTTGCACACTTTTACATAGTAAGTTATCTGTCTTTTTAAAATGTGTCTTTTGTCCTTGTTAAGCAACAAATGGTAGTTTAGCTCTACCCCTTTGGCCTTTCCCTGGGACCCAGGAGCATCTCCTCCCTGTTTCTCCTGGGCAGAGGCATTTTTTATGGCTCTTCACACTTCGCATTTCCTTTAGCCGGAGGATGTCCATTGTCTTCTTCCCCTGGCAGACCAAATTCTTCCCCCACCCTATAATCATCACATAGGTGTGATTTCCTGCTGGAGAGGACTGGAGAGAGAGAGGCCGTGCCTCTGTGATGAAAGCTGTTATTCCAGTTTGGGTGGTTTTTATCCAGGCTTAAATTTAAGGTTAATTCTGTTGCATTTTTTTCTTGGTTTAAAATAAACTTGTGATTTCAAACTTGCAGCTAGAACACTTATTCCAGATTCTAAACATGGGCTCAAACAATTACAACATAGATTAGTCTCAAGAACAGGCCACTTAGATTTCAAACATTAGATTTCAGTTTGTACAAGTTTACAGTTTTAATGCAGGCTTCTGACAGCTGTCATTCAGGCGGCCGAGGGTACTGCACCCACATTTTGACAGATTTCTCAGGCAGGTAACTTTTGCTGCAGGATGTTTCTTTAATACTTTCAGCTTTTCAGGACATGGTGAATTCACAATGATTTCTTGCACTAAGTGAATTGTAGCACCCAGAAAGAATTTTGGATGTTTGAGGATGTTTTTGTGCCGGCATTCTGCAGTTTCAGCAACAAGGAAAAAGATTTAAAGCAAGATTTTTGGATTTCCTTTGGCAGAGCACTGCTTTTCCCTCTGTACTCAATTTTCACTTGTTGTGGAGCCCAGTGACATATTTCAGGAGGGAGATCACTGTTCCACCACTGACAACATGCATGGCAGATTGGGCAGCCATCTTTTTGTGTTGCAAATCGCTATTTTCAGATGTTTTGCTGCCATTTTGATGTTTCTTGCACCATCAGAACACAGAGATGCCGCATGGCATAGAACAAGTGGGTTGAATCATCCCACACCTCGACATAGGGGGCATGAACAGAGGGAACTTAAGTTGGTGCTGCAACAAATACCTGTAGCGAGACAAGCTCTTTGCCCAGCAACTAAGGGTTGCGCTAGAAGAATACTTTAAGATAAAAGATAACAGAGAAGTAGGGAGACCACACTCTGGGATGCAGGGAAGGCCACCTGCAGGGGGACCCTAATAAGGGAGGGAGCCAGGAAGGACAGTTGCAGGAAGAGAGGCTCCGCAAGGGAATTAGGGAGCTGGAAGGCAGATTACATCTCCAGGGGAATTATCTAGATAGGGAACTAGAGATACTCAAGCAAAAGAGGCCAGAACTTAAAATCGCTGAGAATAGGGGACACGGTTAGGAAATAAAAATTCTTGAAACAAACATTCGATGAAAACGGGATAAGGCTGACAGGTTGCTGGCAGCCAGGCTGAGGGCGCAGAGGGCTGATAGATGGGTGGAGCGTATTCAGGGGGAGGGGATACATTCGGCCACATCCCCGGGAGAAGTGGCAAACCACTTTGCCGAGTACCATGAAGCTCTTTATAAAAGTGAGGAAGCGGGGGATAGAACTGGGATGGAGCAGTACATAAGCAGGGCAGAAGTAACACAACTGACCCTGGAGGAAAGGAACTTTCTAGAGACCCCCTTCACTGCCGAAGAATGAAGGGCAGCCATAAACAGACTACCAGCAGGAGGGGCTCCAGGAGAAGATGGCTACACGATGGGATTCTATAAGAAATTTGCTGGAACCCTAGCTCCCCACCTGGCCAAACTAATCACATACAGGAAACAGGACAAGCCTCGCCTCATTTGAAAGAGCACATATCGTAGTCATCCCCAAAAGCAGCAAGGACCAAGCCAACTGTAAATCATATTAACTGCAAATCATATCACCTTATTTCCCTCTTAAATACAGATGTAAAGGTGTACACCAGGTCCCTGGCCACCCGTATGGAGGGAATTCTACCCCGCTTAATTCACCCAGATCAGGTGGGCTTCGTTAAGGGAAGACAGGGAGTGGACGCCATGCACAAAAACCTGAACATTATGGAACATTCTTGGGTGGAGGGGGGAAATCATGTCTTGCTTAGCCTGGACTCAGAGAAAGCTTTTGATCAGGTGGAATGGGAGTTTCTCTTGGCCACATTGGAGAACTATGGTTTTGGGGAGCATTTCTTGATGGGGATTTGAGTGATATACAATACCCCTACAGCAAGAGTAGTAGTTAACAGGAAAACCTCGAGGGACTTCTGCCAGGGGAGGGGAACCAGACAGGGCTGTCCGCTCTCACCCCTCTTATACGCCCTCTCCATAGAACCCTTGGGGAACATGATCAGGAAAGAGTCTTCCATAGAGGGAATGAGGGTTGGGAAGCAGGAATATAAACTAGGAATGTACGCTGATGACATGCTTCTCTACCTGGCCATGCCCTCCGCCTCCACACTGAGAGCCCTCCAGACCATAAGGGAGTACGGTCGATGGGCGGGTCTGAAGGTCAATATGAAGAAATCCACATTGTTTCCATATAACAGTCTGATGGAGAACCTGGGGAGCGACCTACTCAATCTGGGAATTCCAGTTGCACCAATGACGCTTAAATACCTGGCAGTAAACATCATGAGGGACACCAAAGACCTTTATGCAGCAAATTTCCCCCCTCTCCTGTCTGAGCTAATTACCAAATTGGACAGGTAGGCCAAACTGACGATCTCCTGGCTGTGTCACCTCAATGCAATCAAAATAGCAATCCTCCCCAGAATCCTCTACCTATACCAGATGTTGGCAATAGCCATGCCAGGAGATCACATTACGGAGCTGAAGGGTAAAATCAACAGATTCCTATGGCAAGGGAGAAATCAGAGGATAGCATACAACACCTTGATACACAACAAAGAAGAGAGGGGAGTTGGCCTGCCGGACTTGTACACATACTACGGGGCAGCACAGTTTAGAGCATTGGTTACACATCTCAGAGGGGATAAGGACAAGCAGTGGTGGAAATAGAAAATCACCTATTGAGACCAGAGACACTACAGGAATGGCTTTGGTCACCGAAATCGTTAAGTCCTAACCCACAGGACACTGGGCCCGCTCCTAAAGTTATAGTGGAACAAATGGGAAATTAAGGGAATCACATCATAGCCATCCCCTATGAGCCACCTATGGGCCCCTCCAATTAGAAATGATATTCAGGAACCACAGCGCTTCCAAAAGTGGTTTGAAGCAGACCTGCAGAGGGCAGATCAGATAACAAAGGGCTACACCTGCATCTCCCTCCAAGAGATGGAAGAGGGGCTGAAAATAAGACCCCTATTGGTTTTTCAATACCTGCAACTGAAGGGGGTTCTGATGTCCCCGAAATGGGGGGAACAACCTACAAAGGGATCCATCTCCATTTGAAGGTATACTGAGCAGATCCACGTCCACAAGGGGTCTCATCTCACAAATATACAGAGCCTTGGTGAATAAAGAGACAAACACGAACAAAGCCACAACAGAACAGAACAGAAACAAAACACAAACAAAGGAAGAGGTGGGAAAGGGACTTGGGTAGATCAATTCATAAAGATCTCTGGAAACGCCTCTGCACCAATGTCCATGAAATTTCCATCTCATGCCAATACAAACTACATGGTCTAAAACTCCTCCATAGGTGGCAGTACGATCCGGTTCGCCTCTCCAAGATGTTTCAGGGATCTAGTCCTCTATGCTGGAGAAGCTGCGACCAACAACCCGGCTACTGGCATATGTGGTGTCTGTGTCAGAAAGTTCAATCATTTTGGAATGAGGTTTTGACCTGGGTAAAAAGCATATGATATGATTTGATAGTTTATTTATATCACGCCCATATACAAGTGTTTCAGGGCGCAACGAGGCAAGGGAGGAGTACAAGGGAGGAAAAAAACAATAAAATACAACGATCTTACTAGGCCCAGTGACATTGAGAATGCGCAAGTGCAGGGGAGAGGGAGGAGTGGAAAGTGCTGAAACAGGGTTATAAATAACAACAGGTAGGGCGGTCAGCAGGTGGCAAGTGCAATAAATTAAGCGCACACAATGAGCGTCAGATAAGTGCAGGTAAGGAGACTGTAGGGTTGCAGATACAGACCCAACTGCAAGGGTCGCCAGGAGGCAGTGCGGGTAAGCAGACTGGTGGGTAGGGAGCTGGGCCCAAATACAGAGAGTAACAAGGAACCCAGTGAAGAAACAGACAGATCAGCAGGGGAGAGGAAGAGAGAAGGCAGAAGCAAAGATTCTCCTCGAGTTTCAGAGATGCAGGGAGGCTGTTCCAGAGGAAGGACACAGCCGAAGAAAGAGATCTACCACCAACTTGTTTGTTGGAGAAGCGACTGACCCTGAGCGAGTTGGAGGAAGAGCTCGAATAGGAAGGTATTTCCAGAGGGAGAGTTTGCGGTATTGCAGACCCAGGCCCCAGAAGGCCTTGTGGACAATGCAGATGGTCTTTAATTTAATCCCTGCAGCCACTGGGAGCCAATGAAGAGATTTCAGAGCAGGAGAGATGTGATCCCTGAGCTTAAGGCCAAGGACAAGTCTCGCAGTCCTGTTCTGGATGAGTTGCAAAGGGCGGAGAGTAGTGGCGGGTAAATTTAGAAAGAGGCTGTTGCAGTAGTCCAGCCGTCAGCGAACCAGAGCTCTAGAGACAGTGTGCTTCTGGGGGCAAGAGAGGAAAGGAAGAATACCCCTGAGGAGGTGCACCATCTTGGCTTGGGTTCAAGCCCAATCCTCCATTTTGTGCACTGAGCTCAGAAGATCTCTGAGAAAAAAGATTAAGGAAAACTGACAACTTTTTCCCTTTGCTCCAGAAATCACCACCCACATATAACCAGCACCAGTTCTAGGCCTAACCTTACCCGCCTGGCCCCTGATGTCCCTGATGTCCCTGACAGGTGGTGGAGGGTGGGGGCAAGGAAGCTGCAGAGGTGAGAAAAGCGATAGCGGGAGCAGGAACGAAATTGATAAGGCATGAGAAAAATAGCTCAAAGAGGAGGGAGGTTGGCCTGAGGGCCTTGGACCAAGACGGAGCTATTCCTGTAAACATTAATGATGACCTTAGAGGAGTGGAAAGAAGCAACGAGGGCCTCTCACCGGGTGCCACCATTAATGGGAGAGGAGTATGGCAAGAGCACAGAGACCATATGAAGAGTCCATAGGTCTGGCGAAGGAACGACAAAGAGAATATCGGTGAGTCTGTCAGGTGGAAGCGCTTGTGTAGGTATCAGCTATAGGTAGGCCTGGGTTGGAGACTAGGATATGCTTATTGAACTTCTTCCTACCAGACTTAGTGAGAAGGGAAGGATAGTCGATAGAGAAACAGTTGGAAAAGTTGGGAGAGACAGAGAGCACCATATCTGTGGAGGGGAGGGAGAGGAAAGAGGGTTAAGGGTGCGAAATGGAGACACGGGGGAGTGGAGACAGAAGAGACAGAAGACTAGGGTGGGAAAAGCAAGCAGGGGAAGCACAGTGGTCACTGGGCACAGCACAATTCGAAAGGTAGCAGGCAGATGGAAAACAATGGTTACTGGCACAACATAATTTGAAAGGTTGCAGGCAGATGGAAAACAATGGTTACTGGCACAACACATTTCAAAAGGTGGCAGGAAGATGGAAAACAATGGTTACTGGCACAGCATAATCCGAAAGGTGGCAGACAGATGGAAAACAATGGTTACTAGCACAACACAATTCGAAAGGTGGCAGTCAGATGGGAAAGAATGGTTACTGGCACAACGCAATTCGAGAGGTGGCAGGCAGATGGAAAACAATGGTTACTGGCACAACACAATTCGAAAGGTGGCAGGCAGACAGAAAATAATGGTTACTGGCACAACACAATTCAAAAGGTGCCAGGCAGATGGAAACCAATAGTTACTGGCACAACACAAATTTGAAAGCAGGTGAACGCAATGCAGATGGAAAGAGGGCGCAGAGTCTAATGTGTGGGAGGTGAGGTTATGACTAACCCACAAGGAATTGGAAAGTCAGGAAAAGTCCAGCAGGCATCAGTGCGCGTAGGTTCTGGTCTCATCCCAGGATACAATGTAGGGGACTTCCTCAGGCTGTCCAGATAGTGGACAGGGAGCACACAGGGGCCTTAGGAAGTGGGCCTTTGGTGAGGGTGAGGCTAAAGCCTGCCGGTCCACGATAGGCCAGAATGGAGAACTCGGAGGCCAATTGCAGAACAGCTGATGTGAGGGAGGAGGACTCCAATCCTCCTCTAGGCTGCACAGCGATCGGAAGCCATGTTGAAGTTGCCACGAGGACCACCAGGGATGAGGGGCAGATTCGAATTGCTATACCCCCTGGGCATATGTACAATGCCCAAGCATGGTAGTTGAAGCTAAAATGCACCACAAGGGTGCCGCACACAGGGTGCGAATAAAAAGTGAAGCACTTTTTGTAGATTTTGAAATTAAAAAGCGTATCCCAAGCGGTCCTACCTCAAAGGAAGAGGGGAACGCAGTGCGGCCACAGGTTATGCCCAGAGCACCCTCCGGATGTGCAGGATTTGAGAGAATCTGTGATCCATGGCTAGTGCTATTCGGGCTGGAAGAAGTAAAAGGCCAATGGTTACACCTCCCACACATGCCACACTTTCTCCTACTGGCAGCAAGGGTTTGCCTCACAATAAGTTGGAAATCACTGTCACTCCCCTCGGAAGGAATGTGGGCCCAAAAGGCCAAGGAGATTTATGAGATGGAAAACATCCCAGGCAGGGCCGGTCTTTCTGTCAGGCAGCTCAGGCGGCTGCCTGACCTCAGTCAGCCTCTAGGGGGCGCCACACCTGTAGTCCACGGTGCTAGTCCTCCTGCTGCATTTGTTATAGCTCGCCTGAACCTCGAGCCGGTGCTCCTGCAAGGCCAGGCCGCATGCAACAGCCAGCTAGCCACATTCATCATTTTGATAATGTTTATTGCTAGAAGCACACTGCTACAGCCTCGGCCCTCAGGTAGGCAGCAATTGGAAAATTAGCAACGTTTGTTGCTTTATTCACTTAACTTCCACGCCGTTGGCACCAACCAAGCCCATGTGCGCACGTGCCCTTCTCCAGGCTATATGCGGCCAGGCTATGCTCCTGCACACAGTGCACTGACAGTGACACAGGAAGGATTGATTGGGGCTGGCGTTGACGGGCCCCCTCCCCATCTTTACGAGATAAGGAGTGGGTGCGCAGGTTACAGTACGTGTTTGGGGGCACTACCTGGCATAATGTGGTGATGGCCGGGGCCGTGATATTGTTAGCTCCTCTGGCCGCTGCCACTGGACCTAATGGTTGGTTGGGCGGGCGGGTGGGGGTGCGCTGTGTGTTCTCTGAACCGGGCTGAGAGGAGGACAGGGGGCAGGTGGGGGGATGGGGAGCTGCCGGTCCCCGTCGCTGCGTCGCATGGCATGCATTGTGTGAGCTGTGCCATCATCCATGTGATACCTTCTCTGTGTCTGTCATTGACCCTCGGGAGTCGGACCCTGCACTGGACACTGAAAACAAGCAGCATCAGCCACCTGACATCTTTGTTATACTGATACTCGCTGAATGTGCCAGTCCAATGCCCTTTAGCTATCCTCCACGTGTCTAGCCGTGCCCATCTTCCAGTAGCCTGGACACCTGTCAGTGTCCATTCCTTTGGAATGCCCCGTGGCAATGCCCCCTTACCACCGGATGCACTTGTCTGTTTCAGTGGCAGTCGAATGCTCCCCAATACCTCGATCTAGCTGCAGTGGTCCAAAGCCCCCAGGCATCACGCACTTGATAATTAGTGGCCAATTTACAGAACATATCTCTCTGCCTGGCGCATCTTCCCGCCCCTAACCATTGGCGCTGATTACTATCTGCACAATGTGAACCGGCGCTCCCCCACCTCATCCCGCAGGTAACGGAACTGCTCCGGTCACCCAATTCCAGCGCTGCACCCGGCAGGTCATTTAAACAGCAATGGTGTTATTGCCCGCGGTTTGCCTCCAACACACGCTAGAACTGTGCAGCAGGTTTGATATTGATTGTGTGTGGCATAAAAATACAGGGAGCAAAGCAGCCCCCCCCAACACTGCGTTCCCCAAACCTATCCTTGACTTTTTCAATATTTCCAAAGCCATCAATGACACTGAAAACGCACCAACGGTCCCCCCGAACTCTCCAACTAAATTCATCTCCTCGATGACTACCAAACCCAAACTTGACTGCACCAATCTCGCCAGCACCAGACTTGCCTTACACCAGCACCCGGCTCGCCTTGTACCCAATCACTCACATGCACTGCTCTTTGCAACGACCATCAGTTGCCTTGTGTGTATATCTCTCCACTGGCAATATGCCCAGTTCGATGCCTATTGCACCGCGTTCCCATACAATGCGGCATGTATAATACTACCCTTGCATTGCCCCCAAGGTTTGTATGCCGGACACTTCACCTCTGCATTATATAACCTGATGAAAAATAACAAACAGCTAAAGGTGAAATGTCCCATTTCGGTACTGCAAATCCCAGGGAAAACATTTGTAGTGGTTCTTAGAGTTTTAAACATGAACAGCTTTTAACGTTTTCAAAAACACTATTAGAAGAAAATATCCTCTTTTGGTTTTTTGGTTTTGTGTGTGTTGATTTTATGAAAAGGCAAATGCCCTTCGTCCTGTGCAATTTGGGTGGTTATGCAAAGCCAATTTAATGAAATGTGCATATTTCACCTTGTTATGCTAATTTCTGGCAAGGTCACATCCCATTGCATTTGTTGATGAGCCCCCCCCACTTTAATTTTTAGGACTTGACCCCTGCTGAGTAGGGTTGATTCACTCAGCTTGGAGGAGTGCTGTGGGCATGGGCTGCCTGCCCTTCCTCGGCCTGCTGTCCCGAGACTAATCTGTGTCAGTAGTCATTTGCGCAGAATCATGAACGGGTCAGGAGGCTCAGCCACAGCGCAGCCCGCGGGTGCCGAGTGCTTCTGCCTTCTGCCGATCAATAGGGGCCTCATTATGAGTATGGAGGCAGCCATGCCCTTAATAAGGGCATGGCTGCCTCCATACCAGGTTCCCGTACCGGGTTCCTCCAATGAGGACTTATTGGGCTATTCCAACCTTGGAGGACCCGGTAAGTCCTCATTGGAAAAACCCATCCCCATTCCCATTTGAGCCCCCATAGGGCTCAATGGGAATGAGGAGGGAGCTAATAAAGGGCCCGTTTTTAGCTCCCTGGTCCCCTCGCGGGACCCGCTAAGGACGTCTGGCAAAACCAGGCGTCCTTACCGGGTCCCGCAAGGGAACCTCGTAATAGGGCGTCCCGTAATGAAGGGTGCCGGTCCCGTACCGGCACCTTCATTACGGGAGCGCCATGGCCGTAATGAGGCCCAGTGTGTTGCTAATGCTGGTGCCGCTAAGCTAACCACTGTCAAGGGGTGCAGCAGCGTGCCAATATGCCCACGGCAGTTCACTTAACTTAATGTAGTCCAGATGTTGTAGCCATTTAATACTTGCATCCAACAATTTAAGCTGTCCAAATGAGCTTGTATGGTTCATGGTTACAAACATTTTTATGTTAGGGTGAGTATTGTGAACCGTGATGTGAGCACCAAGCTGTGCATCGGATATGCATTTAGAGATTCACACATACAATCCTTTTATCACAGACTTGTTTATCAATTGTAGAGATCTCTGATCACTGTTATAGTCCTGAAATGCTCTGTGATTTAATGCAAAGCATACAGGAATCCTCATTGGTGCTATTTGTCACCTCTCCCACTCTCAGAGTGGTATTTTGAAAGAGTACAATAAGAGTGTACCAGACTGTTCATCTTGGAATGATAACCTACTATCAGAAAATTATTCATATGGTTAGTCTACTATTGCCCCTTGTGAAATACGTGAGGTGGTACGAACAGAACTCCTGCAACACAGGGCCAGTGGGCCATCAGACCCCGGCAGGCTGGTCACACCGCAGTGTGCCAGTAAGAACAGTTTGAAACTGCATTCAGGCAAGGCCTTCCCTAAGAGCAGGTGATAGAAAAACCATGTACTTGGGCAGCAACAGGTGTGTTTTCACATTTACATTCTTCTGTAAAGTACTTGAATTACAATGTAATGAAACTAGCTTCATTTATATAGCAATTATCTATTCATATTGAGGAGAGGTTTTGTCGCACAACAGAGGTGTAGTTTGGGAGTGACATGAGCCAGTCAGGGGTGGGAGGGCGCCAACGACGCTTCCCGCCTGGGGTGCAATCTGGTGTAAGACCGGCCCTGCCCGTAACCTGCACGGTGCTTATGTGCCCGGGCCGTGTACACCCCTTACGCCAATCAACTCGCCGTGGCTAAGGATCCCAGCCACACCACATCCTGGCCACCATGCGGCCCGGAAGGTGCGGACCCAAACCCCACGCCCCGACGCAAGTGGAGGTAGGGAACTTTGCTTTTTTTATTTTATTTTTTTATTTAGCGCCCATGTTTCAATGTTAATTTCGGCCTACCGCCATACTCCACGAGGCTGCCCGCCCCCCTCTTCTCGCCCCTTTGCAAGGCATCAGCCCTGTGATTTAGAGGCAGACATCTGTAGTACAAATAAACTTGTGCAGTTAAAATGTATCAGATTTGTAGTTGTTGTCAGCCTTTCCGGCAAACACGCCCAATAATCCACAACTGCACGCGCTTACGCCACCCCTCCACATATCAGGGCGCGGTAATAACCCGTCATAACTTCGCGATATCCCATGTATTCCACCCAAGAGAGGATATCCCCTTCTAATAATGCTTTCCCACATACAATGGGCATGTCTTTATATTCTTTATTCAGGCCGTCGTGTGCATCTAAGCCACTGGTATGCAAAGGGCGCCCCCGCATGTCACTTTCCCTCCCCACAACCTCCCCACTCTTGCTGCTCTGGCTCCAAGACTGCATCTGGCATTCCAGTAGGGTGATAAAAGATCACAGAAACTCCCTGCACGCTCCAGCTGGAACACCCCCCCCCCCACTCCTTAAAATTACCCACTACTGGTCCCTCCCTCAAAAAACTCCCCTCCCCCTCAGTGTGGCTCCCTCCAGAACTCCCAACTCTCCTTCTATAGCCCATAGTCCGCTCACCCCTGCTGAATGCACCAAACATGTCTACTTGCCGAAAGAAGCGGTCCCCTCTGCCACGAAACTCATCTTCCCACTGGCCCCTACATAATTGGGAAGCTCCATCACCGTGCCTTCCTTGTGCCGTGCTATCGGGGGACGCCACTGAGGACCATCATTTATTTATTTATTGGGCATTTATATGGCGCCTAAAGTGTTTGCGGACACCATAAATGCGTAACTGACAGCTGCGTGCACATGTTGTCTCTGATGTTTAGAAAACACCTTGGGAAATAAGCCACACTTAGCCACAAATCTAATTCTTGTATTATTTGTGCCGAAAAAAACGGGATTTGTGCGCCATTCTGCCCGCAAATCCCCATTTGTTAAACAGGGATTTGCGGGCAGAATGGCACACCAATCCCGTTTTATCAGCGCAAATAATACATGAATTAATGTCCCGTGAGCGCCTGACTAGATATGAACTGCGCAACTTCTGAGTGTGTGATGTGGTTGGCGCTGTTTCCCAGAAACCAGTTTGAAGTGGAATATATATGGCAGGAAATAATATTTCTAAAGCACAACTACCACCACTGCTGAGGCCTCTTTGGACTGACTTAGGTCGTTCTGATCCGGGCATTTGCTGAAATGTGGGTAGCAAATTATTTTTAGTGCTTTTGAAATGTCAGGTCATCTCGTATCAAGCCAGTCGAGAGCAGGAGTGCAGCCCAGGGCCCGGCTACAGGTGGTGAGACGCCTTGCCCTCCTGCCCTGTTGACTTTTAAGCCGGGTAACTGATTCCACCAAAATGAACTGAGTTTCCTCCTAAACAAGCAGAGGCCTGTGTGATAAAAAATTTGTGTGTCATACAATTGGCATTGGAATAGACCCTCCTCTCGACAGACCACAAAGGTGCAGAGGCAAGCAGCTGTGAGATATGCTCAAATAGTAGGGTTTTGGGGAGCATTCTTGCAGTGGTTTTGCGAAAGTTTCACTCTATTTGCTTGAAGAACGGCACTCCCATGTATAAGCCATTGGCATAGTCGATTTCGGACTGAATGACAGCTAAATGGTAAGCCCGTGACCTATAGGGAACTCTGAAGAATTCCCGGTAGGCTTCTGCACCCTGAGCCTATTTTGTGTGGTATTCCCAAATGATCTCATAGGAAAAGGGTTTGGCTTGCTGAAAATGGTTAATATGGGGCTGTTACCTGGCACATTTCTAATTCCGCACTTTCTTTTGGTTGAGGTACATCACATCCGAAGCAGGAAGACTGGCCTAATGATTTGGCTTAAGGACTGGCCTAAAACATCTGAACAATGAAAGCAGATGTCATAGAGAACCACCAGAGCACAACCAGCTGAACTAGCTGTGGAATGTCTGCCAGCCAGGCCTTGAAAGATGGGCAGCAACAGCCCTCCCTTCTGAGAAGTACACAGCTCTGAAGCTCAAGCTGCTGGCTGAAGTCCCAAGGTGATAAGAGCCTGCTTTGCAAAGACAATCTGAAATGTACTTTATACGCTCTCTTCAGCGAAATGACCTGTTGTTATGAATATGTACGGCTAATGGGAGGAGAATAATATGTAGCTTTGCATTGTACATAAGTATGAGCCAGGCCTGGGAGGGGTCAGATTCGATGCAGCCATCCAGAGCCTGGTGTGTGTGTTAACATTACAGCTTTTACACCCAAACCTCTGGCTTTGCGTATTATTTGTGTCCAAGTGCCGAGTGTGGAGTGCCTGGAAGGCCTGAGATGGTGTGAGGGAGCTAGATGAGCACTAGTATGGGGGGGGGGGTGGGAGCAGGACAGACGAATGTAACAGGGGCCATTTAGAAAATAATTGTCCAGGGCCTCTTTTCGTTCCCATTACACCCCTGATGACTATAGGCTCGACCCAAACTCAAAGATGTATATCAATGATGTACATATTCTGTGCTTTCCAACCAGTATACCACCTTTGTTTTAGGGGTGCCTTTCATCACCCTGTGCATTCCCTATGGTTGCCAAACCCCCCCTCACCCCCCACCTCTCCCCCTCCATGCCTAAGCCGCCAGCCTTGGTCTGGCAATAAAGATTCCTCCCTGTTACAGCTGGCATGCTATCCCCCCCACCACCTCACGCCTCTCCCCATTCCTCATTCCTAAACAACTCCCCCACACTCTACTCGTGCTCCATCTGGCCATAACTCACCACGCCATCATATTCTCGATTTCGCGCTCTCCACGTATTGCCGCCACTACTACAACCTGAATGCTCTGCCGCACGCGCCCTGGATCACATGTTTAACTACCACAACCTGGCTAGGTGCGTTGCCACAACCATAAACTTCAAGCGCCAAGGAACCATGTTTTGTTATTCAACACTTCCTTGGGTGCTTCTATCGTCGGTATGTTTCAGTTAGGATTTATAATAACAGTATAACTTCCTGCACACAGCCGAGTGCGTTGTCAGTCAGAAGCAGATGCACTCCATATAGTTCTATAATACTGCTCCTTCCCGCCTTGTAGTCACTTTACCATGAACGGCCCTTCATCAAGCAGCCGCACCCCCCCCTGCGTACCGCATCCCCCACACCCTACATGTCTATCTCCTTGGAGCTCCCTGCCCCTATGCCCTTGTTGGCACTGTGATGATAATACTGCAACGCTCGAATTGCCACCACAGGATGATAATAAAAGCTGGGAGTGCCAGGGCGCCCAGGGTCACGCTTCCATTCTCCCTCGCCGCAATTAAAAGTCAACACTTGCCCTGGATCTGTTTCATGCAACCTTGTGAAATAGCCTGTCCGCCCCCCAAAAAGGACTTTACAATCTTTTCGTTGACGGTGGAAATTGCCGTTGTAAAGTCTATCTTGGCCATCAGGTCCGAGTAACTTCACCAGTACACATCGTGCAGGCAAACGGCCATATTCATGTTTTAGGGAGCACCGCAGAAAAGAACAAGTTACTTCTTACCTTGTAACGTCCTTTCGACGGGATGTTCCTCCGACGTATTCCTCATCTTAGATATCTCCTTCCAGCTCTGCTGGCCTCGGAAAATGTTTTCACCAGAGGGCGCTGCACGTCGACGTCCTCCGAGTCGATGTCCCTCGACAGCCGCCGTATCGACGCCAATTTCATCCTGGCTATAAAGGCCGCGCGCAGCGCCCGTTGCTCAGTTCCGTTTTGTAGCCCACAATAATGCTTTCTGGACTAAACTAATCACCCTGAGTAAGCTGCAACAACAAGGGAAGTAGAACTGCGGGGATGGATGGGAGGGCCGATGAGGAATACGTTGGAGGACTTGTTCTTCTAAGGGATTGTGTCCTCTGACGTATTCCTCATCTTAGATAGGCTCCCATAGCAGTATTCTATTATTGGAGGAGGGAGTACTGACTTCATGCTGTCTTCTATTGATGAATAGAATGCAGTACAGCCCTTCCAAACCTAGTCTCTTCACTGGAGGAGGAATCCAAGTTGTAAAATCGTGTAAAGGTATGGACAGACGACCAATTAGCGGCCGACAGATGTCTTTAACCGGCACACCTCTTTTGAGGGCCGATGAAGCTGCAATACCTCTGGTCGAATGAGCCCTAAGGTTTTGAGGGGGCTCTTTTCCTGCCAGTTTATAACATTCCAGAATGGCTAGAATGATCCATCTGGAAATGGTCTGCTTAGTTATTGGTAACCCCAGTTTGTGACCTGTGTAACCTACAAACAGCTGGTCTGCCTGTCTTATCCTGGCTAGTCTACTGATGTAAAAACTTAAAGCCCTTCTAGGGTCTAGCCTGTGTAACCTCTCTTCCTCTTTCCCCGGGTGAGGAGGAGGATAGAAAGATGGTAGGGTAATCTTCTGAGTGATATGAAATTCAGAAACCACCTTTGGGAGGAAATTAGGCTTCACTTGCAGGACAACTTTGTCTTTGTGAAAGATAGTGTGAGGGGGTTTACAAGAAAGAGCTTGTAATTCGCTCACCCTTCTAGCAGATGTAAGTGCTATTAATAAAACAGTTTTAAGGGTAAGGAATCGTAACGAACAAGAATGGAGTGGTTCGAAAGGTGTGCCCATCAGGAAAGTTAGGACTAAGTTTAAATCCCATAGGGGAACTTGGAATGGTCTTGGGGGATAAACATTGGTTAACCCCTTTAGAAATTGTATTACCAAGGGTAACTTGAAAAAGGATGGTTCTTCCGCAGTGCGCTTAAAGATGGATAGCGCTGCGAGATAGCCCTTAATGGTGCGAACTTGAAGGCCTGAATTTGCCAAATATAGTAGGAAGGACAAAACCATTGGTGTACCACATGAAAAAGGGTCGATATTCTGTTCTCTACACCAGCTGCAAAATCTGTTCCAACGGCAGCGGTATAAAGACTTTGTTGCTGGTCTCCTTGCCGAAAGCAACACCTCCATAACATCATCAGGGAGGTCCCAATCCTTGTACCTCAGCCTTTCAGAAGCCAAGCGTGAAGGTTGAGGGTTTTGATGTCTGGATGGAGAACCTGACCTCCCTTCTGTGAGAGTAGGTTCTCTCTGAGTGGAAGTCGAATTGGAGGGCAGATGGACAAGTCTAGAAAGTCTGGGTACCACGTTCTCCTGGCCCAATCCGGGGCAATTAGGATCATGGTTCTCCGAAATCTTCTCAACCTCCTCATCATTTGAGGAATGACAGGGACCGGTGGGAACGCGTACAGAAGCGGAAACTCCCAGTCTACTATCAACGCGTCTCCCAGAGCTCCTCTCGGGGGAAATTCCCTTGAGCAGAACAGATCGCACTTCCTGTTGAAGCTGGTGGCGAACAGATCTACCTGAGGGGTTCCCCAAAGGGCGAAGATCTCTTGAAGGACTTCCTGAGCTAGCTCCCACTCGTGGGAGACTGTGCTCTGCCTGCTCAGAGCATCCGCTGTCAAGTTCTTCTCTCCGGCAAGGTGAACTGCCGATAGAGAGATTCCTTCTTGGATTGCCCAAAACCAGAGCTCCATTGCCTCTCTGCACAGGGGCAGTGATCCTACGCCTCCTCTTTTGTTGAGGTAGTGCATGGCCACCGTGTTGTCCGTCATTATCAGGACGTTTTTCCCTTGTACAGCTGGCAGGAACGCCTTCAGTGCAAGTCTGATGGCTCTCAGCTCTAACAGGTTGATATGTAGTCTGGACTCCGATGGAGACCAACGGCCGCTGATGGTCAAGTCGTTGGCGTGGGCTCCCCACCCCGTGAGTGAGGCATCCGTGACTACTGTTATCTCCGGCCAGGGTTGCCAAAACTGTTCTCCTTTCAGAATGTTCTCCTGACAGGCCCACCACTGAAGGTCTCGGGCCACCCTGTCGGGAACCTGAAGAAGATCTGTCATTCTCCCTGAGAATTGTGACCACTGAGTCCTCAGTGCCCACTGGAGGGATCTTGTTCTCAGGCGAGCCTCTGGCACTAGGAAAATGCAGGATGCCATGAGGCCTAGCAACCTCAAAAAGTCAAAGGCTGGGAGACGTTGGGCTTGTTTGAACTTGGCAACCATCTGTAGAATATCTTGAGCCCTCACCTCTAGTGGCGAGGCTTTTCCCAGGGAAGTGTCCAGGATCGTTCCTATGAACTGGAGTCTCTGCGATGGTATAATTTGTGACTTCTTTAAATTGAGGGAGAAGCCCAGTCTGTGAAGGGAGTGACACACGTGATTTAGCTGGATCTGAGCTTGTTCCGAAGAAACAGCCCTGATCAACCAATCGTCCAGGTAGGGGTAGACGTGAATCCCTTCCCTCCTTAGACTTGCCGCCACTACCGACATTAACTTGGTGAAGACCCTCGGGGCGGAGGTCAGCCCAAATGGCAGCACTCGAAATTGATAGTGAGAGTTGCCAATTGCGAACCTCAGGTATTTCCTGTGTTTGAGATGGATAGGCACATGGAAATAAGCGTCCTGAAGGTCCAGAGATACCAACCAGTCCTGGAACTGAAGGGCCTGGAGGATCTGAGAAAGAGTGACCATCTTGAATTTGTCTTTCCTGAGGAATTTGTTCAATTCTCGCAAGTCCAAGATGGGTCTCAGTCCTCTGTCTTTCTTTGGAATGAGAAAGTAAGGGGAATACCAGCCCTTGTTCCTCTCCGCTACAGGTACCGGTTCTATGGCACCTTTCTCTAGCAGGTCCAAAATTTCCTGCAAGAGGAGCGGATCTGGAGCTTTCTGAGAGCTGATCCCCGGTGGATGACTCTGAGGTATATGTAGGAAAGGTAGGCAGTAACCTTGGGCAACTGTCTCCAATGCCCAAGCATCTGACGTGATAGCCTGCCATACCGCCAGATGTTGAGTCAACCTGCCTCCTACAGGTGTCCTGTGAGGGAAGTCCTCAGAGTGGTTTTGGGGCGGCTGATGCAGATGCCGATGGTAAAGAGGCACCTGCTGTTGGTGCGGCTTTTGAATATCTACCCCGTCCACCTCGGGTAGTTCTTCTTTGTCCCCTTTGAGCCGGTCGTCCTCTACCTCTTCTGAATGCAGAGTAGAAGCGAAAGGACTTGCCCCTCGCAGAGGTTCCTGTGGGACGAAAAGGTGTTTGACGGATTGCAGCGCCTAGGGATTTTGCTGCTGCCTTTGAAGTTTGCAGTTTCTCTAAACTGTCATCCGCCATTTTCCCGAACAAAGAAGAGCCATCGAATGGCATGTTCAAAAGCCTGGCTTGCACATCTGGGGCAAAACCAGACTTTCTCAACCAAGCGAATCTCCTGGTTGTTGTACTTGCCGCTATTGCTCTGCTGATACTGTCAGCCGAATCAATGCCCGTCTGGAGGGATTCGCACATAGCGTCTTTACCGTCCTGTATAATATTCAGGAACGCATCCCTTTCTTCTCCCTCCGGGATGCAGTCAGCACTGTAGAAGCACACTCCCAAAGTGTATGGCTGAATCTAGCAAGGGTGCAAGTAGCATTAACAGATTTTAACGCCATGCTACATGCCGAAAAAACTTTCTTTGCCATAGTATCATATTTTTTATCGTCCCTGTCCTGTGGGACGGTAGGATAAGCCGTCTTGACATCGGTAGAGGATGCTGCCTGTACCACCAGACTTTCTGGGGATGGATGTTTAGACAAAACCTCCGGGTCTGTAGAGGATACCCTGTACTTTGTAGACAGTTTTTTATTTACTGCTGGTACGACATCTGGGGTTTCCCAGTTTGTCATAATCTTCCTCTGAAGAGCTTTATGAAAAGGCACCACAGGATCCTCCTGTGGGCCTTTGTCAAGAATATCCGTGAGGTCATCTTGTTGGAAAGATTGTGAGGGTGCAGACCACCCCATAAACTCTGTGATCCTGGCCATTAAGGCTCAATAGGGGGTTTCAGCATGGTCTGGCCTAGCAAACTCCACCTCAGGGGAGGTGTCTAACCCACTTGCCTCATGTAAGAATCATGAAGATCTTTTAACCTGCGTTCTTCAGAGGGAAATTCCTCTCTAATTGGGGTTACAGGTCCCTGCAACTCAAATGTGTCTTCCTGTTCAGACAATTCATCCTCTTCCATAATTGAGGACATAGTTCTCAATTGTTCTGAACTCAAAGGGTGTAAACCCCATTTCCAAAGCAGAGGGTGCCGAACTTGTCATAATCGGCCTCGAAAACGTCGATGTCGTCGACGCTGACGTCGAAGGCTTCGAGCGTGGCGTCGAAAACAAAGGCGGAGGCCTCGAAGACTTCGACAGAATTGGAATTCTGCTCGACAATCTCGAAGCCATCGACGTGGAGGACCTGGGGATAGTCACTGGGTGTGTCGTAACCGTGACTTTTCTTGGCGTCGACACCGGTGTCGAAGCTGGCGTCGAGTCGACAGACTCGTGTGTCGAAGGTCCCTTCGACAACAGCGTCGAAGACATCGACCTCAACGGAACCTTCGTCGACGGCGTCGACGGAACCTTTGAGGAAGGTTTGGAGGTCATAGTCCTACTCGAGGGTTCGTGACGCGCTCGAGAGGTTTCCTTCGCCGGGTACTGCGACTCGTGGCGTTTTTGACCTTCGGGTCTTTCGACCAGAGCATCGCTCTCGGCAGTCTTCGAGGGGGTCGAGGCCGCTTTCTCGAAGACGCTCATCATATTTTTGCGGAATTCCTCCCATTCAGCCCGGGAACTATGTTTCGTGGGGCACGGGATTCTCTTTGGCGAAACAGAGGAAGAGGAAGACGGAGAAGGGGATCTTCGACGTCTCCTCTTCGAGTGCTTCGATCTCGAGGAGTGATGAGACCCACTCCGAGATCTGGAGCGCGAATGGTGACGAGGAGACGAATGTCTCTACTTTCGTCGAGGAAGAAGAAGCTTTAAAAGTCTTACCTTTCTCCAGCTTCCCCCTACGCTCCTTCAGGGCCTTAGCTGTCATGGACATACAGTCCTCGCGCTCCGAACAATGGTGTTCAGCTCCCAAACACCACAGACAAACTCTGTGAGGGTCAGTCAACGACATCTTTTTCCCACAATCTCGGCATTTTTTGAAGCCGGATCGAGGAGTTGTCGGTTCCGACGAAGAAGCCATCGAGTACGGATCGAATAACTCGAGGTAAATAGGTTTAACTCTGACAAAACTGAGCAACGGTATTCCGAGGCACTGAGTAAGCGCGGAAAAACGGAACTGAGCAACGGGCGCTGCGCGCGGCCTTTATAGCCAGGATGACGTCGGCGTCGATACGGCGGCTGTCGAGGGACATCGACTCGGAGGACGTCGACGCGCAGCGCCCTCTGGTGAAAAAAATTTCTGAGGCCAGCAGAGCTGGAAGGAGATATCTAAGATGAGGAATACGTCGGAGGACACAATCCCTTCGAAATGTACTTTGCTTATTGTAGAAACCAGCTTTTATACTCGTAATGTTTGTATTCATAAGATGCTGCACCGCAGCAATGGGTCACTGATTCTAAGAACTTTCTAGCCCATCTCGTCCCGTAGTTCCCTATAGCGCCAAGAGGCCATGACAATAGCAATAAGAGCAAACGACACAAGGAGCTATATGCATCCAGGTATAATTGTCATTGCATTGGCTTATTTCCCATAGTCAACTTGTATTGATAGTTTTCGTATTCTTAAAATAAAAATGGTATACGTACAATGGACTTTCCAATGAGTATCTATCATTCATGTAAATAATAACTCAAGTGTTCCGATCAACGCACACACCCTACTGCCTTTACAAAAAAATTGGAGTGGCTGCACGAAAGGTTTAGCCCCGAACTCACAATGGATGAACAAAAACTACACGCCCCAGAATGCAACCCTGAATACACAGGCCGAACATGCCATTGGACAACTTGTGAGAATAAAGCAACACTGCTAGTTTCATTGCAATGGTCATAACCCTCACACGGAAATGCAATGCGCACCTTTCAGATTTAATTCAGTTTTCTTTGACGTCATTAAAGTCGGCAATAACTTCACTTAGCATTCAAATTAAATGGTGACAACTTTGAGCACAAGTTAGTATAACACGTAGGAAACATGATGCAACAGCCCCACGCCTACACCCGTCTGCCCACCAATACGTTCCTCGATTCGACTAACCAGTCTTAACATTTTGACATTATTTTCTCATTCACCGAAACAAGGGGGAGGAGGAGACGGACTCTGGCTGCCTCTCAAGCAGTCGAGCGCGCCTTGCCTGGTCTGGTCTGTTTTTAGGGCTGTGGATGTGTTACTGAGAGGTGACCTTCTTTTTCACAGTAGGCCGAGCAATATCTACTAACTCAGCCAGTAGTCTGTCATGGCTAAACTGAAGGCTGTATTCCCAATCTCACCCGATGGTAGAAATAGAAAGCTATCAAGGATGATTAAGCCCATCAAAGATGTCAATCTTCTAATTTCAGAAATTCAGGGACTACTTAGTTTGGGACCCTGAGGGGGCAAAAGCACCAACTGGGTGCAAAACCAAAATTAAAGGTCACGAAAAAGAGGAGAAAGTTGGAATACGAGGCCCAATTGTAAGGCTTAAAGCAAAATGTTCTAATTGTGCTGTGAATAGTGTTATCGAGGACACTATAGTTTTATGTGAATCTCAGGTTCCCACCTCTTGTACTGGAAGGAACTCTATTCACCCAAAAAAGAAATTAGACCCCTTAGCAACTTTTTGAAGTTAGCCTAAGGCCAGGCCAAGAGGAGGGAAATACCTTCCCGGTCAATGGTGCAGGGGCTGATAAAGCGAAGTCTGTCACTGATATAGTGGATGTAGTAGAGATTTATGACAACCACAAGGAGGTCTCTGTTGGTATTTCCTCACTGCCTACAGTGCCTAGTGTCTGTCCCGCTCGGATTCAGACCTTGCAAGCAGAGGGTCTGATAGACATTGTGTTCACGACAGTCCGCAGATTCCACTTTCAAATAGTTTCGCAGCGTTAGCCGTGAAATAGGAGTTTGCTGAGACAACAAAGCAGTCAAGTACCAAAGTGCCTAAGGCGTCAGGTGTTAGGGAACCACTTAGGAGAGCCAACTCAAAAAAGGCGAAATCAGGGACGCCCCAAGCCACGAGAGTGAAACGAAAGGGTGGTGTGTGCAACAATGAGCCCAAGGTCACACGGAATCGCACCTGTGAGGTTCAGGTTTAAACTGAAAACTGAAACGACCGTATACCTCTCGGTTGTAACATCAGGTGAGTATAGAGTGAGTACTGTTGGTGGGTTAATTACTTCTGAAATATCGGATCCTGTAGTGAATAACAATATCTAAGGTCTGTTGAGAATAATCGTGGAGGGGTTAAACGATATTAAAGGAGAGGTTGAATCCTTGGGTTTGATAAATGGAACAAGGCGTGCAAGAGAACCTGTGAGTTCAGGTGATGATACAAGCATGGTATCTAGATCTAGTGAATCAAAAAAGGAAGGAGCCAAAGGAGCTGAATCTGAGGATGCGGCAGGAGGGTCTACTGTCCCCATCCCCACCAATAGCTCAGTGGAGAAGAATTGTCCCCCGGGAAATCTTTCGGGCCCGGGCCAATACACCCAATCATTGCGTGGAAATGAACAAATCCACCCCCGGTATCATGATATTGGTCACCAGAGTTTTCCAAACAATAATTCTCGTAGGCTGTTTCGTGGCCAAGTAGAAAGAAGAATGTCGCAGTTCACTGGCACTCGTTTTCCATTCAAACCTGCTCCCGCTAGGCAAAAGAAATACCCCTGTCAGGGATGTTAGCATCTGTAATGATGTAGATTACAATAGGGGGCCTTCTGTTTACATGACCAGTGTCCCCCGCTTATCCCCTAGAGCGTAGGAAGATCAAGATTCCCTTAAAAAACAATGTTTAGGCTGGTTTAGTTCCACTAAGGGATGTTTATCGATAATCAGAGATGACATTGTTAAATGCACCAGGGGCTTACAACCGAACTCTAGTGCAGATTGTATAGAGGTTTCCTTGAGATCTTGGAATCTGGTTGAAGGAATTCTGAGTTTTGACTTTCGAGCACTTTCACCTAACGATGTTAAGAATGTTGTTAGATCTCAGCAATTTTTTGAAACCAGTGTTGGGCAGGCCCAGCAAATATGGAAGGGAATGGCTCGAATAAGAACCCAGGCGAATGCAGGGGTGGTGAATGATAGTAGATGTAAAGAGAGCAGTGTCAATGTACCATCTCCTGTTATGGACTCTGTAGATTGACTGGAGAGTCGGGGGAGTGTTATGAGTGACCCCTCTATATGAACAAAATTCTCTCATGGAACATAGCGGATCTAAGTAGATCAATAGTTGAACCAGAGTGGTGCTCTTTTATTAGACTGCACCAGGTAATACTTTTCCAAGAAACTTGGGCATTGGAACCTGCTAAGTTCCAAGGCTATAGAATGTATTCCATCACAGCCATAAAAGGCACTAGGGGAAGACCCATGGGCGGTCTTCAGATCTGGATCGACGTCAACCTAGGTTGGAATGTGGACAACTTTGAGACACATTCCCCAGATCTACAATTGTTAAATGTGTCAACTAATGGGAGTGAACAGTTTTTATTGTTCAATCCTTATAACAGGCCAACTGAGGCATCAGGAATGATTACTTTGTCAAACATGAAAGGATTAATAAATTCGAAAAACCCAAAGATTCTGAGAAATCAAGTTATACTGGTGGCAGGAGATTTGAATCTCCAGATAGAACCCCTAAAAGCAACTGAAGACCTATGAGACGACCAAGATCTCACCTGGCACATCCCTGCTTTATCTGCTGAATTTCCCAAGAAATACACACAAAGTGGCTGTAGAATTGGCTTGTATTTTATTTAATCTCAACTTGAGGGCATGTAATGGCAGGCTCCCAAAAGATCAGCATGGATAAACTACATTTAAAGGTTGTAATGGGTCCTCCCATATTGATTATGTTTTTATCTCGGGGGGGGGGGGAGGAGTAAAATACATGATTTTGAGGTTGCAGAAAGACAAGTGAGGGACCATCATCCCCTTATGGTTGACATTGTAAGGCAGAGGTCGCTCACACATTTAGGGAAAATGCTTGGTATGGACCAAGCAATTGTTGTAGAGGGTCATGCTCACAAATCTATCAAATGGGCTAACGTTGCTGAACGGAATGTCAAACCGGAAGCATATTCAGTAATTTTAACCAATCTTGGAAACATCTATAGCAATGCCATGACAAATCTTCAGATAATAGCAGAATTTGAGGTGTTAGGCAATAATGTAATTCCTCATTTCACATATTCAGTAGGAATAGCACCATGATGCATCCGGGCGACCGTGCGCTCTACAAATGATCTTAACATAACATAACAAAGATAACGAGAAAGGACCTAGTGGCCAATGGTTGGTATGATGAGGATTGTACCAAGGCAAAGAGAAAACTGACTTTATGCACAAGATCTGTGGCAGCTCTAGATAAGATTAAGCTGTGGTACCTTAGAGCTGCATATAAGAAACTAATCATTAGGAAAGGAAGAGTATGCTACTGGGCGGTGGGGCATCCTGCAAAGGGCTTTGGTGGAGGGGGACAATATTCTTTTTTTAGAAGTTGGTTATAGCAAAAGAGCTGGAGGGGCAACAGCACCAACAGTGATGTATGCGCGATGCTGTTTGGTTGTCACAGTTTTCTGAATTGTATGAGAGCTCTGAACGACCTAGAGGGGAACTTCAAAACTGCTATTCTGAGACGCCGGCTTAACATGGGGAAATGTCTGTTTCACTGGAATAGGTGGCAGTGGCACTGTGTTTGCAAAAGGCTGGGAAAGCTGCAGGTCCTGACTTAATGCCGCCAGCCGACCTCTATAGGGATGGAATGATGATCTGGGTACCAATTATGTGTAGGGTTTTTAATGCTGTAATTGCAAAAGGGGTTGTCCCAAAATCGTGGCAAAATACCACAATAGTTCCAATTTATAAAAAAGGGGGCAGAGACAGTCGATGGAGTTATCGTCCCATATCGCTTCTCGATAGCGCTTCTCGATAGCGCCGGGAAGATCTTTGGAAAAGTGATTCTAACTCGACTCCAAAAATGGGTAGAGGAAAACCAGGTAATCACAGATTCACAACTGGTTTTTCGTAATGGCAAAGGAACTGTAGAACATTGTTTTTTGTTGTTTCTTCTGATCCAAAAATACACAATCTTGTGTAAAATGAAATTATATGCAATATTTTGGATCTGAAAACTGCCTTTGACACAGTATCAGGAAACACTCTCTGGAAAACTCTAATTGATCGGAATGCCCTCCTACAGTTAGTGGAACTAGTTAAATTGCTATATTCAGAGATTCAGACATCTGTCCACTATGGGTTGGGGGGAGAACAGTCACAACCTTTTCCAATGAACAAGGGGGTACACCAGTGGTGCGTCTTGGCACCCCTCCTTTTTTGCATCTATATACAAGGAATAGTTGATGCACTTATGGACGGCTGCCTCGACACCCCAAAAATTGCGTCAAGGAAATGCCCATCACTCTTCTATGCGGATGACAGTTATTTTGGCAACAACTCCAAAAGGTCTGAAGAATTCATTAGATGTCTTTATGACAAAATGTAAGGAGTTACTACTAGAGCTGAACATAAACAAAACTAAAGTTAGGATTTTTAAACCACGGTTTGCCAGGAGTAGTTCTTTGAAAATGGAAGTTGATGCCACTAGGCTGGAGCAGGTTCAGTATTTCGATTATTTATGGATCAGGTTTCAGGAATCAACTTGGAAAAATTCAGTGGGGCAATTCAGTCTTTTTTTGTCTTGCATGGTAGTGGGACAATCTCCCTGTCTCTGGATTTGTATGGGAAACAAGCCTAAACCGCATCCTTTTATGGATCTGAGGTGTGGGGTTTTGCCAATACAGCGTCACTAACCATATTGGAAAATAAGTTTATGAAAAAACAGCTTTTGTTGCCTAAGTGTGCTTCAACTTCTTTGGTACTATTGGATCTAAGTGTTTTCCATACAACCGACCAGATTTCTTTGAAACCAGTGTTATACAGGGTTAGATTATTGAGCTCTGCAGGGCTGGAATTGTATCGGGAGGCCCTGATACATTTTATGTCACTGGATACGGGTAAGAGTTGTAGTTGTTTTGTGCATGTAAAATGTATGTTATTCCAACGGGATGCCGGTCCTCTGTGGGGTGACCCCACTGGTTCCATTGGGACTTCCACAACAACCCTGAAAGAAAAGGCAAAAATAAGATCTAGAGAACAGTAGGAAGTTAAGATGGCTTCCCTTAAAAATGGACCAGAGCTTCTACCGGCCACTATGTTGGGTAATAGCAAAATGCATTTGGATGAAATCCACCCAGCAGATGAACGATCTCTTTATGTTCGGTTGAGGTTAGGGATTCTCCAAACAGCTTGGTACACTCGGTCATGGTCCCCTTCGAGGTCAGGTTTATGTCCATTGCGCAGAGCTGCAAATGAAAAAGTTTTATATTCTATGTTAATTTGCCCTAATTCCATGAATATGAGATTTATGTATTTGAAGCCGTTATTGAAGGATGCAGGGATTCGAAAAACACATGAAGCCATGATATATTTAATGCACACATCCAGTCGTAAGGTCATTTTTGCCAAGGCAAGATATACACACAGAGCCTGGTTACAAAGACTAAAGGTTTTGGGAAGTGTGCCCACTAGTTCTTTCAACCCTAATAGCTTGTAAAACCTTTGATCTACAAAATCGCCCAAGTTTAAACTCATGTTATTTCTTGACAAAATCGGAAGAAACCTGTATGAGTTTGTACCAAAGAGTTGAATATTTATAAGTTACACAAGCCACCTGGTTGCAATCTACAACATAGAGACTGTGAGACTGTGAACTTGCTCTCCTCCTAGAATTAATTTGTATTGGATTTTAGAGTGGTATTTGTTATGTGTTCGTTATTTTATTTTTATGATTGTGGATATCTTAATGAATTTTATTAGAAGTGTATAAATTTGGATTTTGTTTGTATTGCTGTATTTATTTGTGCTTAAAGGTTAACACTGAATAAAGCTTTAATGACTTAATGACTGATAAACACCTCACTGTCCCTACCCGGACTAGGATTTCCGTGCCTAAAATAAACCAAAGGAAACACTCCAACAAAAGGTTTCTGTCCCTCACACTTGTGCATATAACAACTCAATACAGTGATGTGATGTATGGCAAAGCAAAATATAACAGTTAGATCCATAATCATCTATTTGTCTCTTCTTATAATCTTGCCGAATTTCCCTTCCACAGATTCAAGCAGGATTACATTCAACAGTTTCAAAAAGATAAGTATATCTTGTCTTGTAACAAAGTTCCAACTCAGTTCTTTTGGTTCCAACTTGACACCAAAAGATCCAACACAGTTCTGTGTGTTTCAACTCGACAACAAAAGTTCCAACACAATTCTGTTTGTTTCAATTTGACTTTAACCAACAGTTCAACAGTGGTTTTCCTCTTTGCACTTGTGGCAAAGAGCTTAGAGTAACTTCTTCTCTTCAACCCAGAATACTCCAGTAGCTCATTAGGATCAACATAAATTGTCTTTGTGAGAATATTTCTGCAACAGTTCATAAAACACTTGTTTCAGCAATTGTATATGATTTGGCAGTAGTTCACACAATACTTGCTTCAGTAATGTCAGGATGATTCTGTAATAATTCACAAAACATGATTGTAGTTCTGCTACAGAACTATAAATCAAAGGAGACGTGGTCATAGTGGAGGCTGCAGCGGACCGTTGGTGATTGCAGAGTACACTGATACCGAAAAACCCTGTGAGGCTGGGTCGGGTCTCGTTAGTGGCAAAAGAGCCGTTACTCCTTTCTGCAGAGGTTGTGCAGAGGGGAGCAGTGCCGAGCTGTGCCATTCCCAGAGAGGCTTAATTGAATGCTCGTTATCTCTGGTTGTTGGGCGAACATCGGAGTGTCTGAGGGGCAGTGCGAAACCCCTCTGTAGCGGCAAGAGTAGCAGAGAGCTGACCCCGTGTTGGGATTCGCAAGCAGGAAGGTTTGCGTTGCAGATGGAGACAGGCTGAAGCACCAGTGAATGTCTGTGACAAGGGAAACGCTGGGCCGCTCCGCATGCAAATAAGCTGTAACTCCGTAGCACAAGACGTTAAATCATTGTTGAGTTGATCCTTGCATGGAAAACCCACACGCGAGTAGAAACAAAGTAACTATCCATTGTCTAGGCAATTAAGGTGCTCAGCGAACGAAAGACACGTTGCGGGTAAAATTTCCTGTTGTCGAGCGAATGACTCGTTGTATCCAGAAGTAATTAAGAGTGATTCAGCTGAAAGAGGGGAAAGAACATTGAACGAACATTGCCAAAGCCAACAGGATGCTATTATTTGTATAAAATATTTTTGGGAAAGTGTGTGCAGTGTGTTTCCATGTTTGATTCAACCAGCAGAGTCATTGGAGGAGTAGTCTGCTTTCACTTTCTGCAGTATCTTCAGGAGGCTGTCTTCAAAAGCCAAACCTAACGCAGAGCACGGGTGTGTTTCTGTGTTACTGTGGGCTGTGGGCTTAAGGAACCGCGGCTGACTGTAGCAAGAAGCTCGGCGAGCAAATCTCATTTAGTGAGCGTCTATATCTAGTACAAGGTTCGCACGCATGGTGGAGCAGAGGGGTATATGGCGCAGCCCCAATGCTCCGAATTGATTTACTGGCAGTGATCTGATAAAGCGTTCGGGTGCCTCGATTGTTTCGGGCAGTGACTGCGGGCCTAGTGCCTTTGAGCCACTCAGTCTAAACTTTTTTTTATAAATTGTGTGTTTCTTAAACATAGGGCATTTCTTGCCACCTTGGATTGTGCCGGCGGTGACTGCAGACATTTTGCCTTTGAGCCGCCCTGTCTAATATCATCTGGCTGAGAGCTCCCTAGTCTTGGGTTCTCATTCTGTGAGGGCAGTAACTGTGGGCCTTGTGCCTTTGCGCCGTCCAGCTGACAACCATAAGAGGCTGTGTTCCTTTGAATTTTGGGTTCCCTTAACCCCTCTCGAGTGTGACTGGGTAGTCAGCCCTCAGTGGCATACAGTCGAGGATAAAATAACATTGTGATTGAATCGAGTGATCTTACATTTATTGCAGTGATTGCGAGTGATTCTGCCTGTAAGTGTCCATTGACTCAAACATGTGGATGCATCTGAGGAGAGGGGGACCGGTCATGAATAAGATTGGTATCCCAACGTATATCACATATGCGGAAATGTTGAAGGCGGTTAGTCTCCCCCTGCCGCCTTCACCAAATGACTCTCAAAGCTGTTGGGGATGGTGTTATTGCTATTGCGTCAAAGATGGTTGGGGATAAGGGAGGGGTCCACACTGCTGGCAACATCTAAGGCCCTTCCCCAGTACCAAGCCCATGGGAACAACCTAATAACATCTTTTTTTTCTCCAAGAGAATCAACAATCTCGGTACCTGAATCACCAAGAAATTTGTTAAAAGAGAGGGAACCCAAGAGTAGGAAACTACAATCTGAATACTCCCCTATTTTCTGATAGAGACAACCACATTTCTTTGTGCCAGTCCTCTGATCTTCTAAATGTAGCCACTCACAATGTAATTTATGACTATAGTGAAAAAAGAAATCTGGGCACACAGTATTCATTTTTTTGTGCATCCCCCCCGCCACTGGAGTCCTAACGTAGACCATCTTTGTCTAGCCCAGGTACCAATTTACGTTGGAACGTTCCATCGGACCAAACCTTGATAGAAATCAATCAAGTGCTATGTATAATGGTGAAATTGTATGAAGGGTTGAAAATAGATGTTAATAACATTTCATCCTTGTTGAATGTGGTACTTGAGAAAATGGAAGTGCTACCCTCTACACTGCCAACCTAGCTCTCTGCTTGCTCCATCTCCCCCTCCTCTTCCTTACAGCTTGCTAACTGGCCACCTGGTGAACCCCTGCCAGTCCTCTCTCACACTTGCCTCAGGGCCCTACACCCACCAACCTTCACAACACTTAGAAATAACCCAAGAGAGTGGATCTCTCTGCACTTACCGCAGTCTCCACTGACTGGTTGCACTTGGACCTCCCCCTCAATGTTACGTCTACGCACTTGCACGATCCAAATGCAACATGCTTGAAGATCGTCTGTCTGTTCTCCCCGGTCTTCTCCCTTTAAATTGCACTAGTAAAACTGCAGAATCGCCGTCAGGCCTATTTGCTGTGTCTCAATTGCTAAATGTGTGTTATGCACTTACTCTGCCTGTGCAGACTATTATTTTCCCTTTGTTCCCACCCCCCTTGGGCGCTTTGAAACACTTTCTGTGTATAGGCGCTATATAAATAAACAATACCATCTCACACGATTGGTAAGGAAACTCAGAGAGGTATGGTGGTTGCTTCAGCAGAGACTTGTTCCAGCCAAGTAGTGAGACAAGTAGAAGATGTAGTTGCGGACAGTATAAGTTTGGACTCCTTACCAAAGCTCAAAGAAAAAACCTGTATAACAGTTGCAGGGGGGGGGGCAAAGTGTGAATGATGATGATGTAATTTTTGAGAATGATGATGTAATTTTTGTAAAGGAGTGGCTTCCCCATATGCCCGGGCCTTTTAGTCAGATAGCAGGAGATGCACCTGACAAGATTAGAAAGAGTGGCCTTTCTGTGATTGTTACCCCCATTCCAATAAATAAGGTAAAGAAAGAAAAGATAGGCTGAGAGCAAAATTCTGAGGTTAAAAAAAAAAGATGATCTGCACTGGAAAGAACCGCTCTAAACAATCGAAACAATTCCTGAGAAAATGTTTCGAGCAGCCCCTTGTGAGAGAGAGGTGCTGTCAGGCAACCTTAGAAAAAGTCCATTGAATAAGGGTTTGAGTTTGTCTAGTGCCTCTAGAAAACAAAAAGTTGAGGAAGTGTCCCAAACACAGCAGTGGGCGGGACAACAATATATCAATAACAATAAGGTCCAAACTGCTGGTTAAGTAATTCAACAAAATATTTTTAGAAATAATGATTTAAATATGCAGTGTATCACGTAAAGATATCACTGAAAAACAAATTTGATGGCCATGTTAGACTTTGAAAGCAATCAAAACAATATTAAAAAAGAAAAAGGGGGGGAAAAACATTTATTTTGATAATTGTATTACGAAAGTCAAAATTAGACCAAGGAATCAGTAGAAAAATACATATGAAAGCAGTGAAAACATTGTGACACTTATTAGACAATCTAGAATTGAACAATAATGCAGCAAAGTATTTGAGCAACAAAACATTAAACAAGAAAAACAGAATAGATCGTTTTGAATTTGTAAAACAATATATATCTCCACAATAATTGTGGTGAATTTTTCAAACTATGACTTAAAACAGGTCTGCCAACGTGTAGGTGTCTTTTACATAAATGTTCTTTGAAACTTTTTTTGAAAAACAAAAACATTTTTAAACTTTTAAAAACAGATATCAGGAACACGTTTCGGCAAATAGGCCACCTGTCTGGCAATTAACTCCCAAAATTTGCCTTCCTCAGGGCGAAAAAAAAACAACAAATGGACCCTCTGGGGAAGCAGACAAAAATATCTTTTAGGTTTTCAAAAGGCATGGATTCTCTATGATTTGAGAGCTAAGTTTTATCAAGATTGCTTGCAAAGTAAGTTTAAGCCATAAGGCAAAGAATGCCATTGAAATTTTGACTGTGGTATAATTGAGGTAACCAGAAGCGTACCGACAAAAAACAGAGAAGAGCATCTGAAAAATAGGCCAGAGATGTTCTCAGCAATGAGTCAACCTCAAAGAAGGTGCAGCAGCAGAAACAATCACTGTGGAAAATAATTTCGGGCAGTTCAAGGCTCAGAGATTAGACAAAATGCACTATTTAATGAGAATGCCGTCTGGCCAAATATAGGTAGCATACCTGGCTGTTTTCTTTTTTTTTCTCTCAGGCACAAGTCCATGCGTTTGCCAAATGAAACGTTTTTAAAGTAGAAAATGCTGAATTTTGTTGCACGGCTCTCAATTTCGTGCTGATAACCTTAAAAATAAATTGAAAAACATGCATGAGAAGTCATGCGTATGTCACTTGGGGACTAACAGGTCTGGTGCAAATGCTTGAAAAAATCAGCGAAAAGCAAGCACAGCTGTAAAATAATTGGAATCTGCTTACCTTAAATTCTTGTTTTAAGCAAAAGCGTTCCCTTTAATTTTTGGTCCCAATTATCTTTGAAAATGGAAGTGATGGAGAGTGGGAGACAATCTTTGAAGTGATTAATCCATTCTGAAAAGAAGCTGCAAAACGAGAGCAAAAAGCGCCTCGCGTTAGAGGAGTATTTAGAAAACCTAATCCGCTACATTGGTTCACAATAGATGTTTCCCTCTTACCTTATTTTGAAAATTAGAATTGCGTGGTTTGGAATTGATTCCCAATGCGTCCAGACAACAGTACTCCGACAGGTTTACGGCGCACTGTTACAGAGAACGAAAAAAGAGAAAAGGGCAGAGTGCATGACTGTCATGATGCCTGCCTCCAGACATCCGGAACAGGTCCATCTGTCCAGGGAACAGGCACCCAAGAAGACACAGGAATTCCCAAAACCCCGCCTAGGGGCTATATGGGTTCAGTCCTGGCGCCATAGGCGCCAGGCTCATATTGCCAACTTTAAACTATGCAGGTCATCCTGCAAATAACTCATGTACAGGCCATCATGAGGCCATGAAGGGACTACTTTCCTTTAGGAACTATTTTGCTGCTTGGGTGTGGTACTAACTTCTTGCCTGGGAACTACTTTTTTGATGCTTTTTAAATCACACCCGAAGAGCAGCACACGCTTTGTGTTATTCTGCATCTTAGCAGCGTAGCGCTCACCGTGTCTGCAGTCCAGCATCCAGTCTACAGCCACACCCGTCTTGTGTCTGGAGCCGATCCTAGAGAAAAGGAAAGAAGAAGAGAAGGTTAGAACAAGGAGATTTCCATTTGGTCATCTTTTCCTGGAGCAGCCGCACCTGTGGATAAAGGAAAAAGACATTAAAATAAACTGCGTTGCATTGCCAGCTGCAGCGCCGCGCAATACTCACCTGTCTTCGGGGCATCTCCACGACCCGGTGCAACACCCGTTGAATCGCCGCCTGAAACATCAGCATCTGAAAAGATAAGAACAAACAAAAGGTGAGCGGGCTTCCGCCAAAGACATTCTTTTACTTACCGCAAGATACTTACTCGGAATTTTACCGCTCGAGGCAGCGCTGGTCACCATCCTACGTTAGACATTTTCGGCAAGGCGCCGCACCTGCAAAGAAGATAGAGAAGTATTGGTTAATGACATTTGGAACATTATTACTTGCTAGACAGTGCTTGGTACAAACACACTCTTACCTAAGCGCTACCTTCATTCATCGAGGCAAACTCACACCTTGGATCACGCTGCAAGGGAAAAGGTATTAAAGGAGCAAGAGTGAATTAACAGACATTTGAACTCTAAAAGAACTATACATTCGGTTTGCACACTACTTACCTCAGAGTCATTGTTGTCTGGAACTCTGCCAAATACCTTGGGATCAGTGAAGTAACTGAACCTCTAAGCGCCCCTGCACTACACGCAGGATGGAGAGTTCATCCTGCCAAACAATAAGGTGAGACTTAATAAAGGGAATACTGGAAGTTTTCAGGGAAAATAGTGTTAGTGTAACCTCTCTACCACGGGTGGCTAATCCCCTTTACTGCTATTAGGAAAATATTCTTGCGGGACAGGCAGACGAAACTGAGTGGGCAAGTGCAGTCGATCATCACTTCGCTACGAGTCACACTGGTGGAGACTGCAGCAGTCCAGCTTTGTTCGACGCTCCTGTGGAATCCAGGTGAGTGTAACAATGACTGCCTCTGATTGGGCTGCATGTGTGTCGCGCTATGATTGGAAGGTGAAAGACGTGCCTTTCGACGTCTGCATCTTGATAGGGTAGTCTGTCTCCACAATCTTGCAACTTTTTGCAGAGATACCAAATCTGAAGGGTATCTCCTCAATCGACTTAAAGAGGGTCGACTCCTTGGATCATGGAAGAACCGAAAGAGCATTGGTAATGTTAAACTCAAGATTTGTCCTCGACTCAATTCGTAAGGAAAGGGATAGTCTGAGAATCTTGGGATTTGAGGTCTCCACCTATAATGGAGAAGAAAAGGAAGGAGTTATTCCGGCCCGCGAGCTGAGATTGAGTATTTAAAGCAGAAAATGGAACACTCAAAAGCCTCAAATAATTGGGTGTGGCTATTTAACGCATTGTGTAAGTAATAATGAAGCTCGTTCTTCAGGGCTTGTAAAAGGAAAGCAACTTAGCTTAATATTATGGAATACCCGGGGTCATAGGCATTGTTTTCTGAACCAGCTTTGGGGGGTAAGCTACAAAAGGCTCAAATAATTGCCTTGCAAGAAACATGGCTGACACAGGCTCCCATATTAGATAGTTTTGTAATTAGAAGTCAGCCAGCAGTGCAAGGTGCCCTGGGACGTCCCTCGGAGGTCTACTAACTCTAATTAGATGCTCTAGTGTTAACGGACTCCTTTGACATCCCCAGAGGAGTGCTAGCGACACATATCAGTATTCGGGGGGTTAACCCATATGAGCTATTAGTAGTAAACGCCTGCTGGCACAAAGGGATGTGGTGCCTGGAAATTGTGCTGCGTGATATCACGTCCTGCGTGCTAGAATGGCGTGAGGTCGCCCTGGGGAGACACGTTCTGTTATTGGGGGATTTAAACTCTAATTGTCTCAGCTCTGAAATTAGACCAGAGTTTGGGGATTCAGATACTTTGATTTGGTCCAAGAAGAGGATTGGAAGTAGACTGCTCTCAACCCTGGAAGGTTTGGGGTTATGGTCGCTGAACGAGACACTGTTTTAAAGCACCGTAATGTTCCACATGGACTAATGGCGGTGCAGGTTTGACGCTTGATTACATCTTCATGGATGACGGGCTGGGTGCCTGTTGCACAAAATTTTCCGTTAACTTCACCACGTATAGCGATCATTCTTTAATCGAGGCAGAGTTTGCTATTATACAGAACTGCAATAAGATTTATGGAGAGGTTGATACCAAATTGAAATGTACATCGGATCGAATAGGTAATGGTTCAGGCTCTCAGATTCGATGGAACCTAGGCAAATTTGATAAGGTAAACTCCCTGTTGGAGTTTACCTTGAAATCGACAGATCTGTCATGAAAATGTTAAACTTTCATTCCTAATGAATTTGGAAGTTTTATTGGGCTCCTATTAAAAACAGGTGGGGCAGTGTCTACTAGGGGTTAGAACGGAACTAAGGTTAACCATAAGCATGTCTATAATAAAGAGGTGGTTATACGTAAGAGGGAGATGCGTCCAAAGATTACACAGTTGAAAGAGTGGTCCTGCTGAACTAATTGAAGGAATCAGGAAAATACATCAAGAACATCGAAATTGGGCCAGAGAGTCTAAAGTACTAAGAGAGCAATGGGATGGTGAAGCAATGTTTTTGTGCCCAAAGGATAAGAACGCAAAAGCCCTTTGGCAGATAATTAACAACAGTGATGCTCCACATTCTCTGCTACAAATAAATGGAGTATCAGAATGATACGATGGCTGGATAATGGTGTTGTGCACTGGGGCTTCTTCTCCCTCTCCAGCGTCATGATGCCTTTGGGCGACCGTGCGCTATATAAGAAATCCTAACATAACATAACGGAATCAGATTGGGTAATACATTTTGGCCAGGTTTTCGCAGGTAATCCCGGCACGAGGGGGGACGAGGTGCCGTCTGTTTGGGATTCTCATGCAATCTTAGATGGATTTTGGCGAAGACAAGATCCTCAGAGTAATGAATACCATCGGCTCTTCGAGGACTCCAGCTCCAGGTCCTAATGGCTTGGCTAACCTGGTGTTTAAATCAGATAGGAAGGCGTGGGCGAAGACACTCTCTATCCTGTTTGCTAATATAATTGCAACAGAAATTTTCCTGCCCACGTGGTCCAGTGCTCACATCGTGCCAATCTTCAAAAAAGGAGATAGAGCTAACCCCTCTAGTTATTGTCCAATAGCGCTGCTCGACGTGGATAGGAAGATATTTGCATTGATTGTGCTATACCAATTGGAAGCCTGGGCCGCTGAGACGGGAAGAATTTCCAAGTGGACAACTGATTTTAGGAGACAGATGGGGACCTCGCTCAATGGCTTGGTTATCAATACAGTACAGCACTTGGCATGGAGCGGAAGGTACGAAGCAGTCCATCGGGCTTCCCTCGATCTAACAGCTGCTTTTGATGCATTGGATAGAGGGTTGTTATGGCAGAAACTTGCAAGCTGGGGCATCCCGGCTGGTCTCTTTAACTTGTTAATCGCTCCTTATTCAAGAACGGTTATCCAAATAGGACTAAATAACTATGAGGCTTTAACAGGGAAGATCCCTACAGCCAGGGGGGATAGACAGGGATGTGTGGTCGCTCCATGTCTATTTTTTCTTTTTAAACTTTGTTTATTGAGGAAGCAGTTTCACAGCAAGACAGTTCACATAAGCAGTGCAACACAACATGAGTATAATTCCAACAATGACACATATGCAACAGTGAGGTCAATGGCATAGTTTAAGGCGACGAGGCCGGCGTTGCCTCTGTATCAGGCATCAAATCACATAAGTATACACGTAGTAGTGGCCATATGTCTTTGGGTCGGCAGTGAGCCGGGACTGATAGTACAAAGAGTTCCTCGTCATCATTCACCATACACAAGTCTTTCAGAAAATTGGTTCGAGTGGGACCAGCAGTGGATTTCCAGCATTTAAGGATGCAACGTTTGGCAACTACACATGAAATATTAAATAATCGTCTCATGGTTTCTTTCACTTTACCAATATCACCAAACAGATACTTCAAGGGAGATAAAGTGGCCGGGTTCGCCGTTATCTCTTCCAGTAGCCCAGCCACCTCTAGCCAAAACTCTGCAACAACAGGACACGACCAGTACATATGATACGCCCCAGCCTCAGGGACACTGCACTTGGGGCATAGACCTATACAACCGTCCATCAATGTGACCAGCCTGGCCGGGGAATAATGTAGTTGATTCAAGATTTTAAATTGAATCAGTCGGAGCCCCGAATTCATTGAGACAGATTTGGTGAGTTGGCAATATCGGGCCCATCTCACGTCATCGATCTGTGTGCCCAAATCCCTTTCCCATGTTTCTCTAATAGTGTTGCGTGAGGGAGAGTGGGACTGCACCAGGGTGTATAACATAGAAACCCCCTTACTACGCCCCTCCGCCATCACCATCGCTCTGATACATTCATGTTTCTGGGGTTCCACTGGGAAGGATGGCCATCTGGCAGCGAAGGCTGCCCTCATACGATGGAATTGGAAGCGTTTAAGCTGGCCTCCTCCCACCGCATCCATGAAATCCGTGAGTTCGCAAAACGTGCCATCAGGGAACATGTCACGTATCATAAAGCGTCTGTTAGGGTCCCAGGATCGCTGAAGGGCTTTGTCGAAGGTCGGGGAGATACCAGAGAGGTGCCACAGGGGGATATCTGGGTTGTAGGGGGTTTCCAGACCAATCCTCTTATAGATCCTAGACCAAGCACGAGTGGTATTGTACACCGGGTCGAATGGGCACACGTCTCCGTAGACGGGGTTAAGGAGGACAGACAGTATGTCATTAGGGCGAACAGCGTGTTTCTCGAGACGAATGTGTGGGGCCGTGTCCTCGGGGTCAAACCAGTGTTTCACAAGTTGTGCCTGTGCGGTTATATAATACAATTTGAAATCAGGTGCCGCAATCCCGCCCTGCGAGTATGGTTCCACCATCTTATCCCATCCCAACCTAGCAGTTTTCCTGTTCCAAATAAAAGAGGACGCCAATGATTTAAGTTTCATGAAAAAGGGTTTACCGGGCCATATAGGGATGTTGTTGAAATAATATAAAAGTTTGGGTAGAACCACCATTTTTAGTAGGGCCACTCGGCCATACAGGGACAGTGGGAGATTAGCCCAAAGTTGAAGCTTAGTCGTGGATTCCCAGGGGCGCTGCATGACCTCTCACCCGCAAGAGAAACTGAATGGTCTCTCTTTCTCAATGCATACAGATAAAGGTTGCCCACGTTCCACCACAGATTCATCTCCTAATCGCCCGAGCTCTAATGACTCTAACTTGAACTGCTGACCCATCTCATCTGTGGGGGGTGGGGGGATAAGGGTTTACGCGTACAAAATTGATTTAAGCTTAAGTTTACGTTATCTGGTTCTATATAAAGTTCATAATCCAAGCCGATGTCGAGAGGCCGACAGCAGAATTGTTTGTGATATGATGTAATATGTAAGATGTTCACCTCGAATAAGGCTTAAATAAAGAATAACAAAAAAAAATATGTTCCAGTGTTCCGGCGTAGAATCATGCATTCAAATATGGTCACTTTATAACCTTCCACCCAACCAGTCAAGTTCTTTACAGATTCTGTTACATATGTGACCCAAGTACCACCTTCTCTTTGCTTGCACTCCCAGAATCTTTTCAAGTATTGGGCAGGAGTCTTCCCAAACTTTAAGACCAGGATTTGCTTACATTTTTCAAAGTCCTTTCTCTCAGTCTTGGACATTTCCACAATGGCACTGCATCCATAATGGGGCAGTCTACTGAGCAGCAATGCAATCTTATCAGCATCTACTACTTCTTTCACTTCACAAGCATACTCAAAAGCAGTCAGCCGGTCCATGATGTCATTTTTATCATACACACTGAGCAGATCTCTAGGAAATCTAGGACGTGAGGAGGAACCAGAACCATTTCCAGATTCCCTTGAGAAGCTGTTGGTGGCTTAAAGCTTGGCAAGCTCCAACTGATGTTCCCTATCTTTTTGTTTTTACAATTTTCCCCATCTCTAGCTTAGCCATGTTAAATTCAAGTTCTTTTTCTCTCAGCCTAAGCTTCTGTCTCTTGAGATCTAGCACAGCCTCAGCTTCAGAGGAAATAGGGGACAAATGGGATTGGGCATCATCAGCCTCGTCCTCTCTCTCTATGATGGCAGCAACATACACATCATGACTGTTACTGGGAGCAGCCCCAGCACCTTCTGCACTATCATAAGAGGGAAGAGGTACAATCCTACTTTCTTGCCAATCAATAATGTGTTGTATTAGTTCAGCTTTTGTGCCATAGGCAGTGATGCCCCTTTTTGCACATAGCCTTCTTAATGTTTCTGATCTAGAAGCACTCAAAGTAACAGCAGCAACTGATTCCATTTTATAAGTTAAGTGGTTTACATCTAAAGGCTAACAAAAGTCACTATGTTACTGTGTAAATTTAATCCAGTGCCACACCAGTGTGCAACACCGAAGTACCTCAGTTCTTATCCCAACGCTGCCACCAATTTGTAGGAATTAATTTCTGAACTCTGCTCTGGTGAACAGATGTTCAGGAGGCCACTCTTGTTTAGTGAAATAGGACACACTTCTGCAAAGTTAGCCAGGACAATTCAAGGTAGTTTGGAGAACAGTCAAGGCTAAGTTTCAGGAGCAGTGGGGGTGATCTGAGGTCTTGGATGAGGACACACAGTAGGACAACAAGAAGTACCCTGAGACAGTAGTATATCAAAAATATACAAATCCGGCCCAGAACAAACACAGGTGAGTAATGCAGAACACAGTAGTACTACTACTTAAAGACACACTATGTAAAATATATATACAGTCACTTTTTTCAGTAAATGCGTTAAAGTGCGGATTCCCACCAAAACCTGTAAGGATGGAAAGCAAAGAAACTGAATCACAATGGACAACTCCAGGAATAGATATCCCTAACTTAAGAGGTCTAGCCGTATGAAGATTGGAGCCTTGTGCTCAATGTTATGTTCATGCAAAAAGCGCTCATCGATGCGTAAAGCGCACAAGGGACAAACTTCAATGGGAATAAAAAGTTAGAAGAGGACACTGGAGTATGAGGAATTCGGTACCAAAAGTCAGAGGCAAGTCTGCTATGGAGAAGAAAGCTGTGTCCAACTTGCGTACAACTATAGGAAGCGAGAGCCACCCAAGTCAAGGCAAGGACCACAAGGGATACTTTGTGAGTAAAAACGGTATGGATGAACTAGGGGCCACCGGTAAGTGGTATGATTACTCACCGCCCCACTCCGGGCTCCAACTTGGCAGGTTTGAAGAAGGTCGCCTGGACTATGAAATCCCCTCCTTGGTTACGCTTCAAAGTGCATCTTTACATCTGGCGCTGGATCCCTCGTCACAAATGCAGGACTAAGAAAGCACTGATGCAGCTGGTCTCAGGACACTTGAAGAAAGGCGGGAAAGTCGCCAGCAGCGACCATCACTGTTGCACAGTGACACAGGTGCATCCAAGTCTCGTGGACTGATGCACGCTTCTCTCTCACGCCCCAAAGCAGAATGGACAATGAGATTTTGCAAGAAGAGGCTTTGCAGTACGAACTAGGGTTCTCCCAAAGTTTGAGCCGAAACTCGATGTAGCAACACTCCAGCAAGGGTGCCAAGGGACAAGCTGGTCAGTCTACTGGAGGGCCCAGGGACACTTCCGAGAAGGCTCGTTTGCAGGATACCAAGGATCGTTAAGAGCGTTTGGTCCAACCACTCAAAAGGGTTGAAGCACCTTTGCAGGTCTTCGGAGATTGAGCGCAAAGCAGGACTTTTACCGGGACAACAGCTGGCTCAGGGTGCCAAACCACAGTCTTTGGATCTGCTTTGCTTGTCAGGATACTCGGATCTTTGTATAGATCGATTCGGGCGTAAGGGTGATCTACAGGTCTGCACTCATATCCCAAAGTTCAGTGAGTGCTCGCACTGAGCTGGCCAATGAGGAGATCTGCTCCACTCAAGCGCACCAGCAGTGGTCCAATCAGGGACCACTGCGGCTCTCATGCTCTCGTGCCAGACATTCTGTCACCAGTAATGTGGATTGGGACCAGACAGTCCCAGCCAACATCCTGGGTACCTACACACTTGACATGCATTAGCCCACGAAAAGGGCTAGCTGTCACGGGAGAATGCATGCCCAACTAAGGCCTCCCCGGGTCACAAAGAGCAAAGGGAAGGCCAACGGACAAAACAGCCAAAGGAGAAGACAAAAGACCTTGAGGTACGGCCATGACGGACACTAGCCACAATCATGAGCCACACGCAGTAAGCACGGTACGGCTCTGTAAAAGTTCATAAACATACATGAAAAAGCTTCTGCTGCACCAGTCTACTCCAAGGCACATTGTCCAGTTACCAAAATATCCTTGAGGGATGTCTGGGGCCCGAAATGCAAGGACCCCAGTGCATGATAATGTAATGTTCTTTGCACACTGAAATACACTTGCCAAAAGTGGCAACAAAGTTATGAGACTACGGCAAACAATGTTTCCCAGTACTGACTGTCAGATGGACAAGTCAGTTACCCCAGAACGATGAAAAAAAGCCCAGTGGAGCGCAGCTGAAGGCTGTGCTTCACTGGCAGAAAGTCAGGACAAGAGGCTGAAACAAAAGCAAAAAGTTAAAAAGTTGGGCGGGTCCACAAGTATAGAGGTAAAATAGCAGTAAGTAACATTTTACCTAACAATGTGCACAGGAAAATACTAGATTATTTCCATTTCTTTCTGTTATTTTCACCTCAATAATGGTTGAACCTGAAGCTTCTATATTTATGGGTTAGCACTGTGAGGTTGCTATGCATGTGATGAAGTGGCAAGGTAACTAAGCAGCATTTAAGCAGTATAATTGGTTTTATAATTTCAATAAAACATTTTCAATGACATATATCAAAAGAAAAAAACAAGTTTGGAATTGTGTACATTGGTATTTGCTTCACTGGTATACTTTTGACACTACCTACCTAAGACAGATATTCACATCACACAAATTTAGTTAAAAAACTGGCAATGGCTGACTTCTTTGACACATCTCTGAAAGAAAAGTCAGGCAAGCAATTAATCAGTACTGGAGGGGATCATTCTGGGGGAGGAGGGGCTGAAGCACACTTAAGGCAGTGTCAGAAAACATGTACTAACAGCTGCCTGTGCTGTACCTGAGCTGGTTACATAGACGGATTCAGTGTTCACTGCTCTTAGAGTAGCACCATCACTGAATGTATCCAAATAACTATCCGCTTACAAATATAGAGAATCAACCTGCTTCAGCTGAACAAAAATGGATAAGTGACAGGTCTAGAAAGAAGCGATATTTTATTTAAAGGTTTACAAAAATAAGTGGTGCATATTATTAGACGCTTTACTGTCAGACATCTCAAATTTAATACGTGACAACACATTGAGCTGGCATACCAACAACATTCCCTTCAAACATGATCATCAAAGTCTTCATCTGTCTGAAAAAGGCCTCCATAAGCAACTTTACCAGTGGGGGAAAAAGGATTTACACAGACAGCAGACGCTGGTGCTCCAAACTGGGAGCTTGCCACTGGGGGGTCTAGTTGCCCCATCTCAGGAGCTTTCCACATCTGAGCAGCTGGCAGTGGAGTTCTTGAAAATCCAGTTACATTTGACACAGTAATGCTTGTAACAGCAGTAGTGTGCTCTTTCAAGAGTGAGGATGGGCATGGTTTGATGATTTGACCATCTGTTGTATGCCCCATATATTTCCTTTCAGATTCACCTTTGTCTGGAGGTGTACAGTTCTCCCTGGCGTGCTGAGCTCCATAATGGAAGAAGGCTTTCATGGCTGGGGTCCCCGATGGCTCGCAGGCCTGCTGGGCTTCTTGTTCTGAAGACAATATATGACTCACGGGAGAGAGAAATCTGCCCCACTTCGAATGGGTGGAACAGGGTTGCTCACAGGAAAGAAGGGCCTGTTGTAGATTCTTTTCAGGTTTTGTAACTTCACAGGGAGACACTACATTTTCAATTGTTGGGCTGTTGTGACCCTGGCTAGGAGCTGGTGTGGAATCCTTCCATGCCTGTATGCAAGGAAATAGAAACAATGTCATACTACATGAAAAAAACGGGCAAGCACATCACTGCCATTATGTTAACATCATTTTATAGTGAGATTTAGTAAATTAACAAACTCATTTCTGCTTGTATGGTAAGCCAATGACAGATCACTACTTTCCTCAATTAAATCGTGTCTACAATCAGCAAACGTTCCAAATGCTCACCAGGGTCAACTATGATAGCCACAAGAGTGAGGCAGCTCAAAGCAAGTAATCGGACATTGGCTCCTGAATTCTCAAATTCAACTTGCTAGTTAATGTAAATGTTTAGGTCATCTAGTATACGTCATCTGTGAAGATGTGAAAGCTGTCTCCACTATTCCTACCTCGTCCCTGTCCTAACGTATGAGGCACACCATCTCTGTAGTCACATTCTTCCTTATGAAGTTGGACCACCCCAACCATGATCCTCTTTTCTTTTCCTCTGGCTTTTGCCAGTAGAATTTCCAAATGTTAAGCATGTGCACCTCATTACAAAGTCACCTGCCTTCCTCGGAGGACCTCCAGCAGTGTGAGCAAGGGGGCCTTATACCCCATACTAGTGGACAATGGGCTTCAGCGTGGTATGGGGAGGATCCCCTGGTCACCCCCACTTTGTCCTCTGCCCTGAGACTGGGACTCTCACATTGCCACCACAGGCACTCCTGCACCTTTAAGGAAATAGAGGCACAGCAATCCTGCAGAACCGGCAGCACTTGCACAATCAGCTCCCCTCACACATGCACAGAAACCCCATTTAAGTCTAGAGATGGCTCTGAATTGGGACGGGATAACCCGCCAGGCAGTTCACACAGCTTCCACTCTCAGCAGCCTATCGGTTCTTACTTGCATAACTGAGTCCACTTGTGGACGAGTTGTGACCAGAGAGAAACAACCCAAGAGGAGAGACTAGAAAGCTCAAGTCACACATCAGAACTGGAAGCTGTATTCAGAGTACAGTACCATCAGCCAATCGCTACAAAACCCACTGAAGAGAGACACTTGAGTTGCCTTAGTCCATAGAGTCTGGAAGACAGGGCCAGGGTGTGGCAGGCAGAGATGACCACGCAATGAGATGGACAATCCAATCTCATATAAGCCATATCCAAGGGTGGAGCCCAACACTCAAATTGCCACCCAACAAACACACCCAAGTCTCCTTTCACCAGAGAGGCCGGAAGGCAGGACAAAGCCCACAAGCTTAGTGAGGTAATGTAGATGTTTCGAGCAGGCGCTGCCAAGAGTTTGGAGAAGCCTGAATGCATTAGCAGGAGCTCAGAAGCTGCAAGGAACAATAATAAGAGCAAAGGCTGGGGCTGGAGCTGGAACTTATGCCCAATCCGGGGAAGGGCAAGGAGCAAGAGCCAAGACTGCAGATGAAGTACAATCACCACCCAGTTTATTTATTTATTTTGTCATTTATATAGCACACATAACCAAGAGGCATCTAGGTGCTTTTAGCTTAAGAGCTTGGTTACATTAGGGACTTGTTGCATGAGGTTACAATAAAGATTGCCCACGCTAACAGCTCAGGAAGTCTTCATTCTATTAAAGACAAGGAGGCGAGCATTATGCTTTACTCTCTTTAATTACTGCCATTCAGCATTTTCAACAAAACATTTAAAACCGTAACATTTGCTCTTTTTTTCCTTCCTTATGTAAAAAATACCAAATATGAGAGGTTTTAAAAGTTCTAAAGCCACTGTTCCTTTTCTGCACTACCTCCCCCATGATCCTCCGGGGCTTAGTAGTCCTGACCTCTCCTGATCCACCTATCCGGGAGCAGGTCGCAGTATAAGAACCCGCCATGATCGTCCTCTGCCTCTTTCTTTTTCCACTCCATTGTGTACTGAACTCGGAACTGTGTTCTATTTGATCAACTGTGACCCTGGAGGAAAACTGGAACTGACTGCTCAACAGTAACTTGCTAGGCCCTCCGGACCAACTTGAACGAACTTCTTAACACCTTTGATCTGTGTATGGAGTGAAGTCGCTTTCTGATCTTCTCCTACGAGAAATGGAAAATACTTCATGAGGGTGGGCCAACAACATATGAGCATCAAAAATACATATACAGGTTCAGATTTTTAAAATACTTCATCTGGGTGAGATATAATGCTCGCCTCCTTGTCTTTAATAGAATGAAGACTTCCTGAGCTGTTAGCGTGGGCAATCTTTATTCTATGACAAGACAGGAGGCTTGCATTATGCTTGTTCAAAGCTTGCTACACAGCATTAGTAATATTAGAGACAGGCTTGAAGTAAAAGGTTTTAAAGGTCGACTCTGAGGACCAATCTGCCGATTTCATAATGTCCTGAAGAAATACCCCAGCTGTAAATGCTTTAGAAGCCATTGCACCCCTTGCAGAATGTGCCCCAAATATTGACAGATCAATTCCAGCCCATTGCATAACCTCGCGCACCCATCTAGCGATAGTAGCCGCTGCAACTGTGTGCTAAGGTTTTCTGCGCGCTATGAGCAATTGGGAAACCCCTCGCGACCTAAGGTGCTCTGTGGAGACTTCGTAATCCTTGATGCACTGAGCAACGCATAGCTTTTCATTTTCTGTGAAGTAAGTGTATGAAATCACTCGCGATCCAGTCTTCGTTCTTTTCGCTATGTGAAAAGCTACCCCTTCTGGATAGAAGATCTTCTTATCGATTTCCAAAGCCTTTACGTCCGATACTCTGCGGCATGATGTAAGGCACAATAACATTGCCAGTTTATCTGATAACTGCGAGCAGGAAAGATCTTTGTTCGCTGGCCATCTAAGGAAAAGTTCGAACACTACTCTAACATCCCATAAGACTGCGTACTTCGGTTCTGGGGGCTTTCTTATTTTTATTCCTTTGAGAAGCCTCAGGACCGCTGGGTGCTCGCCTACTGCGACCCCTTCTATTTTATCTTGTCCCGCTGAGATCGCTGATCTATAAACACCTATTGTTCTAAAAGCTCCCCCTTCTTGAAATTTAGTCGCCAGAAAATTAAGAACTTGCACTAAAGGGGCTGAAACGGGATCCAGACACTGGTCTGTGCACCATCGTGCCCAGGCTTTCCATGCAGTGCTATAGCTCCTAATGGTGGAAGGCGCCCAGGAATCTTTAATGCAGTCTGCAGCGATTCGTGAAAATCCTGGCAATTCCCACTTTCTCCAGAAATCCTGCATGCCAGCAACTGCAGCATGCCAGTTGCTATTTGGGGATGGCTCTGGCCGGACGGTACTAGTAGAAGGTCTGGCTGATGCGGAACCATCTTCGGAAAATCCGAAGAAAGTTCCATTGCTACTGGAAACCAGGGCTGGGATTTCCAGAGCGGTAGTACCATCACGAGTTCGGCGCGATCTCTGCGAACCTTCGCTAACGCTCTCGTGATCATGACAAATGGCGGGAATGCGTAATGAAGCGCTCCATGCCAAGTCTGTAGGAATGCGTCCGTACCCGCTGTTCCCGGGTCTGTCCTCCAACTGAAGTATGTCTGCGTTTGAGCGTTCAGTCTGGATGCAAATAGATCTATGTGTATTGGGCCCCAGCGCTTCTGAGGCTTCTCGAAAACTCGTGGGTGAAGTTTCCAATCGCTTGAATCTATCAGATACCTCGAGTTCCAATCCGCTACCTCGTTGAGAGCTCCTGGCAAATATTCTGCTGTGACTGCAATATGATGTTCCAGGCAATAATGCCAGAAATCGTTCGCTAATTCCGCTAGTAGCTTGGACTTTGTCCCTCCCAGCTTGTTTATGTAGCGAACTGCGGAGATATTGTCCATCTTGAGCAGGACACAACACCTTGCTTTGCCCTTCGTGAAGGCTCGCACTGCAAATTAACCTGCTAACAACTCGAGGCAATTTATGTGCAGCTGCAATTCTTGATCTGACCATTTTCCTCCTGTTTCTACGTGCTCGCATCTGGCTCCCCAGGCTTGCGTCTGATTCTATAACTAACTCTGGCGCTTCTCCGAAAATGGCTCGGCCATTCCACGCCTCCATATTCTGAAGCCATCAGTGAAGCTCGGTGAGCGCTTCGCTGTCCAAGGTCACCAGTTGGTGATACCCTACTCCCCCTTGTAGATGCCTGATCTTGAGACATTGAAGAGCCCGGTAGTGGAGTGGGTCTGGAAATATCGCCTGAATCGAGGCAGCTAACAATCCCACTACTCTGACTAAACATCGAAGCGAAATAACTTTCTTCGCTATCACTACTTTGAGCTCTTTCTTTATCGCTCTCACTTTGTGATGAGGGAGCTCGAGGGTCGCTTTCACTGTGTCTATGGTGAAGCCCAGAAATTCCAGTCTCTGAACTGGCCTTAGTTGTGACTTGTCCCGATTTACTAAGAACCCTAGAGAGGCCAACAGCGCGCAGATCCATTGTACATTCTTGATGAGAGTACTTCTGTCTGCGGCTAGTACGAGAATATCATCTAGGTATATGATAATACGTATCCCTCTCTCTCTTATGGCGGCTGCCACCGGTTTCATCACTTTGGTGAAGGCCCACGGGGCGGACGCCAACCCAAATGGGAGACAAGAGAAACGCCAAATTTGGTCTTTCCACCGAAAGCGCACATACTTTTGAAATTCCTGAGCTATCGGAATTGTAAGATAAGCGTCCTTGAGATCCAGGCGCGCTAAGTAGTCTCCTTGGCGGAGGAGATCGCGCAGAAGATGAATGCCTTCCATCTTGAAATGATTGTACTCGAGCCATGCGTTTAAACTCTTCAAGTTTATGACTGTCTCCCCTGTGGACCAGAAACATGTTGCTGAGAAACCTGGCTCCTCTTGCATATCTCGCTCTATAGCTCCCTTGTTTAGTAAACTGAAGAGCTTGTTGTGCAACAACTCTAACTCCTCGCTTGCCATATATATGGGGGAAGGTTCTACTCTCTGTATGGGGTTTCCTACAAACTCCATCCGCAGCCCTGCCACTGCTTGTATCACCCATGCATAGCGCGACAACGCTCGCTATCTTTGTTCGAATTCCCGTGCTGTGGAGGCTTACTGTCACTCTCTGCTTCGCAACGTAATGAAATTGTTACGCGCGAGCGTTGAGGTGTCCCCAGGGAATGCCGGGAAGCATAACTCCTCCCGCTCCCCTGGGTCCTAGAGGCCGCCGCGCTCTCGGCGTCTCCTGACGGAGCGCGGCTGGCAGCCTAAGGCGAGCGCGTTCGCTCGCGGCTCGACACCCGCTCCCGTTATATTAAAATCCGAAGTTTACTCACCTGATAACGCTTGCATGTCAATAAATATATATACTTGACCGACACGTAAGCGCGCTGAACTCCCATGAGGCAAGCACTAACTCCTCATTAAATTAAATTAAATAAGTCAAGAAGACAACAGGTGTAATACAAATAATCATTTTGCTAATATTGAAGTAATTCCCGAAACTTATCATGAAATAAGAGACAGGTACTTATCTCAAAATGGCAGCAAAAAAAAGAGGTAGAGGACTATCATGGCGGGTTCTTGTACTGCGACCTGCTCCCGGATAGGTGTATCAGGAGAGGTCAGGACTACTAAGCCCCGGAGGATCATGGGGGAGGTAGTGCAGAAAAGGAACAGTGGCTTTAGAACTTTTAAAACCTCTCATATTTGGTATTTATTACATAAGGAAGGAAAAAAAGAGCAAATGTTACGGTTTTAAATGTTTTGTTGAAAATGCTGAATGGCAGTAATTAAAGAGAGTACAGCATAATGCGAGCCTCCTGTCTTGTCATAGAATCATATGCAGTCCAGCATAGTGGTAGCAGATTACAAGTTACTTCATTATCTTACATTATCTACAAATCTTCTAACACCATAATTCGTTGCACAAATTACGTGTGTTACTAACAGCATAGTGCAGCAGGTGAGTAAGTTACGACACACAGGGTATACAGGCAGCGATTAAGCAGTGACATTGTTATCATCCTGTGAGAACCCTAAACTTTGGTTGGTTGCGGACTTGGGTGAAAAGCCAGGTTTCAAGGCCTTTGCAGAAATACCATAATGATGGGTCAGTCCTTAATGCTGGGGGCATGGAGTTCCATCATTTGACGGCAAACACTGGAAGCAAGCGCTGCCTGCTTACTGTCGCTTAAATCTAGGTATAGCGACTAGGCTGGCGTAGGTGGATCTGGTCGGTCTATTGGACTGGGTTTTTGATATTTGATTGTCTAGGTATGCTGGGGCGTTGTTAGAGAGGCATTTGTATGTCAGTGAAAGGATTTTCAATTGAATCCAATCTTGTACCGGGAGCCAGTGGATATTGCGTCTGGTTGACGAGATATGTTCATGTTTGGGTATGTTGAGTGCTGCTCTGATTGCATTGCTTTGCATAACTTGTAATTTACTGATGTGTCAGGCATTAGCGCCTGCAAACAGGGAGTTGCAGTAATCGATCCTGGATGGGATAAGTGCTCTTGCCAGCGTGATACAGTTGTCAGGAGATAAGAAGGGTCTGCTGGCTCTGATTAGTTTGGAAGTGTAGGCTGCCGAGGAGACTATAGCATTAACTTGCCTTGTTAGGGTAAGTGCAGAGTCGAGGTAGACACCTACATTTTTTTTTATCTCCTTGGCTACATTTATGATGTTGCCGTCATTGTTGAAGGATTTGTAGAGTTGGGGTAGCTTGTTCAGTTTGGGTTGGCTACCATTGATGAGTAATTCAGTTTTCTCATTGTTGAGACATAACTCGTTTTGTGCCATCCATGCTTGGATTGTGAGGTAAATATTGTTTAGTATGTTAGAGTCGGTGTCATATGCCCCTGTGATGGGTAGGAGTATTTGGGTGTGGTCCACATAGTTTGTATATATGACACCCAATTTGTCTAGACTGTCAAAAAGAGGTTTGGTGAACACATTGTACAATGTAGGCGAAACGCATGAGCCTTGGGGGACTCCACAGGAGACTGGGGCTGGGTCTGCTGCGGAGGAGGAGGAGAAGACTCATTGTGCGGTTTGAGAGGAAAGATTCAATCCACTCTATGGCTTTAGGTGAGAATTGAGCAGCTAGTGCAAGATGTTGGCATAGGATTTTGTGGTTAACCAGATCAAACGCTTCAGATAAGTCGAGTAGAAGAAGATTCGCTAGGTCCACTTTGTCCTTGAATTGGTCCATTTGGATTTTAAGGTCCAAAAGTGCTGTTTCCGACCTCTGGCCCGGGCGGAAGCCTGACTGTCTAACGCCTAAGAGGTTATTACATTCCAAAAATGTTTGTATCTGTAAGTAGGCTAATGTGTCTTGTATTTTCAAGAGGAATGGAACCATGGTGATAGGTCGATAGTAGGGATGTTAAAGTCCAGAGTCAGTTTTCTAAGCAGTGGGGATACCCAAGCTTCTTTTAAATTGTCAGGCACTTTGCTGGAGGCAAATGAGTTATTAATTAGGGTGGTAATGAAGGGTGCAAGCTCATTGATACAGTCCTTAATCAGGGTAGCTGGGAAGATGTTCCCTTGGCATCTTGAGGGCTTCAGTCCATTGATAATTGTGATGATTTCTGTTGTGGACGCCGGTGTGAATTCGAATTTGTGTACGACATGCTGTGATGTTGTAGGAAGGTTTCTCAGAGAGGTGTGTTAGGTGAATTTGTTTTTCTTAGCTTCGATTTTGTTTTGAAGAAAGGTGATTTTGTTTGCTAGGGCGTTTCGGACGTTAAAGCACCACGACTGATCCTTGATACAGTGATCAGGGGTTGGGGCCGGTGATTACAACTAGAGCTAGATTGGGCTTTCTCAATTCTCTGGTTGTATGTGTTCCCTTTAGCTTTGATGGTTGCTTCCTTGTAGTCACTAGATAGGGCGTAGAAGTGTGCCTTATTTGCGTGTGAAGGAGTTTTTTTTACAATTGCTCTCGGCTGATCTTTTTGCAGAGCGCAGTGTTTTGAGGTTCGCCGAGAACCAGGGGTTAGAGTGAGCTATGGGTTTTGTTTTCCGAATGCTCAATAGAGCTACTTTGTTGATGGCTGCTAGGACGATTTGGTTATAGAAGGACGCCATGGAGGGGGGATCAGAATTGGTGTATGGAAGGCTGGTTATTGACAGTAAGAGGGGCAGCATTTTATTGCGGTTGATGTTCCGCTGATTTCTTGATGGTATTGTCGAGGTGAGTAGGCTGGGTTTGGCAGGTTTGGTAATTATTGCAATAGAAAAAAGAATGACGTTGTGGTCAGACCATGGGCATACCATGTGCAAGGGGTGTTTCCTAGTATATTGGTGACGATGTTGATATCGGCTAGCCAATTCAAGGTTTGTCCTTTTTCGTGTGTTGGGAGGGAGATTCGGTGAGTGAAGCCTTGAGCTTCCATCGTGTTGGCGAGAAGGAATGCTTGGGTATCTGTAGGGTCATTCATTCCTAGGTTAATGTCACCAAGAATGACCATTTTGAATAGATGCTTTGAGTCGGATGGTAGAAGGGAGGTAATATGAGTCATATGCTAGAGGTAATATCGTCTTTCAATGAGGATAATGTGCCTGTAGGTCTGTAGACAATGTGGAGGGTGAGGGTGCAAGTGGCCATGAGTGAGATTTTGAGTGTGATTACTTCGCCAGATAGGAATATGTGGTCACTGGATGTTCTTAGATTGATATTATTTTTTGCGATGAGAGCTCCTCCTCCCTCTTTGGAGGTAGTTCTGTCTTTCCTATAAATGGTATACCCTTCCGGGATGGCCAAGGAGAGGGCAGGTCCCGAAGCTGAGTGCAACCACATTTCAGTGATTGCGAGGATGTCTAGGTCATTGGTATTGATGAGGTCTGCAATGTCTAAGGAGTGGGCAGGGAGAGATCTGGCATTTGGTCAGGGCTCCTTTGAAATGTGTCGTAGTGTTAATATGGTCAGTGTCCTTAGTGGTAGCTTTCGAGAATTTCAGTTTTTGGGGCTTTTCTTTGTGTTGTGAGGGTTGGACCGAAAAAGTGTTTCAGCAGTCCTCAGGGCGCTACTATGTTTGAGTGTATGTTGATGAACAGAGGAGGCGAGTGTCGACATTTTCCCTGGAAGATGAATGGTTTCTTTTGGTGGCGGACAGAGTAGGCGAAAAGCAATTTTTGGTAGAGGATTGTGTACAGGAGGCTAGACGTTTGTTTCTCAGGATGGTAGAGCATGGGATTGAGTGGGCACAGGTGCGCAGTATGTTCCTCAACTCAGGGTAGTCTAGGGTATTCTTGTCGGGGGTGCGGGAAGGAGTGAAAGGGTTTAACTTTGGTAAGAAGTGAGTGGGAGGAATAGTGTGTGAGTTAGGGAGTGAAGGTACCATTTACAGCCTCTGTAAGCTAGGGTGGGGGAATAGTATTTCCATTTAGAGTTAGTAGCAACTCTCTGATTGCCGCCGGAAACTGTGTAAGGGTTATGAGAGGTTCCATATTATACATGCACTCAGTCTCTCCTGGTTTAGGGTGTGAGTCCGGGGTCAATCGCATCTGAGGAAGGGCATCAGCAATCTGGGTCTAGGGCAGGTAAACTGTAGTTAAGGAGCTTATTACAGAAGCTCACAGCAGAGCGCCCATGCAATGCATGGCTGTTGGTAATTTTAGCAGCAGACTAGATTTCTGAAATCATCTATAGTTATGCACTTAAATGAGCTACGCAGGTGGATTTTGCTATTGGTCTTAATTATGCTACGTCCTGGAGGATGCAGATGGGGCAGTGGGCTCACTAATGCAGGAGTAAGAAGGTTGCAGGTGACACAGCTCGAATTTGTGGCCTATACTGAGTAAGGGTCCTAGGTAGAAAGCGTAATAAAAGAAGCAGATGAATCATGTGGCCTTGTGGTTACATATGAATGCAAGAAGGTACAGGCAATTAAATATGGGAGCACAATGGTGCAAACAATTAAGCAGTTGAATATGCATGCAGTACAGGGTTTGTGCAGTTTTACAACGTGATGCACGGATGTTAGCTGTTGTAGTCTACTAAATTAGGGTAGATTGCAAAAAAGAAAAACCGCATCTCAATTTCAATTTGCTAATGCTTACCCTGAAGCGTAGGTAGGTGCGTAGGAAGTTTCAACTTTGGCGGGTTACAATTTGAGACACAGCAATAGCTGGAGGCTGAACAACATAGACATTTGGCTAGGACAGGAGCGGTTTACGCTTTGGTAGATTGCAGTATAGAGTGCGTGGGGAGAAAAGTCGAGCTGGTCATTTGCCAGGCCATGGGAGCACAGTATTTAAGTGCAATGATTAAGACACTTACTTGATAGTGCGGTCGCTTAGCCGAGTGTTCAAAAGGTTACAAGACTTGCATGTGGCGGCGTGGAGGGGCTCCTACACGCTCTGAAAAGCTCAGACAGGGGCCTTGAGTGTGGGCCTTTGGTGGGAGCTGGTGTTTGCCTGCTGGCTCCCTGATTGGCTGGCTTAAGAGGCCAGGCAGCCAATTAACACAGCATTAAGCTGTATTTTGGAAGCACTCCAGTGCTGTTGTGCATGGCGGCCATTTTGGAGAGGGCCCCCAGTGTATAGATAGTAGAGGAATGACCCAGGAGATTGGTGGTGAAAGCAAGCCAAATTTGACAGAGGCAAGTAGGTTGAGAGTGGTGCCATTATCAAGATAGTAAAAGTGTTCTACGTCATGGGGGGCGGGGCATGAACACCAAGAGGTGGTAACATCATGAAAATCAGGAGGTAGTAAACATTGGGAGGTTGTAAGAGAGAGGGCAGACCAGGAAGTGAAAGGAGGTGGTGAGCATCTGTAAGAGTGGACAAGGCGGAATCAATGCGGACAGCAAATATCAGGAGGTGGTCAATGAGTTTTAAAAGACGTTGGTGCAAGAGGCCAGGAGTTCGCTACAAGAACAGGAGCAAGTTAGCAAGAAGGAGCGGTTAAATCTGGAAGCCAGGAGGTGGAGGGAGTCCACTAAGTGTAAAGAAAGTAAACAGAAACAGGCAGTAAAGAACTCAGAGAAGGTGGGAGCATAAAATGGAATGAAAAGTCGGGAGGAAATAGCAAGGAGGGGAGCGGCAAAAAGGAGAACACTGGGAAGGTGGCAGAAGAGGAGAATGGAAGGTCAACATTTAGGCCAACCTTTTTTTTGGGAGAGAAGTATGCAGAGCCAGAGTGGCCCAATGGGGAGGGGTGATGAAGGAATGGGGAGTGTAACCCCAGAGAAAAGGTGGAGAAGGAGGAATGAGAGAATAGAGACTAAACAAGGACTTTTTGAGGAGTTGATAAGGGAAATGCAAAACAGAATTGGAGAACACCAGGAAGCACACAAGGGTCCAGGAGGGATGAAAGAATAGGGCTGGACCTAAGGGTATGGGTAACCCCTCCAAAGGAAAAAAAAGCAATGTAGTTGGCTACCTCTTGATAGCTCACATCCAGTCCTTTGAGACCTGCCCCAGCCTCCATCAAGAATCAGATGTCTGGAGAGCCCAGGCATTGTTCAAGGAGCTCAGAAGAGACCAGATATGAGTAACGTGAGACTAGGGCATTGTGCAACTATTAGGAAGAGAGAGAGATACAGAAGAAGAGAGGAGGTAAAGAGGGAGTAAAGGAGAGAGTGAGAGAGACAGACACGCAGAAACAAGATGTGGGAAACCCTTAATCCTGAGCTTTTGAATGGAGAGGCCCAGAGCACCTCAGAAGCCAGAGACTGGTAGAAACTTTAAAAAAGGCATGGCCCAACAGGGACACTGTGATAGCCAAAACTAAGGATAAACCCCCCTGAACTTTTAATCTTGCTTAAATGTTTAGTTTCCTGGAACATTTGCTGACAAAAACATTTAGGTGAACCTGACAATTAAGTTGTATATTAATCCATCCCTATTATTTTGTCCAACATGGCCCAGGTCCCCTAATAAAACTGCAGTGAAAACAAAATGATTAGTCGTGCCTGGACATTTGATCAATTTCACCTACCTGACAGAACCCTTAGCTTTGTGGACTGCTTCAGCTGCAGTCCGATACCCTGCTGTTGTGGGAGTGCATTCACTGGCATTGCTCAGCTTCCCAGGTAGAGGGCCATTGTTACACTGCTGGTGTCAGAAAACCTGCTGTAGCCAATGTAGCCTGTTCAAGTCCTTTGCGTGAGCAATACAGAGGTGGCAGCAAACCAGTGGCCAGGAGGACTTAAACAGATTGGTGATGTTTTGACGTATCGTTTACGTCTACCAATCCTTGGACTGGTGCAGTCATTTATCCCAGCGATTATGGAAGATAGTTAACAAAGAGAAAAGTCACCCAATAGGCTGTCTAACCACTTTTCTGTACTGGAGCGATAAGCATCTGCATCACAAGAAGTACAAGAAACACAGGTTTTGCTCACCCCAGGTGGCTCAGTGGAACTATGTGTCTCCCGAAATGCCCCTGGATTCCACCTACCGCAGACCACCACCTGCTGAATCCCACCTGCAGAACACCTCTCCTACAACCCCATTCCTTAAATTGCATTCCCCAATTTGCACTTGATGGCCTCGCTGCTGCATGTACTCTTTGTCCTTAAATGTGGGCTCCCTGCCCACTATGCCCCGATCCTCTCTCTGCTTGTCTAATGCTGCTTCTCCCCCACTGCTCTCCCTGCTCATCCTAACTTCAACCACCTTACATTCCATCTATCTGCTTCTACTCTAGTGTTGCTGCCTTCTCACGCCATGGCCCAATGCCTCCACTGTACTTCACTCACCACGCCACCTTCAGGTCGCTGCGTTACACATGCCAGCCCACACTGGGAATCAAAATAGGATTGATTTCTCCAGTAGTGGTGTCGGGAAGCAGTGCTGGTGGTGACCTGCATTTTAGCCCAGCAGGGTTTGGGTGAGTTGTGTTTTGCTCTTTGAAAAGACAGTGCACAGGAGCTAGGACAGCGGCCTGTATATACTAAAGCAGGTTCACCCACATTAAACTAGTCCTGTGCTAGCACATTTGCCACCTCCAGCACCCGTCAAGGTATTGATAACTGCTCCAGTACTTTAACTGCTTCTTGCACTATCCGAGGCCCATAGTACGGACCCCTTAATGCTACAAGCTCCTACACAGCTACAGTTAACTCTTACCTCTGGAACAGGAACAGACTCCTCCCTGGAATCCATGTCGATGCAGTAGAACTTCATGAAGGTGTACGTGGACCTCCACGTAGACGCCCTTGCAGATGTCCAGCAGGGGCACACCAGACAGGAACACTGTAGTCGCAGCGATCGCTCTGGTGGAGTGGGCTCTCGAACGGCCGGGCAGCAGTCGGTTTCCTAAACGATGACAATGCGTGATCTGACAAGGCCCACCCATGGTTCACAGGACCAAAGTTCACAAACAGTTGTGAAGTCTTCCAAAAAAACCTGTCACGTAGAATTTCAGGGCATGAGCAACGTCCAGCAAGTTCAAGTCCCTTTCAGCCAGTGATGAAGGTTTCGGGAAATAAACAGGCTTGTTGAGGTGGAATTCTGACAGAACCTTCGGCATGTAATAGGGGTGTGTACGCAGCACCACCCTTGATTCGTGGAAAGTCAGGTATTGTTGCTTGCAGGATAGGGCCTGGATCTTACCTACCCTCCTGGCAGAAGTGATGGCCACAAGGAAAGACGTTTTCCACAAGAGGAACTTGAGAGGGGCCTGATGCATAGACTCAAAGGGGGCCCCCATGAGCCTCGTCCGAACCACGTTGTGTTCCCACGCCGGGGCAGGAGCCTTCACCGGCGGGAAAGATCGAAAAAGTCTTTTGAGGAACTCATTGATGAGTCGATGAGAGCAAAGTGAAGATCTTCCTGGAGATCTAGTGTAGCGGGAGATAGCCGCCAGATGTACCTTGCTAGAAGCGTGCGCCAGTCCGGCCTTGGCCAAGGATATCAAGTATGGCAGGACCTACCGGGCCGTGACCCTCAGATAGATAATCTTCTGAGACAGGCACCATGTAGCGAAACGCTTCCACTTGTGACCGTAGCACGACGACACCCTGGACTTGGCGAGGACCTGCCTGTAGTCCACAGGCAACTCATATCCTCCAAACTCTCGGGCTGCAGGAGCCAAGCCCTCAGGTTCAGCGATCCTGGGTCACAATGAATGATTGCACCTCCTTCCGCTCTGGTGAGAAGATCTGGAACCACTGGCAGCTTGACTGGAGGGGACGCTGACAGGTCGAGGAGGTCCGACACCAAATCTGCCTCGGCCACACCTGGGCAATGAGTATCATCTTGCACTGGCACTGTCTGAGTGTGTTGACTCACAACAGGAGAGGCAACAGAGGAAACGCATACAGAAACATCCCTTCCCACGGGAAGGAGAACGCGTGCCCCAGGGTCCTCGGTTGGTTGAATCTGCTGACAAACCTCTAGCATTTGGAGGTCGCCGCCGTCGCAAACAGATCGATCTGGGGCTTGCCCCACTTGGCGAAAATGCATTCCACCTGGTCCTGTCGAACCTCCCACTCCTGGCAGGAGTGCAATTCCCTGCTGAGGGAGTCTGCGATGGTGTTCTTGACTCCCGCTAGGTGAATAGGGACAAGGAACATCTCTTGTCCGAGGGCCGAGTGCCATTAGTCCTGCGCTTCCTTGGAGAGCGCTGGGGATCGAGTGCCCTCCTGTTTCCTGATGTAGAACATTGTGTTGGTGTTGTCCGTGAAGATCCTCTGCCACCTTGCCCTTCAGAGACAGAAGTAATGACTTAAAGGCCCAGAACACTGCCCGTAGCTCCAGGATGTTGATATGGAGATCCTTCTCCTCCAGCAGCCACAGCGTGCAGACGCCCGGTGTGGGCTCCCCAGCCTTCCAGAGAATCGTACGTGGTGACCGTTTCCTGGAATGGGCGTTTTTGAAACCCGTGCCCCAGGCGATGTTGGAACAGACACCTCACCATCTTATCGCCCGACAGAACTCGTCCAGCGTGACCTTGTCCGTAAAGCTTCCGGACCCTTGTATCCAACAAGCATCCAGGAACTCCTGAAGAGGTTGCATCGGCAACCTGTAGAGCCGGATAAGGTAGATACAGGATGACATCATGCCGAACAATGACTTGATGGTTTGCACCATGGCCGTATTCATCAACAACAGCCGCTGCACCTTCCTTTGAATGGCCACTACCCTCTCCTCCGAGGGTGAAGCCAGGCAGGACAATGTATTGAGTCTGGCTCCTAGGAACAGCACGTTCTGCGATGGTGTCAAGCAGGACTTTGGATAATTGATGGAGAATCCTAGATCCATCAGCAGCTTGATGGACGCCTCTGTGTGTCCGACGGCCAACTCTTGCGAGCGGGCCTGGATGAGCCAGTTGTCGAGGTATGGGTATACGTGTATCTCCCGTGGACGCAGATGGGCTGCCACCGGTGCCAGGCACTTCGGAAACACTCTGGGGGCCGGCTTCAAGCCAAAGGGTAGGGACTTGAACTGTTAGTGCCGCCCATGCACCACAAAACGTAGAAACTTTAGGTGTTTCCTGTGAATGGGGACATGGAAGTAGGCATCCTCCAAGTCCAGCAACGTCAAGAAAGCCCCTCTTTCCAGTTGGCCGAGCATGTGTAGCAATGTGACCAACCTGATTTCTGAGACTGGAAGTACTTGTTCAGACGTCGCAGGTCTAGAATGGGCCTCCAGCACAGTCTTCTTTCTGACCAAAAAGTATCTGGAATAGACTCCAGAGCCCTGGAGCCGCTGGGGAAACAGCTCTATCGCCCCTTTTTGTAGCATGGCCCTTACCTCCTCTAAAAGCTGAGGGATGTGCTGCTCCTGATGGGCCACCGGAGGGATCCACAGACACCTGTGCTGAACTCTAGGCTATGTCCTTGGGCGAGAGCGGCCAGCACCCATCTGTCAGTGGTGATCTTTTCCCACTCGCTGACGAACCTCGTCAGGCAGCCTCCCACTGTGGTGTATGGGTGGGGGCCTGATGTTCTGGCCGGTTCAGGCTTGCTTTGGTGCCGGCGACCTGCGGGCAACGGCGACGCTGTCCTCTGCCACCATAGGCCTGGGAACAGCCCCTGTAGGCTTCCTGAGTCCTGGATCTGGAAGGCTGATGGTACAATGAGGAGAAGCCTTCTGAAGACCAGCCCAACTTTCCTCTGGAGGAGCGAAACGAAGAGCGGTGCTGCTGGAGGGTGCCCAGGGAACGAGCGGCTCCATATCCACCTTGATGGCCTGCAGAGACTCGTCGGCGACCTTCCTGAAAAGGTTATCTCCATCGAAAGGCATGTCCAGTACCTTTGCTTGGACCTCCTGCCGGAAATTTGTGGCCTTCATCCAGCCTTGGTGACAAAGGCAGACACTGTTCTCATCTCCCGGAACCCTGTGTCGGCAATGTCCAGAGCCACTGTGATGGAGTGATCCGATGCTACCTCTGCCTCCTGGAAGAGAGCGATGCCTCCATCCTCTTGTCGTCCGGGAGGAACTCCAAAATCAGAACCCGCTTGTACCACAGATCCCTCTTGTACCTGGCTAGGATCGCCAGTGCGTTGGCCGCCTTGATGGTGGACCCTGCAGTGTTAATCAACTTCCTTCCCATGGTGTCCATCTTCTTACCCTCGCTCTCCAGAGGGACTGAAGACGAGAACGGGTTAGCTGACCGCTTTCTCGCGGCTGCCGAAACCACCAAATCCGGCGATGGTTGCGACCTCAGGCACTTGGGTGCAGAATCCGGCATCCAGTACTACTTCTCCAGCCTATCCCGGCAGGAGCCATGCAAGGGTTCTTAAGAGGGCTAGGCCCTCCTCCCACATGTCGTCCAGGAGGGGCACCGCCATGATGGTCTTCCTCTTGGCCTTGCGCCACTGGTACAGGAAACCCTCCTTCCTGATTTCTTCGGGTACTAGCTGGAGCAGCTCAGAGGCTCTGGCGATCATGGAATGAAACAACCCCACCTAGTCCGGTGGGGGCACCCTATACTGTGGTGACCCGCCGCACGCAGCAACGATATTGTTGTCATCATCATGGCCATATCGGTCCTCTTCCCCGTGTCTGGGCACGCTGGGGGTAAAGGAGCTCGACGGGGATGTGGAGGCTGAAATGGGGGTGTCGGATGACACTTCCTTTTCTTCGATGGTGGCTGATCGGAGGGCTGGGGGCCCTTTGGGGCGGCCCCTTTGGCATCCTCTTCTGGATCTCCGACACCAAGGTGTGGAGGGTTGACAGGATGTCCAGAGACACATCCCTCGGCGGAGCTGACATGATCAGAACACTAGGCCCTGCGCCGTTGCCATCCTCCTCTTCCACATCCTTGCGTAAGGACTTCAGGTCCTCGAACGTGGATTAAATTTCCATGGCTTGGGCCATGGCCTGGGATTGATCTGGGGCCTCCTTGCCCCCCCTTTTTCCACCCTGAGGGGCTGGACTGGTTTTGAGACGCTGTCCCCTTTTCCGGTGTGCCAGCAGCCCATGTCAAAGTCACTGCGGCAGCTTCACGCCTCAGAGGGCGCTGTGGTGGCTACCTTCTCAGGGTCAGCCCCCTTAGCTTTCGAGAGAGCAGCCGCCACTAGCTCTATTGTCGGCAAAGACTTCTCCTGTGCCCCCTGGGCCTTCTTGGGCAGTTCAGCCTTCTTCTCCTCCGTCCACGGCTTCTCTGGCTTGTCCCGCAGTTTAGCCAGGTTGGACAATTTTCTCTTCGAGGAGGAGCTCGATTGCCAGCTGGCAACGGAGGCGGAAGGTGATGTCGATCGCACCCTGTCTGCAGTGGGACCCGCTTCTGCAGCGACCCCGGTGGACCCGGAGTTGCAGTTCTTGGCCTTATCTTGGGCCCCCACAGATGAGGCGCCCTCACAGGACTTAGAAGACCGCTTCTCTGACCGACAGGCCTTGGGTGAGGCATGGCCCTGCTCGGAGCACAGGGCAGAGGCCTTGGAGTTCAGCCATGCCATCAGTCTTCTGTGCGTGACGTTTGTCGTCTTTTTGGAGAAACCACAGTATATATCCCAATCTCCTTCCCTGTGGTCCGGATGAAGGAAGGAGAGGCATTGCAGGTGCTTGTCCTCCACAAACACATTCTGTAGCCCAGACTTGGTGCAGGAGTTGAAGAGTTACCTTCCTTCCTTCTTTTCCTTTGTCATGGACGGAAGGGTCAAAGTAGGTCCGATGGTCTTCTAGAAACTTCGACTATCTTTGCCCTTGAGGGGTGCTGAAATTCCCTGACAACGTATCCCCGCTGTCGGCAGATGGAGAGAATAGCACACAGGCTCTTTCGGAACAAAAATAAAACCTTTTTCTGTCGAAAAACATGAAAAAACGTAAAAGTAGCTTGCAGAGCAGACCTGAGGTCTCCCAACACTGAAGCGTGCTGTAAAAATCTGAAGATGGTTGCCTAAGTCCCAGAGGAGGGGTTTCGGGGGAGGACTGTCATTGGATGTGGGCAGTATGACAGTGATGGGTTTAGAGGAGAAGAACAAGTTACCTACCAACTGTAACGTTATTTCGACTGGATGTTCCTCCCACGTATTCCTCATCTATGATTTTCGTATCTCACTAGCTTCGCTGCTTCGCAAAACAATTTTCGGAAGAGGGCGCTGTGCACAAGGTCATGGCGTCGATGTTCCTCGATGGTCTCTGTAGCGTGTCGACGTCACCAGTAGTATAAGTAGCTTGTGCACGTCTGTTGGCTTCAGTTCTGTTTTTTCCTGGTATAATTGGAGGAACACCCAGGCGTGCCTCAGACTGTAAGCTCTTTTTGAACAAGAAGTGTAAATAACGTAAACTGTACTGCGGGGTAGGATGGGAGGGGCGATGAGGAATACATGGGAGGAACATCGAGTCGAAAGAACGTTACAGTTGGTAAGTAACTTGTTCTTGAATGGATTGTGTCCTCCCACATATTCCTCATCTATGATAGACATCCATAGCACTAGTAAAATTTGGAGGTGGGAGTTCTAATTATTTTTATCATGTACGGAATGAAGTACAGCTTTTGCAAACAGCCCTTCCTGGGAAGAAGAGGCATCTAAGCAATAATGGTCAACAAAGGTGTGCATTGATGCCCATGTTGCAGCTGAACAAACATCAATTTTCTTCTCTTAGCCCAGCGAACCCACGGAAGGATCAGGCACCCAAGTTTTGGCTGCTTGAGGAGACCCCACAAAACTGCTGGGGTTTAGGCGGCACCCCCTGGGGCTCTTCAGCAGATCTCATTATGTCCCCCAGGGGCTCTCCTGGAAAGGCCTCACTTTCTAGCGTGCCCCACAGAGGACTCCAGCCATCGGGGCACGGCAGCTTTCGGGGGGGCAGGAGGCTAAGCGGGCCCAGTGGTGGGGGCCACATGCTGCAGGGGTGGCACAGGCCCGTCAGTGGAACTGCACCATAGTAGCCTGAGTATCACTACACCAACGCCTCCTGTCCCCTTTAGGCCCCCCGCAGCCGCAAAACGCCCCTCTCGCCACCTCTACGGTCACGCTGGCAGACAAGTTGCTCCCCCAAAAGACAGCCACCAGCATACATAAGTGAGGCAGCCAGAAATGTCAAGGAACAGAGGGAAGAACACGCCGGCCCCCCTGAAAAGCTCCAAAAAGGGGATGGAAGGCCCCCTCACGAAGATCTGGGCAAAAGAACCTGAGATAACAGAGGGACAAGAGAACGGAGACTGGACATATGAACAAGCCGCACCCTCCTGCCAGGAGCAACAAGACAGACCAGTCTCCCAGGCCATGCTCACACAATTAATGGGCAAATTGGTTGATAGGATTACAGCTGCGGGGCAGAAGCAGATGGACAAGCTGCAGGAAGATTTGGCAGAAGGTTTAAGAGAAATTGAGAGGGACATTAACAAAATTGAAGCGAGAGTTGACATTAATGAGAGGGCCAACCAAGAGCTGACAGAGGACGGTAAGAAAGTCGACAATCTTCTGGAAACACTAGCTGCGACTACACAAAATCTAGAGTTACTGGCTGAAGATCTGGAAAACAGGTCAAGGAGAGCGACCATTAGTGTCAAATCCCTGCCTGAGGACATACCGGATCAAGAGCTAACACAAACGCTCAAATCAATATTTGCCGACCTCCTTGAGTCTGAGTCTGAACCTGAGATGCACTTCGACAGAATTCACAGGGTGGGCCCACGTACACCGGAACCAGGTTCGAGGCCGAGGGATGTCTTGGTGGCCTTCCATAACTTTGCCACAAAAGAAAAAGTTTTGGAAAAGGCCAGGAGGGCCCCACACATCACCTATAATGGCCACAAAATGTTTTTGTACCGAGATCTGGCGCAGATAACTCTAATTAAAAGGAGGTGAATGGGTCCTGTATTGTCCTACTTGATATCCAACAAATTCACTACAGATGGTCTCACGCGTTCGGCCTGACTTTCGCCTGGCAGGGCTCTCGCCACAAGATTACAACTTGCAACCAAGGGCTGGCCCTGCTGGGCCTGGAGGAGCAGCCCTCAAAGGCCCCTGCACTAGCGGAATCTCATTCCAAAGCGCGCAAACCATGGGAATGGTCTACGGTCAGGCCCAAGCGAGCGAGGAAGGGGGAACAGGAAACTGCACCCAGGACAACCTCTAACAAAGCGAAGGCTGACCCTCCGAGCAACGGTAGGTGGTCCCCCATTAGATCTTGAAGCATCGAGGAACTTCTGAATCTTCAAGCCGAGCCCGGGGAGGGCGCTCGCCAATAATGATGAGTGTTATGTTTTAGGTGGTTCATTACTGATTGTTACTTGGAGCAGAGAGAGGGGGAGGGCTGGGGTATTGGAATGGGATTGGGAGATCCTGCGTGGGGTTGTTCTGGGCTAGATATAGAGTCCGGCTCTCGTCATCGTATTACGAGGGGGGCCTCGTGCCAGTCGGGCTTGCATGGAAGGGGGGGGCAGTTAGAGGGTAAGGGATTGGGTGGGGGAGGGGAAGAGGGAAGTTCCAAGAGTCCCAAGTCAGTTGGGCACCCAGCAGGGTGCATGAGGTGATGCGACCTCTCAAGGAGGACGACGAAGGGGGATCGGCTCTCACCGGGCCCAAAAGTAAAATTACTCACTTCCCGCACGACTAGTATGGACACATTGAAGCTATTATCATTAAACGTAAATGGGCTCAACTCACAGGTCAAAAGGAAGAAGGCAGAGAGGTTTCTGTGGAGGGAACAACCCCATATAGTAACTTTACAGGAGACCCATGTTCAGTAACTTTACAGGAGACCCATGTTCACACCAGAGACACCCAGAGGATAAAATTCCAGAGATACTCGAGAATGGTTCAGGCCACACAAGCAAGTAAAAAGGGGTGGGGCTTTGATCGCTCTGATAGACGGTCTAGACCTGGCTATTACGGCGACGCAGAAAGACAATGAGGGGAGGTATTTAGCGGTGATCCCCGAAGGAAGGGCAGAAACCTACACGGTAGCGACCCTCTATGCTCCGAACCAGGCTCAGGATCCGTTCACTCAAAATATCCTCACCCGTCTGAGGAAATTTGCTAGGGCCAACATTCTGCTAACGGGAGATTTTAACCTGGCATGGGACCCCTCGATAGATAGGAGCTCGACCACATGGGGAGCGCAGGGGAGACCTCATAGAAATTTCAAGATTTGGTTTTAGTAGATGCGTGGCGGGAACTTCATGGGAACACAGAGGGCTTCACTTTTTACCCGCATGCTCATAGGACCCACTCACGTATTGACTATATATGCCTGTCAAAGCCACTGGTTGGGAGAGCAACGGATATGGCTAATGGGGCAATCAGCCTAGCAGACCATGCTCCACTTACCCTATCACTAGCTAGAACACGGGACCCCCTCCGGGTCTATGGAAGTGGAGATACCCGGTCTTGCTTTTCAAAGACCCTATCCTGGTCAGGGAGTTATAGGAAGAGATAGCCGAGTTCGCTAAACACAACAACTATGACGACTCGGCTCCGCAACTTTGGTGGGACACCCTCAAGACTTCTAAATGGGGTCTTGGAAACAGGTGCAACAAGGGCGGACCGCAAGCTGTACATGATGATGATGATGTCGGCAGCTTTGGTCTTGGCTCGAAAATGGAAATCGAAAGAACCTCCAGAAGAACTTGAATGGATTGCTAAAATCTGGTCATTTGTAGCCTTGGAATGGCTCACCTACTCTATCCAAGGCGATCACTTGCGGTTCATTTCAGACTGGTCCAACTTGTTGTCATATCTAAAGGCGGGAGCTCGTAGAGCCTGGTGCCCTAAGGCCATGGAACTTCTTGTAATAATTCAGCTGCAAGACGAGTCTGATTTATGAAGGACGGACACAGTGGGTCCTACTGGGCAGTTGGCCCGGGGGAGCAGGTCAACGGTCATATGACAATGCATTACTTACCGTAAAAGCATTTCTGATGGTTGTATCTGCTTAGATTCACATGCTGTGCATAGGTCCGACATCCAGTGGTCACTGCTGAGTATTGCATTTTGTTTTTCGTAGTCGAAAAGGGGACGTCGACAAGGCGTGTCTGTAGTGACGTGCGTTGTACCCACAATCCCTCACGCGTCGAGGTCCCTCTGTTTGTATTTTTTCTGCCCTGAGGGAGCCTTCTATACGTGAGTGAGTACAGAAAAGAGAGAGATGTAGAAAGATGTCTATGTTCCTTCCATCCGAGCGGGGAGGAAGGGTGGGCGCATGTGAATCTAAGCAGATACAACCATCAGAAATGCTTTTACGGTAAGTAATGCATTGTCTTCTGATGTTTGTTAATCTGCTTAGAATCACATGCTGTGCATAGACTAGCGAGCAGTACCCGGAGTTGGCGGTGGGTTATGAGAAGGAACAGTAGAGAAAATATGTCTTAAAACTGCCTGTTCCACCTGGGAGTCAGATCTAGAGTGTGCATCTAGACAGTAGTGTTTTGTAAAAGTGTGCACAGAACTCCAGGTAGCCGCTTTGCAGATGGACTCAAGTTGAACATTTGCAATGAACGCTATGGAAGCCCCAGTGCTTCGAGTGGAATGTGCTCTTGGCTTGAAGGGTAGTTCTCTCTTAGCAAGAGTGTAACAGAGAATGATGCAGTGAACAATCCATCTAGATATAGTGGACTTTGAGACTGCATCTCCTTCTCTTCCTGCTGCCACCGAGACAAAGAACTGATTAGTCTTTCTCAGTGGTCTGGTTCTTTCCATGTAGAACATGACAGCTCTGCGTACATCTAGTGTATGCAGACTTTTTTCTCCCAAGCTGGAAGGGTTTTGAAAGAACGTTGGTAGTTCTATTGACTGGTTTACATGGAATTTCGAGATGAATTTTGGTGCAAACCTTGGGTGTGTGCGTAGAACCACCTTATCCTTGTGAACTGTTACGAAGGGGTCTAGAACAGAAAGAGCCTGGAGTTCACTTACTCTCCTAATGGAGGTGATAGCTATTAGAAAAGCAGTCTTAAGAGTGAGGTCTTTAAGAGTTGCCTTGTGCATGGGTTCAAACGGAGGGCCCATGAGTCTAGAAAGTACCACATTTAAGTCCCATCCGGGAGCTCGGTTAGCTATCGGAGGGTGTATTCTCTTTACCCCCTCCATGAAGGCCTTGATAACTGGTATCTTCCACCACGACACTTTAAGTTGGGAAGTGGTGTATGCAGAAAGTGCCGCCAGGTGGACTTTAATGGAATTGAACACTAGACCTGAATCCAGTAAATGGGTCAAGTACAGAACAATGTTTGTGGGAGAGCAGTCAACCGGGTTGATGCTCTTACCTCTACACCAGATGACAAATCTTTTCCACTTGCTAGAATGGCAGTGGCGAGTATTAGGTTTTCTGGCTTCCCTGAGGATGTCCATACATCTCTGACGGAGTTGTAGATGTCCAAATTCTATGATCTCAGGAGCCAGGCTGCTAAGTTCATGGTCTGAGGGCATGGATGCAGAGTCCTGCCCTTGTCCTGTGACAGCATGTTGTACGGGCAGGGAAGTTTCACTGGGGGAGATAGGGACATCTCCATCAAGTGAGCGAACCATGGCTGCCGGGCCCACATTGGGGCCACTAGTATCATGGTAACCTGCTCCTGGTGCATCTTGTGCACCACCTTCTTGAGAAGGGGAGTCGAGGGAAAGGCGTAAACAAATTTCCCTGACCATTGAATCGACAGACCGTTCCCCTTGGACTGATTCTGGGGGTACCTGGAGGCGTAACTTTGGCATTGTGAGTTCTCCAGGGTTGCGAACAGGTCTATTTTCGGGAATCCCCATTGCGTGAAGATGTCTAAGACGATGTCTTCGTGCAATCGCCATTCGTACTCTTCGGGCAGGGGGAAGTCTCTGCTGAGTTTGTCTGCTAGCAGATTGAGTTCCCCTGGTACGTGTTGTGACAGTAGGAACATGTTGTGTCTGAGAGCCCACTTCCATATATTCTGGGACAGCTTGGACAGTCCTGGAGAGTGGGTGCCCCCCTGCTTGTTGATGTAGTACATGGCTGTGGTGCTGTCTGTAAGGACCATCACTGTCTTCCCTTGTAGGTGTTCCTGGAAGGCTTTTAGTGCTTTGAACACCGCCAGTAGCTCCAGTAGGTTTATGTGCTTGGATGCTACGTTTGGAGTCCACACTCCGTGAGCAGTCTGATGGGATAGGTGAGCCCCCCATCCTGTGAGGGATGCGTCCGTGGTTAGAGTGGCCTCCACCGCGGGTGTGGCAAAGGGTTTCCCTATTATCAGGTTTTCCTTTGTCCACCACCGTAGTGAGAGAACCAAGGCTTGCAAGACCACCACTAGATCGTCCCATTGTCCGCTGGCCTGACAGCACTGGCTGTTGAGCCACTCTTGCATTGGGCGCATGCGCAGGCGCGCGTGAGGTACCAAATAAATACACGACGCCATCATACCTAGCAATCGCATCGCTTTGCACACCGTCACCTCTCGACCTGCCACATATTGGGGGATCTGAAACAGCATGTTTTGGACGCTCTCGTTGGAGGGGAAGACAAGGCCGTCCTTTGTTCGAATTAGAGCCCCTAGGAATTGTTTGACTTGGCTGGGGTCTAAGCTGGACTTCTTCTCGTTGATGGAGAAGCCCAGTTGGAACAAAAGGTCTACAGTCTTTTGGGTGTTTGAGAAGCATGTCTCGTAAGAATCCCCTGTTATGAGCCAGTCGTCGAGGTAAGGGTATACAGGGATGGATAACCTGCGCAGGTGGGCCGCTGCCACTGCCAGTACTTTCGTGAATACCCTTGGTGCAGATGCTATGCCGAAGGGTAGCACTCTGAACTGGTAGTGTTTGCCCTCTATCATGAACCTGAGGTATTTTCTGTGCGCTGGCAACATTAAAATATGAAAGTATGCATCTTTCATGTCCAGTGTTGTCATGTAATCTCCCTGTGATAGCAGTGGGATTACTTCCTGTAAGGTCACCATACTAAACTTTTGGGGTTTGACAAACTTGTTCACTGGGCGCATATCTAATACAGGGCGCATGGTTAGATCCTTTTTTGGTACAAGGAAGTACACTGAATAAATACCTTCCATTACCTGAGATAGAGGCACAATCTCTATAGCTCCTTTTTCCAGCAGTTGGTCCACTTCTTGGAGAAGGATGGCGAGGTGTTCTGGTGTCATGCGGCGTCCCCTCGGGGGTCTGTATGTTGGGGAACTGTTGAACTCTATACAGTAGCCGCGGGCTACGGTGGAAAGTACCCAGCGGTCTGATGTTATTCCCTCCCATGCTGGAAGAAAGGATGTTAACCGGCCCCCGACCGGCGTTGCATGGGAGGGGACGCGAATCTTCGCGTCACTTGGAGGTGTTGTTGGCTTGGGAGCCTCTGGGGGTGGAACCCCGGCCTCTTCCCTTGCCACGACGTTGACCCCTCTGATTGTACTGGCCGCTATTACTTTGGTAGTTGCTGGCAGAGTACTGTTGTTGTTGGTTTTGTTGCTGGCGTTGTCCACGGAAAAAGCGCTTATTACCAAATCCCCGCTTATTAGGGGGTTTAGAAATTTGGTCTAAGGTCTTTATTGTATCAAATTCTTTCTTTGCTTTCTCCAGCGCGTCATCCACTGCTCTCCCAAAGAGGTTGGACTCCTCTATGGGTTTATTAATAAGGGACGCTTGTTTTTCTGCCTTAAATCCGGAATTGCGAAGCCAGATGTGACGCTTCAGTAAAATTCCTTGTACCAAAGTGCGGCCAGCCGTCTCTGCTGCATCGAGGGTATTCTTGACGATGCTTTGATTGACCAGAGAGCCCTCGTTAACTGTAGCCAGTAAACAAGTCTTTAGGGGTTCGGGAGCTTCTTCGATGTCCTGTCTGAGCTTAGCCCACTGAGCATCGGCGTAGCTTGCCAATAGGGTATTATTATTGGCGATTCTGGTAGAGAATGCTGCAGAGGTGGTGATTCTCTTGGCTAGGGCATACAACTTCTTCCCCTCTTTATCTGGGGGTGCCTCGCTAGTAGATAGTGGGACTCCTGCCCTTTTCCTGGTGTTGGTCACGACCAGGGAGTCCGGGATTGAGTGACCCTTAATATATAATGGGTCTGATTGAGAGGGAGAGAACAGTTTGTCAATCCTCGGAATGACCCCTCTCACCAATGCAGGAGTGGAAAGAGAAGATGTAATACTCTCTTAACTGAGGCGAGGATAGGTATAACCTGGCTAGTGAGGGGTTTTTCTTTGATAATCCTCTCCACAAAATCCGTGTCTGGGGTGATGTCCCCAGTTTCGATTTCGAAATGTGCTGCTGCCTTCTTCAGCAGTGCATTGAAGGTGAGTTGATCATCGACAGGCGAAGGGTTCCTGACTGGTGTAGTTTCAGTAGACCTGATGACTATACTGCTACTGCCCGTGTCAGTCGACCTAGCCGGTGACTGCCAGGGGTTTTGGTCACCCTCGCCTGTGTCTTCCTCGAATCCTTCCTCACATGGGTCAGTTTCCTCGTGAAAACCTTCCTCTTCTTGTTGGTCCTCAACATAGGTGAACTCATCTTCCTCTTGGAAGAAGTGTCTTCCTCAGTGGGATTGAAAGAGTTTATGTCCTCCTGTATGGGGTTATAAAACGTCTGGTATTTAGCCCTTGGACTCTCAAGGGGTGCCTCCCTTGGTCTCTTGGGTGCCCTGTCTTCTGGGATGGACATGAACCTATCTAGTTTGTCCATACAGGTCTGGAACCTTTCAAAGGTCCACTGAGGTCGCCAGGACGGTCTATGAAAGAAAAGGGGGTTTCTTCCTCCTGTAATAGTCTGGTTCTGTCCCATAACGTTGAAGAAAGAGAGCCTTCGCCTTCTGAGTAGCCTTCTTGCTGGCTAGGGCCTTCTGTCGGCGTCGGGAACTGGCCTGATCTGCTTTCCGGCGCCTTCGGCGTATCTTTGGCCTTGTGCGCGGTTTTCGGCGTTTCACTCGCCGTACGTCTTTGGCCATCCTTAGATGCTATGCGCGCGAGGCTTTCGGCGATCATTCTCTCTTCCGAGGGATCGGTCGCCGTCGCGCTATGAAGCGTCGAGCCTTTGCTCGTCGAGTCCTTGGTCGTCGAGTCCTTGGTCGTCGAGTCCTTGTTGGCAACGTGAGCGCTTTTGCGATGCGCGTCGCCGGAAATTTTGGTGTTAGCGCCCTTATTTTTAGAGTGCCCAGTCGCCTGTCGCGGAAGCGGTGGCGGGGAGGGCTGACGACCCTTACGGTCGGTGGAAGACGTTGGTGGGCCCGGCGTCCCCGTTGGCGCTATGGCTGTCTTCGACGAATGTGTGCCTGGGGGTATGTGCTTTGGTGTTTTTCTGTGTGCGTCCTTGTCGCCGGGGTGTTCATCCCCATAAGCTGGGCGTGAGCCGGGCTTGTCGGGGCCGGGGACGGACGACGAGGAGCGTGAACGCTTCTTTGAGAGGTCTACAGCCTCCGTTACGGGGGCCGTGTAGTCACTGTCCTCGTCACACTCGGCGGCGGCGGCGGCGACGGGCGAGGAGTCAGGCCTAGACATGGCGTAGGCCGCCCACCTTTTGACCCTGCGGTCCTTTAGAGTTTTGGGCTTTAGTAATTTACAGGCCGCACAGCCGTCCTCCTGGTGATCGAGGGGTAAGCAACGGTTGCACCGTTTGTGATTATCCTTCCAGGTATATTTACCCTTGCAAAGCGAGCAAAACCTAAATGGCGTCCTCTCCATAGCTGAGGGTAATAGGTGTGACTACGACCTCGAAGGAGAGGGAGGGGAAAGAGAAAGGCATTCTTAAAGAAAAGAAAGAAAGACCACAAAGCCCCACTCTCCCTACTGTGTATGGCCGGCGAGGCCAGGCCAGGCCACGTGTTCGGCAGCGCCGAAGGATCTCCTCCGCTCGTCCTTCCGTCGAAGATCTTGCTCGTCGGAGAAACGGCTCTGCGTCGAGGGAGGGATCTACGTTATTGATATTAATAACAAACGACCAAGGGTCGAATAAACTATTTGGCAATGTCTCTCGAGGAGCTCCGCATAAAGGCGACCAGTAGCTGGGCGGAAAAAAACAATCTGAGGGACCTCGACGCGTGAGGGATTGTGGGTACAACACACGTCACTATAGGGATAGTGTTACAGACATGCCTTGTTGACGTCCCCTTTTCGACTACGAAAAACAAAATGCAATACTCCGCAGTGACCACTGGATGTCGGACCTATGCACAGCATGTGATTCTAAGCAGATTAACAAACATCAGAAATAGCAGTTACATCGGGACTACATTCCAGGGTCGCAAGCATGGTGTGCTCTTGGATCAGTGGAGGGAGGGATGGGGGGGGTTAGGGACGGGCAATGGGGGTGGGCTTTGTGTTCTTGTAAGCTTGTTAAAACTGTTAATAAAAACTTATTTTAAAAAAAAATGCAGGATGCCACGAGGCTGAGTAACCTCAGAAAATCGAAGGCCGGCAGATGCTGGACATTTTGGAACTTTGTTACCATCTGCAAAATGTGGTGCTCTCTCATCTCGGGAGGCGAGGCTTTTACTGATGAAGTATCCAGGACTGCTCCGATAAATTGGAGTCTTTGGAATGGTACCATATGGGACTTCTTGTAATTGAGGGAGAAGCCCAGTCTGTGTAGGGAGTGGCAGGTGATTGAGAGATGTTCCTGAGCTTGTTCAGGGGAATGAGCCCTGATCAACCAATCGTCCAGGTAGGGATAGACGTGAATCCCCCTCTCCTGAGACTCGCTGCCACCACCGCTATCAGTTTGGTGAAAACCCTTTGGGCGGAGGTCAGCGCCAATGGCAGAACTCGAAACTGATAGTGAGAGCCGCCAACCGCGAACCTCAGGTACATTCTGTGCTTAAGATGGATTGGCACATGAAAGTAAGCATCTTGAAGATCCAATGATACCAACCAGTCTTGGAGTTGGAGAGCCTGAAGGATCTGAGAAAGGGTTACCATCTTGAACTTGTCCTTCTTGAGGAACTTGTTCAAGTTTCTTAAGTCGAAGATGGGTCTCAATCCTCCGTCCTTCTTTGGAATGATAAAGTAAGGGGAGTACCAGCCCTTATTCCTCTCCGCTACAGTTACCTGTTCTATTACACCTTTCTCTAGCAGGGTTAAGATTTCCTACAACAGGAGCAGATCTGGAATTTTGGCAGAGTTGGTTCCCGGTGGATGGTTCTGAGGCCTATTTAGGAAGGGAAGGCAGTAACCTTGAGCTACTGTTTCCAGTGCCCAAGCATATGAAGTAATGCCCGCCATTCGTTCAGATGCTGAGAGATTCTGCCTCCCACCAGGGTTTTTTGTGACAAGGTCTCAGAGTGATTTGGAGGTGGCTGCAGGAGAGGCTGAGGGCAAAGATGCTGCTACTGAGGCTGATTTCGCACCTCTTCCTCGTCCACTACAAGGGAAATTTCTTCTACCTTTCTGTGCGGCCTGTCCTCTTCCTCTACCAAATGAGGAGTAGTATCGAAAAGAATGACCTGCTGCCGCCTTGGAGGTCTTCAGCTTTTCTGAGCTCTCGTCAGCTTTACTGCCGAAAAGCCTCAAGCCGTCGAAAGGCATGTTGAGTAGCCTGGCCTGTATGTCCGGTGCGAACCCCGACTTCCTCAACCACGCAAATCTGTGCAGTACTGTGCTTGCAGCCATGGATCTGCTGATGCTGTCAACAGTATCCAATCCAGATTGAAGACATTCCCCCATTGCCTCCTTACCATTTTTCACAATATTCATAAAGCCTTCCCTTTCTTCGCCTTCTGGAATATGTTCAGCTGCAGCCTTTACGCAATCCCACAGGGTATGGGTGAACCTGGCCAGGTTACAGGTAACATTTGCTGACTTAATGGCCATACTGCCCAAGGTAAATACCTTACGATCCCAAGCGTCCACTTTTTTATCCTCTCTATCTGGGGGGATAGATGGGTAAGCTGACTGACTCGTGGATCTAGCAGCTTGTACCACTAGACTTTCCGGCGTAGGGTGTTTACTCAGATAATCACGGTCACAGCTTGATGGCCTATATTGTTTGGGAAAGTCTTTATTGACTGCTGAAACAGACTCAGGAGTCTACCAATTTGCAACCACTGTTCTTTGAAGAGCCCTATGAAAGGGAAGAACTGGGTCCTTCTGGGGGCCTTAGTCCAGGATATCAGTCCTATCATCTTGTTCAAAGGTTGGTAAAGATCTACCCCAACCCATATAGTCAGCAACCCTGTTGATCAAGATACTGTACCCGGAATCTGCATGTTCTGCAGGATCAGGTTTTTGAAAATCTAACTCTGGTGACGTATCAATGCGACTCGCAGAGTGAAGGGTGTCACACAGGTCTCTCATCCTTTACTCAGGGTCAATCAATTCCTCTGGCACATTTTTAGTACCAAATGTCTTCCTCTGAGGCACTTTCTTCCTCAAAAATAGAGGATATGGACTTTAAAAAGTCTGATTGGGGTAAAGGTGTAAACCTTCTTTTCTGTTCCGTAATTTGCCTCGAGGGTATCGAAGGATTTTTCTGTCACAATATGGAGTGGTCAATAGAATAACACACCCTCAAAAGGACACTTCACTCAAAAGTCCTGGAACTGACGTATATTATACTTTCCCCACAAGAGCGCGGCCTACAGGATAGTAAATCACCTGATAGGCCAGGGGCTTGAGTGAAAAGGCAGGAGCAGCAACAACAAAAAAATCCTTACTGAATGTGGCAGGACGTGTAGCAAGAGGATGGGCCAAAGGAAGTTTTATACACGGGAATGGAATGTTATTTAGATGGGCGTCGAGCGCTTGTAAGAGAAACGTTGACATGCGGAATGGAACCAAGAAGCCAAATAACGTAACTACAATGGGGCTCAGCAGGAGGAATGCCGTAGATGTGATAGCCAAACGTCCGGTAACCAGGGGAACCAGCGTAGGGAACCAAGCGTCGGAGATCAAAGGGTAATTCCTTAATGCAGAAATCCGTATGAGTGAGCAGGGTCAGGAAGCCGGAATCACAACAAAGAAACAGGATAAAGCGCACTCAGAAATTAAGCAGGAACCACTCAGTTAAGGAGCACCCGAGCCGTGGCTTGAAAGACATTAAATGGTAAAGCCGCATGAGGACGTGAAAGCACGCTACGTGCGCATCACATAACCGCTATGGGCGAAGGTTGCTGGGAATTGTGGTCCGATCATGACCGCGGATCATGTGGCACAGAGAGAGATGCCAGGGCAGCCTCCAGGAGCTGTGAGTTATGCCCCGGCGCCGCCACACAGGAACCCGAGATGTGACATTTTCAAAATGGTCGAAGACGACTTCGACAATGGAGCTAATATCTCCTTCAGTTTCGGTGTCGAGGTAGTCGGCGCCGATGGCGTTGATGAACTCGTCGAATGCTTTGACAGTTTATGCTTTTTAGCTCATACCGGGGAATCACTCGAGTCTCGAGGATCCTTCGACGTTTTAACGTCGGGTCGAGACAGTTGAGTTTCCGTCTTACTACTGGACTTGGCCTTAGTAGTTTCTGACTCTCCAGCATCGTCCAAGGGAGTGAACGGGGTCTGGCTCTTACGAGGTTTCTTTGAGGGGGGTCGGGCCACATTCTCAAAGACCTTCATCATTTGCTTTCTAAACTCATCCCATTTTGTAGGGGAATCCGACTTAGTCGGACATCTTACCATCTCGGTAGATGTGTCTGACAAAGAGGAAGGAGATCTATGTCTGCTCTTCGTCTTCTTAGAAGACGAAGAATGTCTCGATCTACTCCTAATTGCGATCTCTTTGAGTGTTTATGCCTTTCGGAGTCTCTCGACTCGCCGGACTTTCTATGCTTCTTAGAAGAGGCCTTCGAAGAGGCCCTCGAAGCTTCCCGCCCCACCGCTAATTTACCTTTTGGTTTGTGAAGAGCTTTCTCTGTCATCGACTGACAGGAGCCACAGTCGCCGGTCCGATGGTCCGAACCCAAGCACCAAGGCAGACACGGTGAGGGTCAGTGATCGAAATTTTGGAACCACAGTCGACACACTTTTTAAACCCCGTCTTCGGAGTGGAAGGGGTCGAAGAAGATGACATGTTCTCTGAGGAAAATATGAAGCGCACTGTTAACTCGATTGCGAAGCTATCGGAAAAACAGAACTGAAGCCAACGGGCGCGTCACAAGCTACTTATACTACTGGTGACGTTGACAAGCTTGGAGACCGTCGAGGGACATTGATGCCACGACCTCGTGCACAACGCCCTCTGACTAAATTGTTTTTTCCAAAGTAGCAAAGCTGGTGAGATACGAATATCATAGATGAGGAATACGTGTGAGTACACACTCCATTCGAAATACAGTTTGTAAGTGAAAGTGAAACTGTTTTTCTTTTTACCAAGGATTCACAGCCTGACGACAGGGAATATTAATGAGCGTGTGATTCCATGACAGACCCCATGCTGGAGAACACACATACATACATACTCACTAGAGCACACCATCATAGAATGCAACTGAAGAGGTAACCGTGAAAAACGAAAAACATCTGCCACACTAGCCAATCATTAAAGCATGCAAACAAACATGCACTGTCTGTCAAACAACATAGCCATAACAAACACTACAACTCATAGCAATATGGTTGCAGGAACCAAACAATTTAAATAATATACATCTAAACATACGATTTAAGGGACAGCATAAGTGAGGAACAGATCCACCACAAAACATTTAGAAGCTGGAAATGTCTTCCCAGGAATGATGTGAACAAGTGGACACTGGAGAAGGGGTGAAGACCACTCAAAAGAGGGCTGAAGACACAAGTTTCATTGCTCTCATAGCTATGGATTGCCCAGGATAGCAGGCGTTGGTAGGTGCACATTTCTAGGTCTTGTCAAACATATCTAGAGGAGAAAATGGTCAGCCCTAGTGAGGGCTAAGCAAAACATTGGTAAGTTTTGTTAGAGATAAAGACAAGTGTGTGTGCACCCCCGACCTCCTTGTGGTTGGGGTTACTTGGCCAGATCTTAATACCCAAGGAGTCACGCAGTTTAGAGAAGGCTAGTGACTGCTCATTGGCTAACAGTCTAGCCAGATTTTAAAATCACCAAGTACAATAATCATATCTTAAGTAGTCTGCAGTTTTTCAATAACATCTGACCAGTCTATGAGAAAACGTGCTGGTCTACAGGGTATTGGTACATTAAAAGAATAGTAAGAGATGTAGGAACCGCCTCAAGATGCATGCAAACAAGTCCTCACCCATGATCCAGCCTTACCAACCTTGGTAAACTTCGCCTTTGAAACTGATATCTTGCCGAATGACTTGAAGAAAGCCAAAATCTCTCGTCTTCTTAATAAAGCAAACACTGATCCATAAAAAAGCAGGAGATGTCTGCCCTACACATATAATCCCCTTCATGTGAAACATTATTGATATTTTTCAAAATCCATAAAATCGCAGACATTATAAGCTACAATAAAAAATAAATGTTATAAGGTATACGATAATAAACTGTCTACATCAAAAAGCAACCGGGCACAGATCATTTTCTGTCTGGTCCGTAAAACTTTACACTAAAGGTTTTTCAGGGTGCATGTAATTGATGTCTCCAACATTAAAAGGAAGTATAAAAAAAGTAGGTCTGCATTAGCAAAAAATCATAAGGGTCCTAGGATGAAGCTGGTAGTTTTGTATTAAAACATGATAGGAAGGAAAAAAACTGTACAAGCGGATACATGTTTCTAACATATCTGGACAAAAGAGCCATTGCAACTAAGCCAAGCTCTACTTGCCATCTGCCCTTGGCTGTTTTCAAGGACAAGCGTTGAAATCCACAAAAGGTTCAAAAGAAATCACCCTTCCCGAATACAGTGCAGAGATGTTAAATAGTCTTCTAGTTTATATGGACACAAACATTTCCGAATTCGAAAAAATGCAGCGTGCAGTAATCACTTATCTCACGCTTGGCCGCATTCCCCCTACCTGCCACACTTAAACCCCTATATAAGGTGAGTTTCACTTATCTTTTTTACTTGCCCGTGTCCGTTTGCCTGCGGTGTGAGTTCTGCCTTCCCATTGTGGGGCGGAACATCTGCCACAGGGTCCTTTTATTTTAGTTTTTACTTTCTTTTTATCCTGCTTTCCATGTTATGGAAGAGGGGGACACCCTGCAACTCCTGAACCCATAATGACAAACAATATTAATATCGATATTATGGGATTCTGGGTTTTTTCCCATGCCGAATGCGCAGTAAAAGCGCATTTAGCTTTTCTTCTCTCGATATTTTCAGGCAAAACTAATTGTATGATCTCTTATTTAAAGGTTTTATCAATTCTCGAGACTTCTTTTGATGACTGTTTAAATCAACAGATCACATGCCTGCTTTTTAGGAGTACGCGGAATATTCTCGGGGTCTGTGAACCATATTCCATATGCATCAGTTGCTATGATTAATAACCATTAATGAATTCCTTTTTATTCTGAGGGGATTTGTATTTATTATGCATGAAATGTAATGCATTGCTAGCTCCTCAAATGGGGCAAAACATAGCGCTGAGTGGGGTAAAACCCGGTGACATTCCAAACATTGTTTCGCAGCCTGTTGCATGCTGGCATGCCAGACAGCGTTAATTTTTCATTTAGAACACTGCTTAATATGCATGCATGGTAAGCAGTGTTCACAATGAACATTAAACGCTGTCGACATGTCGGACAATGTTTAATTGTAATTGTGAGCGCTGCTTGCCATGTGAGCTCACAGGCGCTCACAATTAAAAGTAAACGCTGTCTGGCATGCCAGCATTAAGTACATTCGCACTGCGAAGGGCAAAAGGTGACGCATATACAACACCTTTTGCCCTTTACAGTTGAACCGCGCAGTGCAAATGACGTAAATCTGGCGTCTGAGCCCTGGCTATGCTTCAGTGCTAATTTATAAGCTCCGTGACGTCAGAGCACTGGCTATGCTTCAGTGCTAACTTATCAGCTCCCCGACATCAAATTACGACTTGGAGAAATATGAGCTTCTTGGTGTCCTAGCAATTAGGGCATTATTTATTATTATTTTATTATTTAGCATTTATATAGCACTACGAACCCTCAGGCATCTGAGTGCTGCTTATTATTACCCACCGTGTGTGGTGCTCATTTATCGACCTCGGAAGGATGAAAGGCTGAGTTCGGCTCTGCCGGGATTCGAACCTGCGTCAGCAGTCTCTGCACAGATGTCAATGTGAGCGCTCCACTTGCTGTGCTCTCACTGTGCCATTATCATCCACAATGATAAAGCTGGGATGTGGTACTTCACGAATCTTGGTAAATCCTCCATCACCTACCTTAATCATTTAAATAAGTAAAGTTGAAAAGATATCAATCTAATGTACATTTCTGGCTGACCCCTTTTTCACCTTAAAATGTCTAATACAGCTGCCATTTTCTCCAAGTCACTATCTCAGAGTGTGATTCATACAGGTCAAAAATACATTCCTGTAAATCTCACAGGATTTCTATCGATTTTCAAACATCCCATAACTTCTTGCGGATGGCAATTAAAAGCTTTACTAAGTTTCAGGAATGCCATATAGATCCCCCACCGGTCTGAAAGGTGTATTTAGCAAAGATTCAATACACGATAAAGGGCCATTTGTTGTCCCCAATTTTTCCCTGAATCCTAATTGTGCGCCATCCAGAATGCCTCTCTCTTCTGACAGAAGAAGGTTCTGTAAAACCTTCCCATAACATTTTGCAATGCTAGCTATTAATGAAAACAGGTGATAGCTCGTATGTGATTTATTTCCATTTGTCTCAATTTATATAATAGCCATAGATTTCCAGCTATCCGGGATTCTCCCCGTGCTGGCTACCGCATTAAATACTTGACTGAGTAAGGAAACTATTTCCACCAAATAAATCTGTATTTTTATACTGACCTGGACTTTTTAGTGAGCCTTGTGTGGTTACTACTTTCAAGATCTCCTGATATCCAAATGCGCTATACCCCTCTACTGTCTGAAACATTCTCTTATCTTGGCATATTCAAATCCGTTCGTTAGGAAAATCTTTACTGTATTTACTGAAAAAAAACCCTCTACAGTTACATATGAATTTGAATTGTTAGTTCGATTCTCCTGAAGATCTTAATACAAATGGCAGATTACAGGCACCTGGTAACTGCGCTTTATAAGGCACCCCAGGCTGATATTGGAGGGATGAGTCAGCGGGCTCGGCTAAAGTGAAAGTGCCACTCTGGAGAGTTCACGGATTACAGGGAATGGGGAAAGATAGGAGCAGTTACTCTCATGACGTTTGTACTCTTAGCCCATAGTCCCCTTTCCTCCATACTTATGGGAGTCTGCCCTATGGGGACAGAACCAGGACACTTTTGCACATCAAAGAAATACATTTCCCCTCCAGAAATGAAGGTTGGGCGGGAGGCTCTGCAGCATGGGCGTGGCCAGCCCTGCTCACTCCACCTACTGGCAACACCCACCAGTCCTTGCATCGGCTAGATGACTTAGCCTTTTTAATGGGTAACGGTGGGCAGGAAATATGGAGTACAGAAATTAGTGTGTGAGTAACTTTTTCTTACGGAAATATGGAGTACAGAAATTAGTGTGTGAGTAACTTTTTCTTACGGAAATATGGAGTACAGAAATTAGTGCGAGTAACTTTTTCTTACGTCTCGTCCTGTTCCCTCCATACTTATGTGAGAATATAAAGCACTAATCCCCTTGGGAGGCTGGCAATAATCTAACAAAACAGGTTCTTGTGCACTGCCTGCCCAAACCTGGCATCTGATCTGGCTGAAGTGTCCAAAAAGCAGACAGAGAATACCAAGTTGCTGCCTTACTTGACTTCCCATGGAACGTTCCTTTGGAAAGCAACAGCAATAGCCTTAGCTCTGATTGCATGGGTGTGCAAGCCCTTGGGTACTGTTTTATCCTGCAGTTTGTATGCCTCAGCGATACATAAGACATCCATCTAGCTATGGTGGCATTTAATGCCTAAAGGCCAGCCTGCTGACCATCGAAAGACACAAACAAGCTTTCTGATTTTCTGTAAACCTTTGATCGGTCCAAGTAAAATGGAAGTGCCTGACGAACTTCAAGTGAATACAAAGCTCTTTCCCCGTCTGTCTACGGGGATGGAAAAAAATGGGCTATAGGTCATAGTTTCGAATCCTTTTGGTCGAATGCCAAAAGGATCGAGTCAATAGGACTGAAAAAAAGGGTCGAAATTCTTATTTTTTTTGGGGTGTTCCCCCCCAAACCCCTGTTTTTCTTGTTAAAAACACCTTTTTTATGTATACAAAAGCCCCAAAAAATATACATGTAAAAAAAAATGTCGACCCTTTTGTTTTCGGGCCTATTGATTCGTTCCTTTTGGCATTCGACCAAAAGGATTCAAAACTTTAATTGGACACCAAAACATGTAGATCAAATAATCCCCTGATTCAAGAGTAAGGATGATACCACTTTTGGCAAAAATGTAGGGTGAGTTCTTTGTACCCCTGTGAAAGGCGGCATATGGCTCTGATGCAGACAGAGCTTGAATCGGGCTAATTCTTCTAGCGGAAGTTTTGGCCACTAAAATGCTATCTTCCATGAAACCAGTTTTATATCTGTAAACTTGTAACAATATTAGGGCAAAGTCAGAGTACACGTGCACTTGGATACGGTTAGCTGCAACCCCAGTTGATATAGGTATTAGCCTACCCCTATTGTATAGATTGAACGGGCCTCATCATGAGTTGGGCGGTATCCTCGGCGGTATTACCGCCAGGGCCATTATCATTACTTCCCATTCCCCATTGGTCCCAAAGGGGAATTTTTGGTGCTACTATCGCCGGCAGTATTAGCACGCAGTAATAGCGTCAAAAATCGGCAAACTCGTGGTGGATTTGCCCCCAGCTCAGAGCTGGGGGTAAATCCTGCCAAACCTGTGATTTGGCGGACCCTTAAATGCAGTGGTAATAGTATTACTGCCGCATTTAAGGGTTACCGCCAAACTTGTGATGACCCCCAAAGAGATTCAACTGTAATGTATTTGTATTTATTTTTGTTTATATAGCGCCTTACACCAAAGCGCTGAACATCATAACAGCAGGATACATAAACCAATAACAGTGGAAGCAACTTACAATAATGAATCAGTCCAACAAAACAGTGAGAAGAGCAATTAAACTGGAGGGAAGAGGGGGAGTTTAGCAGTAGAACTGAGAGAGAGGGGGGAGGAGGAGAAGGGGAAGGGAAAGGGAAAAGGAGAGTGGGGAGGAGGGAGAGAGGAAGGAGATGATCAAGGGAAGAGAAGAAGGAAGGAGGGGGAGAAAGAGGGGGAAGGGGTTTCATGGCAGTGAATGGAGAAGGAGAGATTTAAGGGATGTGCAGAATGAAGAGAAGGAAGGAATAGAGCGGATACAGAGAGGTAAGGAGTTCCAGTGCAGGGGGGCAAGGAGCTGGAAGGAACGGAAGGGGAGGGGGGCACAAGGGGATGGAGGGACGGTGAGAAGGAAGTGGTCAGCAGAACGAAGGGAGCGGGAGGGAGTGTAGAAAGAGAGGAGGGAGGAGAGATAAGGGGGGGCAAGACCATGGAGAGATTTAAAGACTAGGCAGAGGAAGTGAAATTTAAGTTGGGAGTGAAAGGGGAGCCAGCCAAGGGAGGAAAGGGAAGCAGAGATGGAGTCACAAGAGGAGAGGAGACGGAGGGTACGGACGGCAGAATGGTAGATTGATTTGAGGGGGGCGAGATGGGAGTTAGGTAGTCCAAAGAGTAAGGAGGAGCAGTAGAAGAGGCGAGAGAAGATAAGGGAGGAGATTAGAAGTTTAGTAGCATGGAAGGTGAGTGAGGGGCGGACTTTGCGAATGATAAAGAGGTGGAAGCGACAGGCACAAGAGGTGAGAGAGATATGGTGAGAAAAAGAGAGAGAGGAGTCAAAGTGAATTCCTAAGTTGCGAGCATGGTCAGAGATAGGGAGATTAGAAGGAGGAAAGTGAATGAAAGGTGGAGGAGAGGGAGGGGGAATAGAGTTGGAGGGGAAGAATAGGACTTCAGTCTTGTCAGTGTTGAGAGAGAGAAAGCGGGAGGACATCCAGTTTTTTATAGCGGAAAGACAGGAAGAGAGTTTAAGGTGGAGGTCGGGAGAGAAGGAAGAGAAGGAAAGGAAGAGCGGAGTATCATACTTTTTATAACCCTTTAAGACCCCACGGAAGAAGTACATTGACTTAATAGGAACAGATAGCTCTTGCCCTGAGGATGGATTATATTGAATCCGAAACATGTTGGCTATGTAGACACCGATAAGGACTTATCGTGAATTTGTTCTGAATGTTTCATGGTCCATGTGTGAATGTTCTAAACACTGGATATCTAATTTTGGCTTGGTTGCAATATTTACTGATTTGAACTGGTGATTGCTACAGCGCCTGTGCGCGACAACAGTACTGGAGCCAAATATGCAGTTGTATTAATTGTGATTTTGATTCAGACTTCATAAATGAGGTTACGCCTCGAGAATTTTTTTTAATCACATTCTATCTGTATAAGAATCATTCAAAAATTGGGGGTCGTGGCCAACAGCGAGATGCGGTAGACGTACGCCTGAGAAGCTCCCGCCGCCGCAGAAAACATCCTGATCCGAACGCCTTTTGCCGACATCCACCGACCCCCAAAATACACCCACCGGTGTATGACGCCCTGGGGCACACTCGTCTCCAGAATCAGCTCGTAACGCACCCGGGCTGCAGAAATAGGAGCGTGTGAAGGCAGCTCCAAAACAACGCATCAGGCGCCCAAAACGGCCACCGGAACCAAGGGCGTGAACCAACAGTGAAGCGGAGCGGCCCCCGATACCAACAGCCTGATTCCACGACGGCCGCCGCGGTGCCAGAGGCGAGTGGACACCCGGCCGATCTGCGCCTCCGGTGGAGAGGACCCGGGCGCCCTTTGTCGAAGGAGCGGTGGAGGAAGGGAGTGGAGGCGGAGCCCAGTAGTGCCCCGGACCGGCAGACTGGGAGAAGGGACGGGAGAGATCCAGCCGACCACCGCCGAGGCGACCCGTGAGCAGAGAGGTCTGCCCCCACCGGTGAGTGCCAGCGCTGGAGTTCCCTGCGCAAAACACGCCCCAGAGGCCCCTCTATCCTGTAGACGCCGCACACGGTGCTGGGCTTCCCCGCTCTGAGGTAGGCTGCAAATAAAGACTCACACGATCGTCCAGCTTGGTCCCGGCTATCGGCACACGTGCGCTGGAGATACAGGAGGCACGGCCCACTCGTGGACATACCGTTCTCCAAGGCGAACCAACCACCTGAACCCCACACAAGAATTCAATACTAATGGGTGACCACCGTGCTCGGGGCGAGCAGGGACACGGCTGCGCAACCAACTCCCTTTAAGTTGAACTATCGCCACTACCACTACCACCTACGTGGCAGACGTTTGAGGGACCCACCGTCATACGTGGCATATTGCTGCGGGCAAAACCTTCCACAAATACCCTCCCTGCCTCACTCAAGTGGACACCGGGCTCCGAAGAGAGAATCGAAGAGCGGGCTCAGAGACACCCACCCGGTCAACAGCGAGAAACCTCCCTGTGCGATCCAACAACGACCACAAACCGGAGAGGCCCAACTACCACGGCCGCGCACATGTTCGGTGCCCTGAAATAAAGGGGGCACTGCTCTGTCGGATTCCTCCCCCTTCCCTCTTGTCACAGAACGAGGTGGCTTCCCAACACTATCACAGTGTCACTAACTGTACACCGAACTGGGCAACAATCCTAGGAAGTCACCCCCTCGAGCGACCGGACAAGGCTTGGGACATAAAAGCACGCCCGCGAAGTCTAGCGGCAAACATGGGGAAGGAGAAAACCAGGAGGCCCAACGTGCAGAACAGGATCGACCAGTACACGATCCCCACCCATCACAACCCCCTGAGCTTCTACAGTTGCCCGCCGAAGAGGTGGACCCCACGCCCTCGCTCTCCCTAAGAGACATTATGGCAGCGATAGCGGACTCCCGCTCCTCAATGGAGCAGAAAATGGATAGTATAAGCCTGGACGTATCCCTCCTCCGACACAACCTGCAGAAGCTCTCAGCACGAACCGGAGAAGCGGAACAGCAAATCTCCAACACGGAGAATGGGCTACACACCGTGCAACAACAAATCCAAGGAGTCTCGGCCAAACTTAAGATCCTGGAGGCCAGAGTTGAAGAGGGAGAGGGCAGATCCAGGTGCAACAACATTCGAATCCTTGGCATTCCCGAGAAAGCCGAGGGCCCTTGTATGGAGCTCTTCCTGGAGCAGTGGCTGATGGATATGTACGACCAGCAATCCTTCTCTAAATTCTTCTCTATAGAAAGGGCACACCGAATTCCCACAGGCAAACCCGTGCCCGGCGCTCCCCCACGAACGGTGATCGCAAAACTGCTAAACTACCGGGACCGCGACACACTGCTGCACCTTGCGCGAACCAAAGGCACAATCACCTACAATAACTCTAAAGTAGCATTCTTTCCTGACTACACAAGGGAAGTACAGAGGGCGAGGCAATCCTTTGAAAAGCTCAATAGGCAACTTCAAGTCCTAGGAGTCAAATACGGCCTGCTCTCTCCCGCCCAACTAAAAATCTATCATAACGGCACAACGGTCCATTTTAATGATCCTAAGGAAGCCTGGCGATGGGCTGAAAAGCACATTGAGGGGGATTGGTCGACTCCCCGGGCCAACAGGGGCAGAAACCCTAGACCACCAGCGGACTAGCGTCCGATCCCGGCTCAACCACCCTCACCGAACCGGCCGGCGGAAGAAGGGGACTGACATCGCTTAATTCTCCAACGAGGATTCGGATCAGATATGCAGATGCTGAACTATAATTTGGAATGTGCAGAGTGAAGCCACAGTAACTTTCGTAAGGCGCTCACACCTTCCACAATGCGGCTAGCGGGGGCGTACCGCCATCGCACTTGGGGTAAAGTTACGGCGCGCACCCCCCCAACTTCTTTAGTCTAATATTAATTGTTCAGTCTGAGTAGACTCTAGTCAAACTCGGACTAATGTTCGGGCGACAGGTACTTCAAGTTGGGGTGGAGTATGGGGAGGGGTAGGGGAGTTTGATTTTGCGACAGAATTCGCCTGTTTAGTTCATTGTTTTAGGATTGTTGCACACTTTGGTCTAGGGTCTGGCTCCGATCGGGCACACACGCAGCATTACTCGGCACCCCCAATTCCCAACCAACATGACAGAACATACCAACGAAAGTAAGACCAAATCCATTAGGTTAATGACCTGGAATGTGAATGGGCTGGGCAGCAGCATTAAGAGGCGCCTTGTACTACAATACCTGAATCAATATGCGCCCAATATAGCCTATTTGACAGAAACGCACTTGGCAGGCACGAACTGCAACCTCTTTAAGCGAACCAACTACCGAATTGCGATACACTCAGGCTTCTCCATGGGAGCCCGGGGCGTATTGATTCTAATACGCAAACGACTTCTACTGAGTCTGCTATCCGTCACACAGGACACAGGGGGTAGATTTGTTCATGTAACAGGGACCCTCTGGGAGCGGTCCATATCCATGCAAGCCATATATGCACCACCTACCTTACTTATTGCACTACTTAATGACATAACGCCCACAATAGCAGCAGATCCCTTGATGGTGGTGGGGGGAGACGTTAACAAAGTCATGAATTTGGAGCATGATCGCACGCAAATCCGCTCGAGAAATCCCTCCACACATACCAAGTTGGCCACATTTGTTGACGCAATCGGTCTAAAGGATGTATGGAGACATCTACACCCCGGCACAAGAGAATACTCCTTTCTCTCTGGAGCACATGCCTCGCTGTCAAGACTTGATTATTTCTTTCTCCCGGCTTCCGAACTACATCAAGCAATTGATGCACAGCTTCTACCCAGAGACATATCAGATCACTCCCCGCTCCTGTTAGAGCTTAATAACCACAGACCGGCCCCCCCACCCACTTGGAGACTAAATAATTATTACCTGGGCTTTCCCGAGTTAGTTGAGCACGCCCAAAAAGCCACAGAATTGTATTTTGAATTGAATACAACCTCTGTGGACAGCCCTGTAACACTGTGGGAGGCATATAAACCAGTACTGAGGGGGAACTCATATCCCAGATCGCAGCCCATAAAAGGAAGCAGATTACATCAATCCGGGCAGCCGAGGCGCGAGTGCAAGGGGCAGAGATCGCTCACCTATCCCATGGCCTCCCAGAAACTCACCATGAGTTACAGCTAGCACAAAAGCGGCTACAGAATGTTGCCCTGGAAAATGCCAAGCAGGCACACACAGCGATGCGTGCCAGAGTATACGAGACCGGGGATAAAGCGGGTAGAATGCTGGCATGGCTAGAGAAGCGAGATGAGGGGCTCCGACATTTCAGAGCGATTAGATCACAGGAGGGCACACTAATAACGGCGGACCGGGACATAGCGGAAGGGATCGCAGCTTACTATAAGGAACTTTATAAAACACCAATCTCCCCCATTGAAACCTCGGTGATATCAGATATTACCCTCCCCTCTTTGACACCTGATCAAAGAGCCCTGCTAGAGAATGACATGACGGGGGATGAACTCTCTGGAGCCATGGCGGATCTCCAAGCCGGGAAAACCCCGGGACCCAATGGTTTTCCCGTTGAGGTGTGGAAGAAAATGGCTCAAACCTGATTACACCACACTTACTGAGAATGTACGAAACCTCCCACAGCGAAGGGTCCCTCCCACAAGACCTGAGACGGGCCACCATAGAGGTAATACCTAAAACAGACAAGCCCCCAGATAGATGTAGTTCGTATAGACCTATTTCCCTCATCAACACTGAAACCAAAATCCTAGCGAAAGCACTAGCCAACAGACTCCAGCAAGTCATACCCTCCTTAATACATCCATATCAATGTGGTTTCATGCCGCAAAGATCCACGCGGATGAACATACATCGACTGTTCACTGCGATGGAAAATGCAACCACCATCGAGGGGCCACTAGCCCTGCTGGCGGTAGACTTTGAAAAAGCGTTTGATTTAGTCAGGTGGGAGGCGGTCTGGGAAATAATGCGCAGAATGGGGTTTGGGCCCCAATTTATGAGTTGGGTTAAATTACTGTATAAAACTCCACTAGCTGTCACAAAAGTAAATGGTCACGTAACAAACCCCTTCGAAATTGGTAAAGGGACCAGACAAGGATGCCCACTGTCAGCTATGATATTTGCGATAGCGATCGAACCGCTTGCGATACTGTTGAGAACCAACAAAACATGGAGGGGATTCCGATGGTCGGAAATCTGGGAGGACAAAGTGTCCTTATATGCAGATGATTTGCTGGTATACCTGCATGATCCGGTTAGATCCTGCCCTATAGTGACCAACGTACTCCAGAAATACGGCTCTTTTAGCGGCCTAAGGGTTAACTGGGCTAAATTTACTTTGTTCCCACTTCAGCAAGAGGATGAATCGATTCCGCCCCAATGCCCCTACCAGGTTGTAAGGGAACAATTCAAATACCTAGGTATAATAATAACAAAAGATCTGAACAATTATGTTCCCAGAAACCTGTACCCAGTAATGACAAGATTCGTGGAGGACACCCGACACTGGTCATCCCTTCCTCTGACACTATTAGGTAGAGCTGCGCTTTTCAAAATGATGGCCCTGCCCCGACTCTTATATATATTACAGAACGCCCCACTATACATCCCCCCTAACATATTCAGGAAAATAGATCAAACACTCCGAAGACTGTTATGGAATGATGGCCACCCGTGCATAGCACTCGCCACGCTCCAAAGATCCGTATGGCAGGGCGGAATAGGGCTGCCCCGAATGCAGACGTACTATTGGGCCAGCCAATTGACGAAAGTGAATTACCAACTACACGGGGACACAGCTGTGCCACATAATAGATCATTGGAAGCCAGCACTCCAGAGAAACCCATCATGCAGTACCTCTATAAGAAAAGGGCCCGAACAAACTCTCTCAACATGCGTGCACACATAACGCAAATCTGGACAGATGCACATAAATTTGTGGGCTGGGGCGACAAACTGTCACAAACGCAGCCATTATGGAATAACAGAAACCTCCCCGGTGTATACACGCTCCCCAGATGGTCGAACTGGTCCCAGGATGGTTTGCTCACTTTGGGTGATGTAGTAAGAGAAGACAATATAGTCCCATTCACAGAGCTGGCACACCGCTTTGCACTCCCCCAGACCGAACACTATCACTATACTCAACTCCAACACGCACTGCACAACATCCTCCCCGAAGTGACCTCTCTGCCGGACTACACCCACATCGAAAGGAACCTATTCCCGGAAAAAATCACCCACAAATTGACATCGGTTCTGTACAGTGCCATAACTTCCTTTGGCGCGCCAGATCTGCTGCCACTACGGACTAAATGGGAATCGGACGTGGGCGCTATACTGCCAGAGGAATGGGTTATGGCACTAATGTTCCCCAGGGAGACAGCCATATCCTCGAGGCTTAGGCTGATTCAGCTCAAGATATTACATAGAGTATACTACCCCAGGGTTGCCCTATATAAATGGGGAAGGATAAACGATCCGAACTGCCTGCAATGCAAAACAGAGGAAGGCACCTTCTTCCACATCCTATGGGAGTGCACATGCATCCAACTATTCTGGGAGGCCTGTTGTGAGGAACTCTCTAGAGTCATGGCCAAAACGATTCCTAGAGACCCTAAATTATTACTGTTGGGAATGGACGATGAAATTGAGCTATCTAAATATGAAAAACTGTTCTTGTTCACCACTACTGCTATTATGAAAAGGAATATCGCCCAAAAATGGGGGTCAGATCAGACACCGAGTTATGAACAATGGAGGACAGATGTCGATGTTTGTGTTGCGATGGAGCACAGGGTATACTCGGCCAGAGGATGCCCGGCTAAAGCACAAAAAGTGTGGCAGAAATGGGTAGACGCATTAGTAAGCAGGCGTTAAATTCCCCAACCCGCAAAGGGACCTCGTAGTAAGGCGGTAAGGATTTACCGGTACCGGTAAACCCTTACCGCCTACTGTGTAATGAGGCCCATGGACACTGAGACATGTCAAGAGCACCCCCCTGATGCCCACGGTGCTTGCAAAACAGGGGAAAGAAATGTGGTACCCGTGTTGGGATAATTTGACCCATGTTGCAATATATGTGTATATCGATGCAAGACAGTCATTGACCATCACCAGCAGTGTGCGTGTATTGTTGTTTATTTTGTGTAAAATACCAATAAAATGTGTTATCAAAAAAAAAAAATTATGAATTCATCTCCTTGAGAATTTACAAATTTACATGCCTGTGCACCTCCTCTTCCCCCTTTCTGTTATCAATTCCTTTGGAATCAGGATCTTTTTTGATTGTGGATCCCTCTCTTGATCCCATGACTCCACTAGATGAAGCTGGTTTTTCCTCGTCTTGAGGCAAGCCAGGGGAAGAGCCAGGATGGATACCGCCAGGAGGTGTTGGAACCACCATACTGAAGTGAAATTGCGACTGAGAAAGTGAGAAATTGACTTCTTTATGTCTTGTATTCTCTACTGTGTGAGAAAAACTCTGCTAGAACTGGAGTGCCATCTGAATCCTATGAAAGTGATGTCTTGTGTTAGATCCAGACAATACTTTTTGCGACTGACCGGCAGTCCCAGGCGCAAAAGCAAATCTAGCTATCGTTGCATGGCAGCTGATGCCTGCTGGTATGATTCAGCTCGGACTAGCCAGTCGTCCAAATAGGGGCATGTATGAATCCTGTGTCCTGAGGTGCACCACTATAGGGATAATGAGCATTGTAAAAACTCTGGGTGCTGCTTTGAGCCAGGACAGAAGAATTCAGTATTGATAATGATGTTGTCCGACTGAGAACCTCAGAAATCTCTTGTGCATAGAATATATCGTAATATGGAGATAAGCCTCCTTCAGCACCACCTCGCACAGCCAGTCCCCGTGGTTTAGTGCATTGTGAATATGAACTGGCGTGACCATCTTGAATTTCTCTAGGGGGAGGAAAAGATTTAGAAAGGACAAATCCAAAACCATTCACAGGCACGCCTGGTTTTTCATGGGAATGGTGAACAGGCGAGAGTAAAAGCCATGCCCTCTTACTAGGGGGGGAACCTCCTCTATCGCTCCAATGTCCAATAGTTTAGAAACCTCTTGAAAGAGAGGGGCTGACCCAGTTGAATGAGAGGTTGGGAAGAAGGGGGAAAGGGAGGGATGGGTAACCAGTACTCCTTGCAGACTACCGATAGGACCCATGAACCCTGTGAGATGGTATGCCACTTTTGGTAGAAACTTGAAATTCTGCTTCCTACTGGGGAGGAGTGGATCTGGGTAGATATATCATTGGTTATTGGCCTCTGAAGATGCAGTGGTGGAGGGAGAAAAGAAACCTGTGTTTGAAGCTCTCAGCTATTTTCTCCTGGGTGATCTATTGGGCTGCCTGCCTTTCTCTCGTCATAGACACGAAACCCACCAAAGATTTTATCTTTAAAATCAGAACGGCCTTGTCTGGATGCCTGAAAGGGCTTTTGAGGCCCCTTAGTGAGCACTGTAAGCGATTTTGCTGTCAGGGTGGGCGCTTTATTTTTATTTAGGTCATCATCTGTGGATGCATGGAATAAGTCATTACCCTCAAAAGGTAGGTCCAAGATTTTGTCTTGTACATCTTTATTAAAAATGCGTAGCCCTCGTCCAAGTTGTTTGTCTTAAATCTACTCCTATGCTGATAGCTCTAGCGGCCATATTAATGTGGTGAGCCGCAGACTTATTATTCTGACGTATATCAAACCCATACTACAGGTAACACTTTTGTATATTAAAAACTCATTGTGCCTTCAGAAAGCCCATGCAAGGGTGAAACAATAGCACGTGCCTCCAATTGGGAGAATGTCAGCACCATGTACAAACATAAAATGAGATCCCAATACAACACTAAATCTAAACCTATTAGGAATCTAGTTATTACTTTTTCCATAATTATATTAGAAGCCCAGGCACATGATACAGACCTAGCAAACTCCTTATCCAATCTTACAACCCGACTGACTGGTGGGTATCAGTCATCACTAGGTTTCTGCTGCCAGGCATTTCAACCACCAAAGAAATAACCAATTATTAACTCAGGGAAGGCGCATTACCTTATACTCACTACTCTTAATCACCATTAAATGACGGGAAGCATTAGCGGAAACCTTTTTGCCCCATGAGTCCAGAAACATATCTTCTCTACAGAGAAAATGTGAACTCTGCATGCTGAGTGGCGTAGTTTGAGGAGTTTGAGAACATAGTAGCCAACGCCACCACCAAAGACTGCGGTTGGAGTTCCATATAGCTGGCCTAAATATTTTTACTGACTGCGAGAACAGAAGATGGATTGTTCCAAAGGTTCTTGGCCTCAGCTAGCACATCCTTCTGCAAAGGAATTCCAGATTTGTCAGCCTGATTCACAAAACTCTAACACACCAGGCTCACTGTCAGAATTTTCTGGAAGAGGGAAACCTAGGAAATCATGAACCCCAGTCATCCTGTTAAGAAATGCCCTACTGGACCAGGAGATCTCTTCTTCGTTAGCATCATCATCGTCATCGTTGTCAGTGTCACCTTGAGTGTGCTGAGTCGGGGCCTTAGTGTGTCCGCAGCCAAAAGAAGGGCCCCCTGATTCACATCAGGACTGGGAAGAGCTGATGTGAAAGTTGTGAAACCGGAACAACTGTCACTAGGTTGGTGGATGAGCTAGAGTCTGCAGTAGGTGCTGGAGTAGTTGAGGGCTGCATAGGGGCAGGAGGAACCTGTGAAGTTAGGATACCCTGGGGAATTACCTCTCTTATTAAATCCTTAAAATAACCCTTCATAGGGTCTGACTGCATTATTCTTTGAAACGTTTGAAAGAATCTATCCTCAGAAGAGGCAGAAGGATTGCTGGCTGAGGGTGTCCAAGGGGCTGATGAGGAGGGCCCCAAATCTGAGGGAAAATGATGGCACCAGGTACAAAGTCGACCAAGTTGTCATTGATGACCATTGAACCCTTACACACTCGTCTTTATTCACGTTTGGAGGGAGCGGAAATTTGGTGAGGTATTTGCATTTTCTGTGCTCCTCGGCCACCATTTAGAAGGAGGGTTGTTGCCCCTGTAACTGCGTCACACCTCAAGAAGGCTGTGAAGGTGACTCACAGGCTGGAATAGTCATGGAACCTGTTATTTGAGGAAAGCTAGAGACAAAGGGAGCTTTGCTCAATGCAGAGCTCCTCTTTTTCTGAGACCCTTGCTGGTCCTCGGGCGTACACCAGTAAGTAAACACTCAGAGAACTCTCTGGAACGTCGAAGACCGCTGGGCCCGGTAGACAGGGGCGAACTGGAAAGTGGGCAAGGGGGCATTTGCCCTACAGCCTGGCTGAGCTGTTGCCTACTGGGCCAGAGCTTCAGAATGTAAAACAAATAATTGAAAAAGACAACACTCTTCAGAAGTTAACCTGCCTCAAAGGATACGAGTGCTGCAAGGCCTGCTCGGCTTCTGCATAGATGAGGCGAGGCACTCCTCTTGACTTCAGCATTGTTGTAGATGTAGATGTTCCTGGGTGGCTCCCTCCCACATATGGGCCTCCACAGTGAGTGAGTGGGAGAACACCACAGGTTGCAGGCGCATGTTCATACCACCCAGCTCTGATGTTCGCATTTAAATGGCAGATTCTGTATGGTAATATTGGCACCACTACAGTCCATACACCATTGGTCTGTAACAATCCACAGCAACTTATCACCACTCCTACATGTCAAGGAAGTAAGGGTCCTTATCTTATTAGAGTTTGTCCTCAGTTTCATTCTGTAAGAATGCATTCGCTATCCTCTGGTGAATTTTATGATCAATGGAAGGTTTATTACAAAAGAAGTTTAGTAGCATGCTGAACACCACGTATTATGGTTACTATAAGGTGCTTACTTAAATGGCTGTTGGATTGTTTATGGTACTCACTTTTGGGCACAGTTGAAAAATACACATAGAAAGATGTAACATGTAGGTATTCATTATTAGTAAGTTACAAACTAATGGTTCAAAGGACTTTGTTTTTTAAATAAAAATACTGTGAAGGTGGCAGTTCTGGAATACCTCCATATCTTTTTCAGAAATACCACCTCAGATGGTAGCGACTTGAAAAGGTTTGTTTAACATTTCCTTGAGCCATTTTCAAGGAAGGGAGAAGTGGATTATGTGCAGTATTGGCTCCTTACTAATAATGTGCATTTTTCCAATGCAGAGTAGGGTCAGTCCTGGCCCTTTATGCATTGCATGGGTAAGGTGATGAGTGGTAGGAAATCATAAATGCCCACAATTTTACTCCCTTTACATGGTGCATTGTAAAAAGTTTCCCACTGTTGAAGGGAAGTACTCGGGCTTCCCTTTTGTACAGTAAAAAGAAAAAAGTTTAAAACAATGTGGGGCCAATTTGAATTTTTTACTTCTACTTCCTAGGTTGAGCTAGAAATAGGTGGATGTTCTGCAAAAAGTCTGCCTAAAATACCACCGCCGGTATTCCCATGGAACACTGCGGATGGTATTTGATCAAACTCTGAATTGGGTGTATGGTAAAATCGGCAGTATTTGCCAAATACTTCCAATTTCTACCATTACCAACCATCTCTGGATGACCCCCTGATTCTGTGATCGTTTGACTTTGTTTTGTCCAGAACACCTTATCTTATGTGACCAACAAAAGACACACAAGCAACTTCAATAATAGATTCAGATATATAAATACAAAGTCACTTGAACACTGATACATCCTTCCACCTATAGTTCACAGTCACAAATACACTCAAAAACATCACCCCAGTCACAGAAACACACACACTACATACAGACATTACATAAACACACACACAAATGCATGCGCACACACACACACACACACACACACTCTCCAGCTTCCACGAACACACAAATATAGTAGGTCGCTCATGCTCCCTCATCATCATCATCGAATCAAAGGCGGAGTCCGCTTGCAGTTCCCTCTGTTTCCATTAATTGAAATATGCAGCCAACTCCCCATGAAAGTGCAACTAGGAAGCACAATAAAAGCCAAGTCTACTCAGCATCTTTCGCTCTGCATTGTCCAAGTGCAGACCCAATAGCCAACATTACCAGCAAGACCACAACCACAGCTTTTTTGTTGCGTCTGTCATAGGCTGAATGACAAATCATGGTTGTCTACCGTCTAAATGTGAGCCAGCGTAAATAATGTGAGCAATGAGAATAAGGAAAGGGGGTGTTGGATATGAAACTGAAGGGGAGCGAGCTAAGGGTTAAAAGATGTGGCAGAAGGGGAACATAAGTCTGAAAGTTAATTTACAGAACATGGGTGGATCAATAATGTGGTGCAAGGGAAGAACACAAGAGGGTGAATCGGTATGAAAAATAGGGCAAATGAGACAGAGGTTCACATCTGCAATGGTCAGTAGGATGATTGATTATTGCTGAGATCTGGGACTGACCTGCATGCCACTGCAGCACATTGTGGGACTGGTTCAAACCCTTTCCTTTTTCTGATGAAGTGTTGTATAAGTGCTTCATGAATAAATGTTTCAATTAAGACTTCTTTTATATTTTTCAGGTTGGTTTGTAATGTGACTTGGTGCTTTTAAAGTGCGCACAATTATAGTGCCCAAGATTATAATTATAGTGAGTTTTCATGACAATGATAACCTTAATCTGTACAATTGTGTGTAGTCTCAGATGTTGCCTTATAATACAGACGAGTAATAGCCTTCCCCCTTGTGGATACATAGGTGCTTTGAAAGCAAGATTTATTGAACAGTGTACTATTTTAACCCTTCAATAACAACTTTACAGAAAGTGATGTGTTGTGTCTAAAGTAGAAGATGGAATACGAGAAGATGAAGTCTCCCCTTCTCTCGAAATTAGAAACTGTTGAAGCAAGAAGGCAGGGCTCAAATCCACACCTTCCACACTTCATACATGATGTGATCCTGAGCAAATCACTTTTGATCTCTGTGCCTTATTTTCCATTTCTGTAGAAAAAGACTCACTCATTTAGGTGTATAGTCTATAGTGTTAGTCTATAAATAGTTATAATTGTAACAATTTATAAAATGCGTACTAGTGGGGAAGCAGGATGCCAAGTGAGGTTCTTATGTTGTGGGAGGGTTGGTAGGCAGGGTGTCATGTGGCTTTTCTGTTGTGGGATGGGGTTAGGGACAGGAAGTCAGGCACATGTCTTTTGCTGTACCCGCTCATATTTGGCTGTAAGAGCAAAGCTTCCTGACCTCTTTGCATTGGTCTAAAACTAAAGATGAACAAGTTACTTACCAAATGTAACGTTCTTTTGACTGGATGTTCCTCCCATGTATTCCTCATCTAGGATATTCGTATCTCGCCAGCTTTGCAAAAAAGAAATCTCGGCAGAGGGCGCTGTGCACGAGGTCGTGGCGTCAGTGTCCCTCGACGGTCTCGATAGCGTGTCGACGTCACCAGCAGTATAAATTGCTTGTGGCGCGCCCGCGTTGGCTTCAGTTCTCTTTTCGTATAAACTATTAATCATTCAGTCGTGCCCCAGACTGTAAGCTCTACGTGAACGTAAAGTGTAAATCACGTAAATTGTACAGCAGGGAAAGATGGGAGGGGCGATGAGGAATACGTGGGAGGAACATCCAGTTGAAAGAACGTTACAGTTGGTAAGTAAATTGTTCTTCGAATGGATTGCGTCCTCCCACGTATTCCTCATCTATGATAGACTCCCATAGCAGTGGTCATTTAGGAGGTGGGAGTACCTTTTAGTTTTATCATGGATAGAATGAAGTACAGCTTTAGCAAATAATCCCTCATAGGACAAAGAAGCATCTAAAGCAGTAATGCTTAACAAAAGTATGGATTGATGCCCATGTTGCAGCTGAACAGATATCAACTACAGCAGGGGTCCCCAACCTTTTGTGCGCAATGAGCAAAATTGGCATATCAAATTAAATGGTGAGAAACATCCATTTTTCGACGGAATATATCGGCGCACAGTTGGCGGACAAATTGTTTGCAACACAAATTAGAAATGTAACAAAATTAAAACTGCATATAGAACATTTAATTTGCAGTACTTAATAGTTATCTAGACCACGTGTTATTCTAGTCAAGGAAATGTGCAAGGCCTTTAACTTCATTTGACGTTAAGTGGTTGTTTACAAGGAATGTTGAGGAAATTGAGTGGTCAGTAGTACATTTATAGACATATAGGACCAGTCCAGCTGTTCAAAAATAGAGTAGGAGTAAATAAACATTACCAGGGGTTGCAGGTTCCCGAGCAAAATATTAGTGCAAATGTATGGACAGTAAAAATGGCCACAAACAGAGCCTGAGATTCTGCCTAGGATTTTATGGGATCTTTAATGGCAAATGGTGCATTCCTAAGCATGCAAGATCGGCAATACTGTTCCACAGTCATTGATGACTGTATTGTGGATGTTTGTTTTCTTCAGGAATGTTATGAAATGTTACATTTCTTATTGATCAAAGAGTAAACACAATCCTCCGAGTTCATTTTCCAATGGCCAGGGTAGGCACCACGAAGAAGATATCTGACAGCCAGAGAAACTGGTTGGCGATGCCTACGCTCGAAAAGGAGGCATTGCAAAGAATTACTAATTCACAAGAAATTAACATATTCTCTTAAAACTGTTGAACAGTTCAGAGACCACAAAGGAAAGCGTCAGTTTGTCTGAGTCTTTAGGAGAAACTATCCAGGACAGAGCTATTGGCAAACCGTTTCCCCATGTTGAGGAGTTCCAGGTTATAGAAAGGGATGCACCATGGTTCGATGCAGAATGTAGAATCTCGAAAAGAAAACTGAACCATGATTTAATGAGGGGTGTGTACAATGCTGGTCAGATTTATAGTTTCAAAATGGCATTATAAATTGTGCTAAGACAAAAAAAGAATTTGAGAAAAAAATGGGAGCTTTTTTGAAGGACACCAAATCGTTTTATGTTTATTGCTGTTGTCAAGACAAGCATTATGCCATCCCCTTAGACAAGTATTTCTTGGACCACCAGCCCCTTAAGGTTATAGGCCAATTCCCTTACTGGACATTGAGGCTTATTATGAGTTTGGTGGCATCTCAACGGTACCGTTACTGCCACTTGGTCCAGTGGTATCACTGCCAGATTCCAAGTGGTGGTTTGGCGGTGTAAGTCCCCAATTATGGAGACCGTAGCACTCCAGGGTGGATTTCGTCGGTATTTGATTGATAGAAACATAATGTGGCAGAATTTACATTTTATTGGAGTCTGTGACAAATCTGTGGATGCTGTCCCTTCTCCCCTAGGGGGGAGACCATTCCCATGGGGCCAGGGTGGTACGTCCTCGGTACAATAGTTCCCCTGAGGGTGGTGCACAGGGAGAGGATCACATGGGAGAGGAAACCCCTCCTGGGACTAGGAACAACCCTACCATGAGAACGCAATATACTCGCCAATCACCAGACCCTAGGATTACCCCCCCCCCCATTCCTATGTCCCAAAGAACAACCCCTTCCCTAGATAAGTACTGGGACTATGAAGAGCACAACTGACCCAAGGGAGATCAAGGTTAGAAATACTGAGACTAGGAAGAATGGGGAAGAGTTGAAAGATATGTTATTGACAACCACTGAGACAAATAAGATGCATGGAGGAATGTAGAGTGTTCTGCATAACCAACATGAGCATTCTAGACAACTTGGAATAAGTACTGGGATGGAGAGGAGGAGCGGAGGCATGAAGAGTTTTCCTAAGAAGCACAATGAGCAGTCTAGTTGTTGCTGGCTGCTCATTGTTCAATGCATAGTAGAAAAGGATGAGGGACTCAGGAAGAAGTTGTCTAGTCCTCCATGAAGGAGCAGCAGGAGCCAGCACGGTGCAGGAAAGTGCAAGGAAGCACACCAGGATGCCAAGAAAGGAGCTAGAAGGACAAGGGCCAGTCCACAGTGGATGGACCGAAAGGCGAGCTGGCAGAGAGAAGCTCCCGGTGTTCCTCCAGACAGGGAAGCGCGTGAAAGGAAGACCACGCTGTCCTGGGAAAGATTGACACTGCAGTGTTCCTGGGCAAACCAGAGCACATTACAAAGGGGAGCACTCAGGCTGGCTGGTGGGAAACTAAGACGGTGCAGTCAGCATCTTAATAGTCACAGTACCTGGCAGGCATGTGAACCATGTCTGTCCCCCAACAAGAGAAACTTAAGGGTCTGGGACCCACCAAACAAAAGCAACATGAGTCCTCTTCCTTGTGGCGGTAATTGGGAGGAAAGGGCTCCAAGTACCCACACACAAAGAAGGTGTCTGGGACCCACTACACGAGAACCACACAACTCATCTTCCTCGTGGTGGTACATGGGAGAAGAGAGCTCCAAGTACCCTCAAGCAAAGAAGGGGGGTTTGGGATCCACTACAGGAGAATCACACACGTCCTCTTCCTCGTGGTGGTACTTGGGAGAAGAGAGCTCCCAGTTCCCAAACATAAAGAGGGGTCCGGTGGACAATCCCATGAGAAGAAGGGAAACCACAGAATAATTTACTAAGGACCATACTTGGCAGGAAAGTGAACCAAGTTGGCCCAAGCAGAAAGAGAGAAAGGCAGAGATCTAGGACCTACAAGAGAAGGAATCAGGGCAAAGGAGTCATTGCCCCTGGATGTGGTCCAATAAATAAAGAGTTGCAAAGAGAAGGAACCAGGACAAGAGAGTTGTTGCCCCTGGTTGCTACGAAGTTTGTGCAACAGAGAAATATCTAAGAACTTTATGGAACTTTGTTTTACATTTAAGAACTTTGGGTTTGGAACCTGTGTTATTTGGAACTCTTTGATTGGAACTACAACCTATTCATCTGAATGAAGAAGACATTTTGTTTTTTTTAGGTTAGTAAATAGTGTGAGGGATGGAAATAGGCTTCGGACTTGTGACAGTGGACTATTTACTTTAGACAAGACATACTGGCAGTTTCCTTAGTTTTGGTTGAGGAAGGGAAACCCCTCTTAGCTTTAGGGAAAGGCAGGAGTTTCCCCAGTCCCCCACCCTTTTACTTTCAATAAAAGTATATGTCAATCAACATGAGCCCACTGTGTCCGAGTCCTACTTCTACATTCTTACAGGTCATTAATGGTTTTTTAAGTCTTATCCAACGTGATACGCAGACATCTCAACATCTGTCCAATATACAAGATTGTGGAATTATACATTGTTTTCCAACACCAATAAAGGTGACAAGCAGGGATGTCAGTTGGTCCCAATGTATTCCTTTTGGATGTTGATTCTAGTACTTCTCTTAGGAAAGTTAATCTGCCCTCCACCTGAAGGGTTCATTTTATACCATGCTTCCTTATGCAGAAGACAGAACTAATTTGGCCTTGCCCCCAGCAGGTCTCCAACAGTGCCTGCTAAACACAAGTTACTATTTTGGGAATTACAGTTTGAAATTAAATATAATAAAAACAAAAATGATGGTTTTCAGGCAAAGGGTGAAACCTTGTAGATAGTTTTTAAATGAATGTAGAGATGAGGGGGCAGTCTCATTTTTATCTGAGCCTACTCTTCTGAAAGAGCAGTGCTTGCATCAGTCATTTTAAGAAGATAGCTGAAAAGGCATCATTAATGATTAAATGGCTTTTTACGTTGTTATTTCAGGTTTGCTGCATTCCGATTGGAGAAGTTGGAGGTATATAAAACAAAGGTCTGCTCCATGAGTTTAAGGCCGCAAAATCTAGGGTGGTTAGGACTGTCATTTCCTGGAGGGGTTGCAAAATAAATTCCTGTGTCAAATAGCAGGTCTCTCTGCAGATACACCTTCTAGCCCCTTGTGAGCCGAATTGGTGGTGTTCAATTTGAAAGTGTCAGGCCAGTTAAGAATGTTCCTTATTTTTTAAAAGCACATCTGGGATTTTCTGCTAATCATAAAGTGAATTTCAGTGCAAGTGCGATTGTAGCCTCCCCCGGTGAAGAGAAATACTTGTGGTTATGGGTGGTTGTAAGGCACTGTCCATTTGGAAAGGGATGCAATATAACTACATTTGGTGCATTAAGCCACCTCAAAATAGCTCCAAAAGCTAGAGCATGTCCGATGGAAAAAGAGTCAGATGTCCAAAATATACATAGGCTGCCCACTTTAGCCTTATATACAGACATATGTACACATATAAGATGGCAAGGAGAAATCTGTCAAATAAGATTCCCAGAATGCAGGAGGCTGGTGGTAATGGTACATTTAAATGTACCCACTCCCCAATAAATTAAGAAAGTGTGCAGGAGGAAGCACAAAGTGCACTTGCAAAATAGGAGTAAAAGATTTGGTTAATTTTCTGTTCATTTGCTGTTGTTTCTCTGTGTTGCATAAGCGTGGAATGCATGGGAGCTATGTTATATATAATTAATTGTAATGTTCAGACTTGTATATATAGCAAGTTTGATTAAGTTAAAGTTGATTTTTTATTTTGGGCTTGTTCTGTGTGAATTGTATGAAAAATATGAAACATGTTTTTAAATGTTGCTGACTTAATGGAGAAATACGATTAAATGTGAATTAGTACTTCAGAGTATAAAGCCTGGGTACGAGTCCATCGAAGCAACCTATATCAGCTGGACGCAGAAAACATCACCAAAGCACTAACAACGAACAACGCCAGAGACTTTTGGTCGTTACTGAAAGCAACAGACTCTCCAGGAGAAAAACCTGATAAACAATATCCCTCAACTTACCTGGGAAACACACTTCGCTGAAGTGTTCAAATCCGTCACACCCGAAAACATAGGAGAGTGTCAGCACTATAATGCATAATGGATTCATCTAGAAGACAAAGATGACATCCTAGAAGTCATCAAAAAGATCAAAAACTCACGAGCGCCCGGCCCAGACGGGATCACCAACTTTGAACTCAAAGCGCACCCCAAAGAATGGGCCGCCTTTATCAGCGCAATTTTTCAACGCTGTGCAGCGTCGAATTCTGTGCCTAAATCGTGGACCACAGCAATGATAATTCACATCTACAAAAAGGGAGACATAAAGGACCCTATGAACATTCGGCCGATAGCGCTGCTCGACTGCATAGGTAAAGTTTTTGGTTCCCTACTTCTAAGGAAATTTCAAACCTGGGCCGCTTCAGCCAATTGCAATGACCATCTGCAATCAGGCTTAAAAAAAACGCTGGGACATCAGCCAACATATTATATTAATCTACAGCATACTGAAAAGCAGAGCCCTGCAACTTAGTCAGCGGCTCTTTGTCGCGTTCGTCGATTTCACGCAAGCTTTCGACCGCATTGAGAGACACCGCCTTTGGACGAAACCGAGAGACTGGAAATGTCCAGAAGACATATTGGCTCCCATACAAGCCTTGCATCCTAACACCTTGATGAGGGTGCGTCTAAGTCGTGAAGGTGACCTATCTGATGAAATTCCGATCACACGGGTAGTCAAGCAGGGATGCCAATTAGCATCAGCTCTATTCTTAGCCTACATAGGCGATCTACAAGTAAGTACAACTACTATGCGTGCCTTCCCACCAAAAATTGGAAACACCATGATAGAACAACACTTATACGCTGACGACCTCACATTATTCGACCAGACACCGGTAGGCCTGCAACGGCAACTCACCGGACTACAAGAGTATACAAGTGAAAACTTTTTGGAAATTAATAGAAGTAAAACCAAGGTATTGATCCTGCAGAAAAGGAAAAAGAAAATTGAAAACCTAAAATGGTTTCTTGGAGATACAAAAATCGAAATTGTCCAGAACTTCAAGTACCTGGGGGTACAACTTGACAGCACAAAAAGTGAAATCACCATGCAAACAGTTTTGTTCAAGAAGATCAAAAAACTAGCCGCTCAGGCCAAGGCAATCGACCGTAAATATGGGAAATTCTCACTACAGCCAACACTCAACTTCTACAAAATGAAAGTGGTGCCCGCTGTAACATATGGCACTGAGGCCATGCCAACCATCCCAAAAAACATCTGGCCCAAATTGGAAGCCTCATTTTGGAAATCAGGGCTCAAGCTCCCGAATTCTACCTCAGGAGTGGCGATAAGACGTGAGCTGAGCCTCCAGTCCATGGAATGCACGGTGAATTGAAACACATTAATGCTTTACAGAAAGTGCAGAATGGTCGATGGCAACGAAATCTATAAAATGATCAAGCGCGAGATGGATGCAGGTAAATCCGAGATGCTAACAACTTGCCAAAAAACAACACCTTGCTCTTGAACACCATTGCCTCGGACAAAGATGACCTCATCCATAATCCATGCAGAATCCTGCGTAAACTGAAGGAAGCAGACTGGCTAAAGACGACCGAATTAGCTGCGACCCAAAGGCTCACCGCTCATCTCCCTGGCAACACAAAAAAATTGAACGAGCTGCAAATTTTTATAAAGAAATTTCCAAATAAACATGCACGCAATCTGATACTAAGAGCACGACTAAATCTTTTACCAACGAATAAAATCTTGCACATAAGAGGTTTATCATCAACAGCAAATTGTCGTTTCTGCCAAGGCACTGTGCCTCTACCGCAAGAAACTATTTGACATCTCCTGATGGTCTGTCCCGCGACGCTCTCAATAAGACAACGGTACATCTTGCATGCATCAAGAGATGATCCTCTGATGGAAGAACAAACATGGTGGTGCAGACTCATAGGAGGCGACAGAACCAGCTGGCAAATAATCACAACAAAAATACTAGAATATATCGTGACTGATCTACTAAAAGATAAAGAATGACTCAAAGAGACTTACTGGCGTATAGTCAATACACCCAATCGACATGAACTCAAACATAGGAGGCAAGCTTTGAGACACACGAAGAGACAATCATATTGTAAAAATCTTATTTTTGATTAAAACAATAAAAAAATGTTTAAAAAAAAATTAGTACTGCTGGTCATTACATGGTAGCCTTTAAAGATCACTTCATTGGGCCTTTGGAGGTTACCTTCAGAGAATTATTTGGGAATGTTATGGCAAATGGTGTGTATTAAAGCTCCAGAAGGCTGTTGCATTGGTGAAAAAGTGGTTAGGAATAAAAATAATACCTTTCTCAATTATTTGGAGCCTATTTACTCTGCCCAAAAGGGATTTTACACAAGACTTAGTGGCAAACATTGGTCAAACCTTGGGAGACTGTGCTCTGCCTGCTCAGAGCGTCCGACGATGTGTTCTGCTCTCCGGCTAGGCGAACTGCAGACAGAGAGATTCCTTCTTGTATTACTCAGAACCAGAGCTGCATTGCCTCTCTGCACAGTGGTAGTGACCCTATGCCACCTCTCTTGTTGAGGTAGTACATGGCCACTGTGTTGTACGTCATAATCAGGACATTTTTTCCCCTTACAGAGGGCAAGAAGGCCTTCAGCGCTAGTCTGATTTCCCTCAGCTCTAAAAGGTTGATGGGCAGTTTGGACTCTGATGGAGACCAACGACCGCTGATTGTCAAATCGTTGGTGTGGGCTCCCCAGCCCTTGAGTGAGGCGTCCGTCACGACTGTTATCTCCGGCCATGGCTGCCAAAAAGATTCCCCTTTGAGGATATTGTCGTTGCAAGCCCACCATAGAAGGTCCTGAGCAACTGTGCTCAGAACTTGCAGAAGATCCGACATATTCCCCGAGAATTGGGACCACTGAGTTCTGAGGGCCCATTGAAGGGATGCCATGAGACCGAGCAACCTCAGAAAATTGAAGGCCAGCAGATGCTGTGCATTCTGGAACTTTGTTACCATCTGCAGAATGTGATGAGCTCTCACCTCGGGAGGCGAGGCTTTCCCAGAGGAAGTATCCAGGACTGCTCTGATAAACTGCAGTCTTTGGAATGGTCCCATATGGGACTTCTTGTAATTGAGGGAGAAGTCCAGTCTGTGTAGGGAGTGGCAGGTGATTGAGAGATGTCCTGAGACTCACTGCCACTACCGCCATTAGTTTGGTGAAAACCCTTGGGGCGGAGGTCAGCCTGAATGGCAGAACTCAAAACTGATGGTGAGAACCACTAACCGTGAACCTCAGGTACTTTCTGTGCTTGAGATGGATTGGCACATGAAAGTAAGTATCCTGAAGGTCCAATGATACCAACCAGTCTTGAAACTGGAGAGCCTGAAGGATTTGAGAAAGGGTTACCATCTTGAACTTGTCCTTCCTGAGGAACTTTTTCAAGTTTCTTAAGTCCAAGATGGGTCTCAATCCTCCGTCCTTCTTTGGGATGAGAAAGTAAGGGGAGTACATACCCTTGTTCCTCTCCGCTACAGGTACATGTTCTATTGCACCTTTCTCTAGCAGGGTTAAGATTTCCTGCAACAGGAGCGGATCTGGAAGTTTGACAGAGTTGGTTCCCGGAGGATGGGCCTGAGGCCTTCTTCAGAAGGGAAGGCAGTAACCTTGAGCTACTGTTTCCAGTGCCCAAGCATCTCAAGTAATGGCCCGCCATTCGTTCAGATGCTGAGAGATTCTGCCTCCCACCGGGGTCTTGTGTGACAAGGTCTCAGAGTGATTTGGAGGTGGCTGCAGGAGCGGCTGAGGGTAAAGATGCCACTGCTGAGGCTGATTTCGCACCTCTTCCTCGTCCACCACGAGGGATATTTGTTTTACCTTTCTGTGCGGCCTGTCCTCTTCCTCACAAAAATGAGGTGTAGTATCGAAAAGAACTACCTCTTTAGGAAGATGAGCCCAAATAAGGTTTTTGAGGCTGTCGCATAGAGGCGCTAAGTGACTTAGCTGCCGCCTTAGAGGTCTGCAGTTTCTCTAAGCTCTCATCAGCTTTACTGCCGAACAGCCTCAAGCCGTCGAAAGGCATGTGGAGTAGTCTGGCCTGCACATCCGGTGCAAACCCCGGCTTCCTAAACCACGCAAATCTGCACAGTACTGTGCTTGCAGCCATGGATCTACTGATGCTGTCAGCAGTTTCCAGTCCTGATTGTAGGCACTCTCCCATTGCCTCCTTGCCATCTTTAACAATATTCAGAAAGCCTTCCCTTTCTTTGCCTTCTGGAATATGTTCAGCTGCCGCGGTAACACAATCCCACAGGGTATGGGTGAACCTGGTCAGGGTACATGTAACATTAGCGGACTTAAGGGCCATACTGCCCGAGGTAAAGACCTTGCGAGCCCAAGCGTCCACTTTTTTATCATCTCTATCCGGGAGGATAGATGGATAGGCTGATTGTCTTGTGGAAGTTGCAGCTTAGACCACTAGGCTCTCAGGCGTAGGGTGCTTACTAAGATCATCAGGGTCACAGCTTGCTGGTCTATATTTTTTGAGGAAGTTCTTGTTGACTGCTGACCCAGATTTCGGAGCCTCCCAGTTTGCTACCACTGTTCTTTGAAGGGCCCTATGAAAAGGAAGAACTGGGTCCTTTTGGGGGCCCTGATCCAGGATGTCGGTCATATCATCCTGTTCAAAGGTTGGTGATGACCTACCCCAACCCATATAGTCAGCAACCCTGTTCATCAGGTTCCTGTACCCCAAGTCTGCATGTTCTGCACAATCAGGTTTTGGAAATTCTAACTCTGGGGACGTATAAATGCCACTGGCAGAGTGAAGGGTGTCACAAAGATCTCTCATTCTTGACTCAGGGTCAATCAATACCTCTGGTACATCCCTAATACCACATTTTACTCCCAATGGAGAAATATCATCCTCTGAGGTGCTTTCCTCATCAGAAATAGAGGACATAGGGCCTCATTACACGTTGGGCGGTAGGGGTTTACCAGTACCGGTAAGGGCACCGGTACCGGTAAACCCCTACCGCCTTACTACGAGTTCCCTTTGCGGGACCTTACTTTAACGGCTGGTTTTACCAGCCATTAAAGTAGGGTGCCGCAAAGGGACCTCGGAGCTAATTACAGTACCACAATTTGCGGTACCGTAATTAGCACCTTCCTCATTCCCATTATGCCCTATGGGGCAAAAATGGGAATGGGGAAGAGCCTTGGTGAATGGGGAATTACCGCCCCGCTCACCTTGGAGTAGGGCGGTAATTCCGCCATCCACCAAGGCGGACACGGTAAAATACCGGCGGCAACCATGGCGCTAATAGCGCCATGGTTACCGCGTACCGTGTAATGAGGCCCATAGACTTTAAAAAGTCTGCTCTCGGTAAAGGTGTGTACCTTTTTTCTTCCTCTTGAATTTGCCTAGAGGGAACCGAAGGAATCTTTGAAGACGTCGATGACGACTTCGATAACGGATTCAATGTCTCCCTAGGCTTCGTCGTCAAAGCAAATCGGCACAGATGGCGGTGATGAACTCATTCAATGCTTCTTAGCCGGTGTCGGAGAATCACTCGACTGTCGAGGAACCTTCGACGTTTTAACTTTGGGTCGAGAATGTCAAGTTTCCGCCTTACTACTGGTCTTAACTGAAGTAGTTTCTGACCTTCCTGCATCGTCCAAAGGAGCGACCGGGTTCTGGCTCTTAAAAGGCTTCTTTGAGGGGGTCTAGGCCCCATTCTGAAAGACCTCCATCATGTGCACTCTAAATTCTTCCCATTTTCTAGGGGAATCCGACCTAGTATCGGACATCGTATCACCTCGGTAGAGGTATCTGATGAAGAAGACGGAGACCTATGTCTCCTCTTCACCTTCTTGGAAGAAGTCTCAACCTTCTCCTGGAAAGAGACCTCTTTGAGTGTTTATGCCGATCCGAGTCTTTCAACTCACTGGACTTCCTATGCTTCTCAGAAGAGGCCTTCGAAGAGCACTTCGAAGCTTCCCACCCCACCGTCAATTTACCTTTTCGTTTCACGCAAAGCTTTCTCCGACATCGATTAACAGGAGCCACAGTCGCTGGTTCGATGGTCTGAACCTAAACACCAAAGGCAGATATGGTGAGTGTCTCTGATCGACATTTTAGAACCGCAGTCGATACACTTTTTAAACCCTGTCTTAGGAGTGGAAGGAGTCGAAGATGATGACATTTTCCTAAGGAAAATACGAAGCGCGCCGTTAACTCGATTGCGAAGCCATTGTAAAAATGAAACTGAAGCCAGCGGGTGCGGCACAAGCTACTTATACTGCTGGTGACGTCGACACGCTACACAGACCGTCGAGGGACATCAACAGCACGACCTCGTGCACAGCGCCTTCTGCCGAGAATTTTTTTTCTGAAGCAGCAAAGCTGGCGAGATACGAATATCATAGATGAGGAATACGTGGGAGGACACAATCCATTCGAAAGGGTCAGATGGGATGGGAGATGTAGCCTGCTGTCAAATTGGTAACTGGGACACAATGAAACCTGGGCTTAAATCCCAGCTTTCCCATTCCCCCAATGATATGATCTGATCCTGGTGAAGCCATTTTACTATGTTTTGTAAGTGGGAGAGTTTTCTGGCATCCGCAATCTAAGAAACCACAAACATAACTGAATGATATGTTGCATAAAAGGAAAGTACATTGTATACCATATGAACCTGAGAATGTGTGAGACGGAGGGTTTGGTACTGCGTTTACTTATTCTGGAAGTTGGGCAGCTGCATTGTGGACCTGGGCCACTAAACTATGGGTTAGAAAATCACACTTGTGCCACAAGCTAAACGCTGCCAGTATTCCCCTGCCGGTAGGTTTATGACGCTGAGGCATCGCCTCGAGTCTGGAAGACCCAGTACTAGAACCCGCAGTGAAAGCCTGGGTGCCCTTGGTGACCGGTCCGGTCACAGTCCCCGAAAGAACCTTGTTGTTTGAACCGATAGAAACTGAGATGGCCACGGAGTAGACGCTGGTGATGCAGTGACTAACCGCTACAGGACTTGTGTCCCTCCCCCTTACGAGGGTGCCTGCTTTACCTGCTTCGAGGATTGCAAAGAAACAAACTCATTAATATGACTGTGCAGCGATGCACAGAGTACTTCTCTCCGTTGTGTGAGCCTCCTGCAAAGAATCTGGGGTGACAGCGTGTGACAGGAGGAACAGGACACGCACTGATGGCTGGAGCTTTACCACTCCAGGCAGCGCACATGGTATCTGCAGCCACATAGTGCCTGCTGCAAAAAAAGCACAGGTCAAACAAACGGTAATGCCGTCATAAAAGCCCAACAGGTGTTGGCGGGCAGCAAAATAAAGAATTTAAAACTGACAAGGGAAAAAATTGCTTTCCCCATGCAAGCATCCCGTCCTGTCTCTGCGGAAAAAAGGAAAGACCGGTGTTGCTGGTAGGCAGACAGCAGGGCTGGCCACCCCCACACTGTAGAGCCTCTCGCACAACTTACATTTCTTAAAGGGAAATTTACTTTTATGCTGTGCAGAAGTTCTTCGTTCCTATCCCCATAAGACAGATTCCCATAAGTATAGAGGAAAGGGGACAGGACGCAAGAGTGGTGCGGTTACACACATCGGGTCTCCTTAAATTCAAAACACAAGATAATTCAATTCAAAATATTACACAAAGCATACATATCTCCCAAGCAACTGCAGAAATGTGATGCCTCTCATACATGGGAATGCCCCACGTGTGGAGCAGCAAATGCATCCTTCCTTCACTTGATGTGGTCCTTTGTGGTTCCACAGAGGGTTTGGTTATCAACATTGTCAAAAATATACACCGTCCTGGATATGGAGGTGCCGTTAGACCCCCCCCTATATGTTTGTTGGGGCGGACATCAGGCTTGCTTGTCCCCTCGTTCTAGAAAGCTTCTAGCCCTGCTATTGTTACTAATGAAAAGATGTGTCTTAAAGTACTGGATGAACTCAAGATCGCCCACTGACATTGAGTGGATGAGGGACAAAGTGTGGACACCTCCATATTGGAGATCAGCCCTGTGAAAAGAAGACCACGCGATATCTGGACCCCTGTCAGAAGTTACTTACTGGCCGTTAGAGACTAGGGAGCTCGCTCTGAGAAGGACTATGCATTATGTGGGTATGTATGTATGTGGGACACTGGGGGAAAGGTGATTCTGAAAATTGTTATACATAAAAGTTTGAAAACATTAATTAAAATCCCAGTTGGAAAGGGGTTAGGTTTCACCTAGGGGTAATAAGTGGGAATTCAACACAAAATAAACAAAGGCTTCTCAACTGTTACGCTCACCTGGCTCCCACAGGGGCGTTGGTCGGACCGGACTGCTGCGGCCTCCACCCACGTGATGCGTAGTGCAGCGATGATTGACTGGATTTGCCCTCCTACTCTTGTCTGCTTTGCCCGTAGAAATATTCTCCTATAAGTGGAGAGAAAGATTTAGCCACTTGTGGATTCAAGTGGTAGCACCCCCACTGTCCTCCCCACTAATCACCTCTGAAGCGCCCTCTCAGCAATCTCACCTTATATTCTTGAAGGATGAGCTCTCCATCCTGCGAAGCACGCAGGGGCGCATTGATGACCAGTTACTTCACTGGCCTGAAGATATTGGAAGAGTTGTAGACGAATCCTGACTCCAAAAGGTCCTGGCGAAGAGCCGTAAGTATATAGTTCGTAAGAGTTCAAAATGTCTGGAATTCACTCCTGTCCAATTCCTCTTTTATCTTGCAGCTTTGACCCAATAAGAAGATTGACAGCCCAAAACGCTCTGGTAAAAGTCTGTTACCCAAAACTGTCCGGTAAATAATGCCAAGGGTTAAACTTGCTGCTTTCTCCTTATCTTACAGGTGAGACATTAGAAGATGTGGCGTGCTGAAGAATTATACCTCTGGCGGTAAAATCAGGTAAGCATATGGCGGCTAAAGAGATTGTCTCTGTCTGTTCTCTCTGCTTACCTTGTTGTTTCTTGTCCCCCTTAGGTGCCGGGATTCGGCGATGTTAAGATGGAGACAGCGCTGGATCGAAGAGATGCTGCATGGAACAGCGAGTATGGCGTGGCGCTGCTGCTGGTGATGCGACGCGTTTAAAACAAAGTCTTTCCTCTGGTTTGCAATTGCGATGAATCCGGAATCAGGTAAGAAATCAGGTAACACTCTTGTTCTAACCTTTGCTTCTTTCTTTCTAGGTGCTCCAGGTTCGAGGCGGGAGTGGCAGAAGGCTGGATGCTGCTGGCACAGTGAGCGTTACGCTGCTGGATGCAGAATAACGCGAAGCGTGTGCTGCTCTTTGTGCGTGGTTTAAATAGCCTCCAAAGTAGTCCCAGGTAGGTATTCCTCCCCGACCACACCCGAGTAACAAAATAGTCCCTAAGGTAAAGTAGTCCCTTCCAGGCCTCACATGGGCTTGGATCTTCTTGCAGCATGGTCTGCATCAGGTAAGTGTGCACCTATGAGCCTAGCGCCTATGGCGCCAGGACTGATGTTCCATATGAGCCTGGCGCCATAGGCGCCAGGACTGACCCAGACAGCCCCTAGCAGGGGTTGCTGGGTTTTCTCAAGGCGACATGATGCCTGCTCCCGGGGCTGATGGACGTGATCTGGATGCCCGGGGGTATGCATCATGACATCAACCTGCAACCAATTTATTTCCCTCCCCGGGAAAAGCCCCAAAATCCACACCGAAACAAAACGAATTGCAAACATCAGCGGGACACTGGCCATGGGTTGCCAGGTTGTAGCACAGAGAACAATGCACATTGTATGACTTGAAACATCGTCTGGATCATCACATTCCTGAATACATAGCCAGAGCACATGAGAGCATGTCTACATAGCAGCTCAGAACAGATTGCTCATCCCTCGTTAGACCAAGGGGGAGAAGCCGAGGGAAGATTATCAAAAAATGTATGCGTGTCCTCCAGAGTCAGGAATAAATGTGCCTTGTTACAGTGAATGACTGATGTTTTTTCAGGAAGAGCATGGAGTATTTCAGACCCTTCTGCCTTGGCCGCCACAAAGGATTGTCGGTCTCTCAAAGTATTCGCTGAGAAGTCAAGGCAGAATAAGACTCTTGCTTCCTGGTACCGGAGCTCACCCAGCTCCCTCGCCCGCCTACGTATCGTGTCTGTCTCTATAGTTAAGCAACCAAACAATAACTGGTCTCAGGTTTTGCCCCGGCTTTTGAAGCCGCTCTTGGGATCTGTGCACCCTTCCCACCAGGAATTGTGAAGACAGAGGGGGGTCCTGCAGGAACATTTTGATAAAGGATTCCATAAATTGTTCCATGTTTGTTGTGGAGGATTGTTCTGGGAGGCCCAAGACTCGCAGATTGTTTTTCTGAGACCTCGCCTCAAGCTTCTCATTCTTCACCCATACCGCCTTCATATCTGCTTGCAGTGTGTGGACCTTGTGTGTGAGAGCCGAGACGTTGTCCACCAGCGTACTGATGCAGGATTCAGCTTCTGTCACATGACCACTCTCCTTTTCAATCTTTTGTTGCATTGTATCCACTTTAAACATCAAGTTGTCCAGCTTTCAATTCACAGAGTCAAAGCCACTCTTCATTTCTGTGAGGATCATAGGGAGCTCCGGAGGGAGGGCCCCCTTATGCTGACTCCTCGGGAAGTGTTAATGCGGGTACAGGCCCCGGTGGTTCCCTCAGCGCCCTCCAACCTTTCCCCGTTAGTCACTGGCTTATGCAGGTCTCTGGTTTCCAGCCACAGATCTGGGTCTTCGTAGGAAAGCCATTTGCGACTGGTGCTTTCCTTCCTTCACCATGTACTGTTGTGCCACACAATCTCTCGCCTCTCCAGCCCACTGAGCTCAACCAGAAACTTTCCCTCCTCTGCAGTTAGGCCCAGCCCCTGACTTCCAACTACCCGCGTGTGGGGCACCCACGGGGCGCTCGCAGATGTGCGTCTTGTGGGCTTCCCAAATCCGCCAGCTGAACACTGGTTCCAGTCAATCACAGTTTGCCCCTCAAGGGGTGTAAAATGGCAGCCTCCTGTGCTGCATCAAGGAATCATACTGCTGCAGCTCCACTGGTCCCTCCGCTCCCCTCTCGGCCTCAATGGACCATGGAGAGGCCCATGTGACCGGTGCCACCCAGCCACTGCAGCAGAGCCCAATCACTTCCCACCTCCGATCACCCAGGGCCTCTGCTGATGGGCCGCAGCCCAGTGGGCACCACCGCCACGCAGCACTCAGGAGCGGCCCTCCAGTGGGTCCTAGGCGAATCCGCCCTGGGTGCAGAACAACTGACTCTCTGGCTCTCAGCTAGGGGACTTGGATTCGCAGTGTTTCGAATTGGTACCACTCCCCTCTGCTGGAACTTACAAGAAGGCGGCCATCTTGCAGCACAGCACTCTAGCACCCCACCAACTGGGTTTCTAATTGCTTAAATTACTTCACTGGAGGGGCACTAGAGTGCAGAGACGGAATGTAGTCACGGATTGTAAGCGCTCCGTCCAATCCTGCTTTAAATCCTGACTTTATTGGACATCAGCGCAATAAAACCTGAGAATCCTTTGAGAGTGTTTGTGTCGCAGTGGATGATGTTTGGAGGAGATCAGGTGCCGTTTGTCTGCAGAAAAACCTTGTAGTACCGAAGAGATGGCGCACCAAGCCCATTACCCTCAAAGCTGTGGCACCATGCTGCAACGTTCGTGTGGCTTTGTGGGAGTGGTGAGTAGCTTGAGAGTGGCTACAAAGCTTACGGAGGCTACGTCTAGCAGTGCAGCCCTGTGAGGCAGTTCCCAAGATCGACGTACCAGGAGTACTGATCTGTTGAGGCTGACTGGGATGCCCGTGGAGTAGAGTTGAGAGAGCACGATTTGCCACCCAGAGTATGGGTGAGTTCTATGCCTGCTGAAGTGGCATGTATGAGACCACAAAGGCCACTTTATTTATTCATACCCCCCTCCCCTCCCTCTACATCAGAGGCTCTGCACCCCATGTACCCATTGGGGGATACCTTACATGCACCATTGACATGCCGGCTGGCTTTCTGATTGACTAGCCAATATGAGCCCACTTCAGCGTGGTGTGCCCAAGGGAGGGCAGACACGGCCCACATCCTCGGCCTGATACCAAAGTGTTGCTTGGTCTATAGGTACGACATGCTCACGGGGAACCTTCCCCACATCCCTAACATTTTCTAGTGGGTGTCGATGTCTTTTGGAACTACGAAGTTCAGGATACAAGCGAAAGCAGCGCAATTATGGCTAAGGACAATCTTAAAAAAACTATCCCTACAGAGCAAATTAGAGGCATGCACCTCTGCACCTACCTCACAAAATCCTTCCCAGCCCTTGAAGGGTGTGTCTGTTGCTGCCTCCGAACGACCGTACACCCATCAATGCTTGATATAATGAAACCTATTACGGCCTGGAGGTCATCCATGGAAGGTAGAATTGACTCCCTGGGGATCAAGGTCAGTCTTTTCCGTCAAGACCTGCATAAGATCTCTGGACGCACGGGTGAGGTTGAAACCAGAGTCTCAGAAATCGAAAAAACTCACTGGCTACTATTAAAACCCAGCGAGCAAGCTCTTTGAATAGAACCAATGGATGATGCATAAGAGATCCAGATGAGGGGTCTCCCTGAAAGATTTGAGGGCCCCTCAGTGGAACCTTTTTTGGAATCCTGGTTTAAGAACTTGGTGGGCCCCACTGGCCTCCATTGAATGAGTACATAGAAGCCCGGCTGCGTATCCATCCCAGTGGTGCCCATCCCAGATCGATTATGGCCAAGCTTCTGATCTGTTGAGCTCGTGATACGATATTGCAAGCTGCAAAGAGAAAGGGAGCCCTTGATTGGCAGGGTACACGTGTCACTGTTTTTCCTAACTTTACCTGAGCAGTGCAGAAGGCCAGCAGTCGTTTGATTCTGTCAAGAAGATACTTTATGCCACGAACATTAACTATCCCCTGTACTACCCCTCCAATCTAAAAATGTACTGCAATGCCCACACCTTGTTCATTACAGATCCCAAGCATGCATGGGATTGGTTGGAATTACAACAGAATCGCAGGCCTAACACTCACAAAGGAAGAACCGCAATGCTAAGTATAGTCAGCCTTTTCTGATTGCTAATTCCACACTATCGAAGGGGGTTTCACATCTAGTTTAGATGCCGGCGGTGCCCGTTATGCCAACATGAAAACTGATGCTTTATCGCGTCCACAGGGCCAACCGTTGGACACAAGATATACTTGCAGGGACATATTGAGCTAGGACATCCTGGGCTGGTCATGTCGACTTAATTAAGGGTGTGCTACGGTTCAATAGAGGGCCATGCTGTTTATTTTCCTATGCTCTTCTTTTTTTTTTTAAACATCTTTATTTTATTTTATTAAGAGACGGAAGAAGACAACAGAAAGCCAAAATAAATAAGTTGCAGCATAAAGAAGATGGCACCTTCAGGCAATGTGAACACCATTCATCTTTTTTCCATAGACTGTACACTTTGTGCGCACAACACCCAGGCCAGAACCGGAAACCCCAACCACTCCCTACAACAAAGCTAGGTCCTTATACTGCCGTGGTCTGTAACCCCCCATCCCCCAAGGTAAGAGACCTGTACATAATCGATGAGGGGAAGCCAGGTTGCAACATACGAAGAGTATTTCCCTTTTGCCAATGCAGTGATTTTCTCTGAGGCAAGGACATCCCAGAGTTTGCCCCACCACATCCGAGCCATGGAGATCTTGGCAGCCAACAAGAGGTGGGTGTTGAGTTTAGACGTGTTGCAGCCATTGGATATACCCCCTCACCATTATCCCCAAGTAGAATGATCAGTGGATAAAAGGGGAGGGTCACCCGGAGCATAGACTTAATATGCGAAAGGACTTCCTTTCAGAACTTTCGAGCTTTAGGGCAGAGCCACCACATGTGTTAATAGGTCCCTTTCTCTGGGCACTTCCTCCAGCACGTGCCAGGATAGGAGGGTGTGAAACGGTGGAGCCTATCAGGGGAGAAGTACCACCGATAAAGTTTAAGTTGGCAATCCTTTTCCGTGGTACATCAACCACCCTGTCCCATATCCTGTGGGGACTCTTCTCCTGTCCCCAAGGTCCCTCTCCCAGTGTACCATGTAGAGCAGGTGTTCAGATGGATCATATCGATCCAATAAGTTGTACAGCCCCGAAATACTACATCTGGAATGGCCAGCTAAAAATATGAGTTCTAGAGCATTTAGGTCTCTAGTATTCCTCTGCTTTGTTATCGGGTGACTCACCCAGTGTCGCAACTGAGCATACCTGAAACTTTCCCCCCTCCTGCAGAGAAAACATTAGATTGCATTCTTCAAAGGTGAGTAGGACCCCCATCCTTAAAGAGTTGTCTGAGCTCCCGCAGGCCACCGCAAGCCCAGGAAGAAAAGGCCAGTTTCTGCATTCCAGAGGAAAACTTAGGGTTATCAACAACAGTGAAGTGGACCCATGTCCACGGATGTACCCCACCTCTTGGTCGCAGTGTTCCAACAGCGTAGAGTATGTGCCGCAGGTCAATTTAGTAAATGGCAATTGCTGCAACAGGACCCGGGATGCCGATGGCTCTATGCCAGACCAGATAGAAGAATCCCACCCTCTCTGTGCCCATGAGAAGATGTGTGAAAGTTGGGAGGCTAAGTAATGGCAGTAAAGATCTGGGGCGGCCAGACCTCACAGGTTTTCCCTCTGAAGCAAGACATTTTTAGCTATTCTAGGGTTTTGCTCCTGCCAGATAAAAGCCAAGATTTTCCCTTGAAGTGAGTGCAGTCTGTAAGTGGGAACCTGTGTCAGGAGGGCTGTGAAATGATATGAGCTTTGGAATGATGGTCATTTTAATTGATGTAGCCCGCCTTAGCCACAAGATGCACTGCATGTGCCACCGCTTAAGGTCAGCTTCAAGCGTTGCAAAAAGAGGGGGGTGGTTTACGCTTTACAATGTTTTAATTTTACTTGGAATTTTAACCCCCAGGTATTCGATCCAATCCTACTTCCAATGGATGGGGAAGACCTCTGTCAATCTAATGCGTTCCTCTGGCGGCCACACCAAGACAAGTCCCTGTGATTTGGCGTAGTTGACATTCTACTCAGAAACTGAGACAAAGCCTGCTAGTTCCTCCGTCAGGGTCTGACCGAGGTTGATGTGTTGGTCACCGTAACCAGAACGTCTTTGGAATGTAGGGAGAGTTTATGCCCCTTCTGATGACATGGGATACCCTTAATGCCCTGGATATGTTGCAACTGGACCGCCAGGGGCTCCATTGAGAAAGCGAAAAGGAAGGGAGACAGTGAATAACCCTGCTGAGTGCCCCTAGCAATCTGAATAAGAGGTGTTGAGTTCCCATTAAGTAGCACTTGAGTGGAGGTTGAGGAGTAAATGGCGAGCATACCTTGCCGAAATCGAGGGCCCAGACCCGAATGGGCGAGAACTGCTCTAAAGTATGACCAGTCAAGGTGATCAAATGCCTTGTGAGCATCAAGGGCTATAACTCCGGCCTTAAGAAATAATCTACCCACAATGTCAACCAGATTAAGAGTTTTTCTAATACTGTCGCGGAATCGGAGTGGGGTAGAGTGGAATGCAGTCCCTGCTTTCAGCAGTCAGCTGTGCAAGTGGTCTGTCTACACTTGCTATCTTTCTGAGAGGCGGAGCATTTTGTGATAATCCTTCCCCAAGTCCGCAGAGTGGGGTAGAGTGGAGCACAGTCCCTGCAGTCCGAGCAGGCGAACAGTGCGTGGATTCCAGGTGAGTGTCCTTACAGGAAGAAGAGACATCTGTTACCCACCCGCTGCAAACGGTGAGGGCAACTGGCCGGTTACATTCTCTTTCATTTTCCGGCACACAACATATGACTGGGAACTATATGCCGATAAGCAAAGAGTGCTTCATGACAGGTGCGAGTTGTATTAGGAATTAAACCTTCGCACTCACCTGTAAATTTGCACGCCAATCACCAATCAGAAATTCAGAGGGGTCTGCGGGGCTAGTCCCTTTGATCCTCTGAAATAATTACCGTAAGTAAGTGTGGAACAACGAAACGATATGTGCTCCGCAGCGCTGACTCCCACTCTGAAGGCAACCTCACAGTAGGTAATAAGGTAAACCACACAGAATGTTTGGGTACTAAGAAACAAGGAAAAATCTCCACATTCTTTACCCCCCAACCAATCAAATTGTTCGGTCAAGTGATTAAGGATAGGGGCACAGTGTTAAATAGCACTATAACAGCAATAAATGAAACACAACCCATTGACATCTGCACAGAGAATCTAGAGAGTTGAATTCCAGCTCATGTTTTGATTGAAAATGACATTAAGCAAATGCTACGGTCCTTGAAGCCTGTGTGAGCCTGGAGAATGAGATACATGCGATTGAGGGTCTGTGTGACCGATTACGTATGTCACTAAGACTTTTCAGAACTCAGGATACCTCAAATGCAGAATTCATAGAATCACTACGACCTGAGAACACAGGTATAGACGATTCAGCAATGCCACAAGATCACGCCTCACTCCCCTTTCAAGGAAGCAATTCAATTAACAATGAGACAACTGAAGGTGGAACTTCGTCCTTGGTTGCCCTCAACATGGTCTATGTATTCGCCTTTATGATACTATTGTACACGAAGTACGTCTGAACACACAATCCTTAAACGAAATAAAATTACTTCTGACAAAAGAACGTCCTCTAAGTGAACCTCAAATAAGCGAGAAAATTGTTAACTCTCACCTAAGCAAGTTTCCAACAAAATATCATAAGCCAATAGTAATCCAGGGAAATGAAAACGGCTTCAAAGCACCAACAGACGAAAGCCAGAATGATATGTCTTTATTAGCTAAACCCTGAGTCTACCTCAAACGATAGAAAACTCATTTGAAAGAGGAAACTAACAAGAAGTTGACACTAAAAAAAAAACCGAAAAACATGAGAGCTGAACATAAAACCTCTAATAAGGGGTCTCACATGTTGCAGCCAGAAAAGCTGAACCTTTACCATAAAAGAGGTGACAACAACTCCATCGCCATTACATGCACCATTGACGAGGGTGTAAGAGCAACGACCAAAATGGGCAAGAATCTGCACAAAACCAAAGCAGAATCTATAGGCCCCATTAAAGAGAAAGCGCACACAATTGACTTCAATCCCTGCTACAGAACCCGTACAGAAGATTCAAACGGGCAATTTCCCCAAAAAAGCAGGGACACCACAAACTGTGGTTCCTCAGATCTGGGAAAAAAGTAAAAGTAAAGCAATACCGATAGTCAATAAAACAATCGAAACAACTCATTTCAGAATCAGACGCCCATAATTGAACTTAGCAAAAACAAAAGACGGTCAATGAAGGACCAGAGGTGTTGGGGTTATCATGCTAAAGAGAAAGACGAAACAGCCCAAGATGCCGGTTCTTCAAAGAAAAAGTTAAAACACAATGAAAGATTAGAAAGTCTTTTTCGAAAGCAAAACTAATACTTCCTAATTTCTGAATCTATACCGGACAGTGACTACAAAATTCGATCGTCCATTCAACAGCTCAATTCAATTTCATCCACAGATATCAAGTTTCTTCATTTGTTTGATCACAATCAACTTGGGAAAATGTGCTGTACATGTCCACTCAAAAATGGCAGAAAAACGTATCATTGATCAACAGGAAGCCACATTACTAGAAGGTTTTGAATGTTACTACACACGCCAAGTAGATGGACATGGCTCGTTCCCAGTCAAACCGACGATTACAGTTACTCGTCATTTTGACCTAGGTAGTAAGTACGGCACTGACCGTAACTATGAGGAGCTAAATTGGGGTTGGCTCCCCTCAGTCTTACCTACCACAGCCCGAAGCCGACCAGGTTTCCCTTAAAACATGGAACATCGGGGGCGTGGCTTGGCGTCATGTCGGACCATCTGGCCCGGTGAGAGCTCCTGGCCGAGACCACGCGTCTAACCGAAAATGCCCCAGTGAAAACAAAATCAACATTTAACGACTCAGCGTCCTGAAAAGCCAAAAGGCTGCTGCAGCTCCTGCTCAACTTTCAGTGGTAATAGCCCTGCGGAGACGGCGATCAGAACGAGCTCCCCATCGAAGCGGATCGGAGTGCCCTGGGAACCCACAAGATGGCGGACGGCGCCGGGGCCAGAATCACCCAGTGAGCAGCCCTGACCTTGGGATGAGGGCAAACCTCTGAAGCGGCTGCACCAACGGCCCTGCTCCGGTCCCCGACAGTTCCTGGGTGCGACCTCCGTTGAACTGCTTGCCCCGCAGCAGCCACCCGCACAGCCACACACGGCCGCTGCACAGACCCAGCTGGCCCAGACACAGCGGACAGGGCCGCTTTGGCCAACCAGTGGGCAACCCGGTGCCTCAGCCCCCCCGCAGGCGAACATACCGGCCACTAACTAAATTCTGGGAGCCTCAACACCAGCCGACCCACCACGGAGGTGGCAGAGTGGACCAGCCAAGGCCCCTCACGGCCACTCAGTCAACCCTAACCTACGTCCTCAGGCCCAGCGGCTTCCCACCCGCATCCACCAGCAGGTCAGCGCGGCATCCAGGGCTGCTCCAGGGAGGCCAAGTTCACCGCCGCAGCAGCCCCACTCCAGCCCAGTGCACGGCCGCCGGACCCAGCGCGGAGGCAACAAGGAGCAGGAGCTGTCCTCAAGAAGTGCCCCAACACGGTCACTGCACCCGGACAAAGGTAGGGCAGCACCTGCCGCACCAGCCCCAGGCCCCAACGGCACAGCAGCCTCATATGAGGGCCCCCCATGACCACCATCAGCTGGGGGGGCATACATCCACCCCTCTGTTAGGGAGAATTCTCTCTTTAGGCTAAATTACCTAACCTAGTGAGTCCCCCAGCAGCTTTGCTGGATTTCTGGAGTTTGTTTTTTTTCTCCTGCCAAGATTGAGACTCTTTCTCCCACTCTTGGACATGATTTATGGTGTTCCTTTGACTGCTAATGTGTTTTATGGGCTATGGGGTCCTTTACTCCATAGGGTTTCATGTGTTTTTTACTATGTGTGTTACACAGCACCCTCCGTGCAGTAACACAGGGGTGTCATAGTGACACCCCACCATAGACTCCATACCCTGGGACTGACTACTGACTCCCAGGGCATGTAAAGTCACCATTGGCTTTACTAGTCCCAAATTATTAACAGAAACCAGTACAAACCATCATATTGTGGACGTACTGGTCGGGGAAATTCGATTGCCCCGGGGTCTGTTAGTCGAGGGGGCACGTCTCCGTCCCCTCTGATCGAGGTTTGGCTGGTGGCAGTGGATACTACTTTTTATATTCGACCGCAAATATATTCCTATGGGATTTTCCCATTGTTCGAGGCTACCAACTTTAATTATTTAATTCTCATAGCCTCGAACATACCACCGGTTTATTTATTTAATATTAATTCGCCGGTTGGTATTTTTTGCCAGGACTCGATTCTAAAATGGCGTTTGTGTTCTCTTCTGTGACTCCAACCCAAGTCGAGCCCTTTGTTCCACTTTTTGGCGGGCTTCTCCACAGAAGCCTCCAAAAGTGGTGCCACTCTGTCTGGGTACCACAGGGGGTGTCGAAGGGGGTTTAGGCACCATGGACTGTGTTACCTTGGTAACTCAAGTTGCACTCTTGTGTGATTGGGCCAAGTGGTGAGCCGGCCGGCTCACCACTTAGCATGTTTGATTGACAGCTAGGCTGAGTGAATGGGGGTGTGCTGCATAAAAGCAGGGCTTTGGGGACTGGAACTTCAGAAGTCGCCACAGGACCTGAGAATCCGACGAGGGAGAAGCTGAGCCGACCTACCACGACGACACCACCAGTGGAGTCCTGCGGAACCGACTCACCACTTCCCGACGACAGAGAAGATCTCCCGGCTGGAAAGGCTTCTTCCCCTGACTGGTGGGCACAACCAGTTTACCTTCTTCTCTTCGCACCCCAGACCGACTTGTGGTCGAATTGCCCGTGCCAAGCACCCCGGCAACCGGATAGCCACTTACCACTGCACCGCAAACTAAAGGACCGCTCCTTTTACCTGAGAACTCCGTGGCTGGTTTCTTCCCTGGCAGTGCAACGGACTCCTGTCTTCCTCCCCGACGAGATCCTCTCTTACCCCGGACGAAGCACCGACTTGCATCCGCTGCCAGGAACAACTGCCCCCGCTGGAGTATTCTCACCACTTTAAGGTACCGTGTCCGCCAGGCCTCCCTTTCTAAAGATTGCTACAAGGTAATAATAACCCCTTACCCTTCTGGACTGGGCTGGCCGCCTTAACCTTCTAACTGGTCCCTTTCTTTGGTCCAACTCCTTTTTTAACCTTTTCAAGACTTTTGTGCACTGCAACCGTGTGACCTTGGACACATTTCGTTTTGATCCCCTTAAAGTGGATCCGGCCCACTGAACTCTAACTTCACGGTTTTACTTTGCCTACCTCTCTTGTTGTGTTCTTGTAAAAGTGTTGGGACCTGTTTCAATTTATTCTCTGCTTTTCTCTCCCGTTTAAAACGAATTATTAGAGTGTCATCTGCGTTAAGCGCTCACCGCTGTCTGAAAATAAGTGGGGCTTTACTTAAGAATTGTCTAATATTCTTCTAAAGGAGTGTATATCTTTTAGTGACCGTGTTTTTGAATTGCTTACTATTAGTGCCTGTGTGTTTTTCTAGATGTGGTTTTAAATAAATAATTATATCTCTTTTACACCAAGCCCTGGTCAGTGTTTACTTGTTCTATTGCGTTCTCTTGACCCATTGTGAATACTCTGTATACTGCCTAACTCTTCTTGAGGGAAGTCTGACTGCTCAGCCACAGCTACCAAGTGAATCTGTGTGGTACAGACTGCTACCAAGTGGGTTTACTGCCAAACACCTGTAGTCTTAAATCTTTTGCAGTGGTCCCAGAGGGAACTGCACAGGTTTCTGCCTAACACCCTCCACCCCCGTCTCCACAGGACAACAAAGAAGGCCCGCGGGGGGAGTCCCGGAGACAGCTGACATCTCCAAGCTGGCCCACAGCGGAGCAGCCCCACAGGCTGTGTGACTCACCCCCTGCAGATTAAGACTGGGACAGAGCCTTCCCTCCCAGTATCTGCCCATCTCCACCTGATAATTAAGAGTGCCTGAGGCATTCCACCCAACGAGCCGCAAATCCAGCAGGTGATACAAAAGCAGGGGGCCGACTGCCCAGGAACACGCTCCCCCCTGCGCCCTCCTCACCTCTAACCATCCCACCACAGAGGCGACCCAGCAGTGTGACCCTAGCATTCTCTGCAACTGCTGGGAGGTGGCCTGAGATTCGCCAACCACTCAATAGGCCCTCCAGAGCCTCAGAACAGCATTAAGGCTCCAGGGGTCCCCAATACCCAGTGTTCCACACAAGAGCAACTGGGCAATGCAAACACCAATCCCAGGAAATACCCAAGGCAAAGGGATAGAGTCTGAGAGAGGGGTGAGCCCTACGTCAACTAAATCAAAATCCAGACACGAAAGGGTTGAACCCAGCCCCAGCGAACCTGAGGCAAGCACAAGACAATGTTCAGGAAGCGCAAGCTCTCCAAACAGACTGATTTCACCACCTTGCTCTCGACAACTATGGCGGAGAAGCCAAAGAAAGGGCAACACAATGAAAATGCGAACTCAAGCTCGCACCCAGAACCTGGTCCCGAACAGCCGGCCCAAACAGTCACAAAAGCGGATCTCCAGGAGCTCCTCTCTGCTATCACCAGGGAATATCAAAAAGGCAAGGAAGAACTAAAAAGCAAAATCTCAAACCCTAGTCAAGCGAGTCGGCGAAATCGAAGCCAGAACTGAAGAAATCAAAACTACTCTCTATGAACAAAACTTTGAAATCGTAGAGGGGGTGGACAGGCTTACTGCGCTCGAGGCCAGGTGTGACGCCCTCAAGAGCAAACAGGAAGATGCAGAAAATAGGTCGAGGCGCAACAACATTCGCCTGAGGGGAATCCCCAATGCTGTCCCAGAGGAGGAATTGGGGGCCTACGTCAACAACCTATTCCGTTTCATCTTGACACTCCCAGACGAGGCCCCCCTAGAACTCGACCAGGTACACAGTGTCAGGGCCAAGCAGAATGCGGTCTCTCTGCCGGATGTTCTTGCAAGAGTTCATTTCTACAGAGTCAAGGAAGAAATCATGCGCAAAGCCAGAAGCTCGGCCCGCATCCACATCCGAGACGCCCCAATATCCCTCTATCAAGACCTCGCAGCGGCTACCCTAGCAAAGAGAAAAGCCCTTAAACCAATGACCGAATGGCTTCGGGAGAGGAAAATAACCTATCATTGGAGTTTCCCCACGGCTCTCCTGTTCATGTGGGAGGGCAAGTCACGGCTCATCCCTTCCCCCAGAGAAGCTGAGGGCTTCATGAACCCAGAAAGCGAGTTGGAAGACCCCAATAAATCCACACACAACGCAGAGGGATCTCAACGGGAACCCCTCAAATTCTGGACCAGGGTGGAGGGACGCCGCAGACTGCGGGCCCCCGACCAAAAGTAAGAAGAGTAATAACCACTAAGAGAGGAGCCTTCTTTCACTACGGCCTCAGCCCAAAAGGAGCCCCCAGCCCCTACGCCTCCCAATACCCACCTGGCAGGGAGCAGGTCAGAGACAGACGCTGCTTGATGAAAGCTATGGACCCTCCAACCCCTCTGACCCCCGGGCCGATCAATCAGACAACTTAAAGTGATGCCTGGTGGGCTGGGGGGGGGCTCGAACACCCCTAGAAGCTCCTACAACCTCAACACCCAAGATATAAATGGCGAACATTCTCCTATTTCACTGTTGAGTCAAGAGGCACATTTGCCTCCAATCGCGTTAGCGCAACGGTCCGGCCCCGTTGGTAGAAGGCTGGCCCAGAAAACCTGTTTGTTGGGGGGGTTTGCGGGGTTGAGTAGGGGAGTCTTGGGGGGGGATCTTGGGGAGGGGGGGACCATGCGGAGGGGGGGTGTAAAGACCAGTAGGGGGTGTCTGTACTTACGCTCTCTATATAGTAGAGGAGAGGCACAGCGGACCCCAGCCAAGATTCTCTATAGGGTAGCAATGGACGAGCAATCAAGGCCTAGCTTCTCAGGAGGTGATGCGGACTGGTTCTTAAGTACAGTGTAGTCCCCGAACCCCCCACAAAGGAATATCCACACACTGTATTACTGAAAACACAGTCTTTGGCCCTCATTACGACCCTGGCGCTAAGTGAAAAATGATGGCGGTAAATGATTACCGCCATCGTTTTCCGCTAGGTCCGATTATGACCCGTGACCATTAACTACGATGCCATTAGCGGCATCGTAGTTAACGCTGCCGCTAACTGCTCCAAGGACGCGCGCACGCGACCTCCCACACAGTAATTACCGGCATAGCGGAAAGGTACGCGAATGCCGACCCAAGCGGACATGCACCTAACGCCATCACCCAGCCCGTTAAGTACCTTACCGCCATGGTGCTAATTACGCCATCGCGAACCAACCGTGAATGGCCATGTAAAGTGAATCCAGCTGCCACAGGTGCACAGAAACAGCACAGGTGGAGGCAATACAGACTCAGGAAGTATAAAAAGAGCACACCCCACCCCTTCCCACACCCAGTCACACTCCACAATGATACCAATAGGACTAGCAATGTTGGGGCTGGAGGACCTGATAGCAATGCAAGTGCTACAACAACAACAACAACAACATGCAGCACAGAGGAGACGCCAGGAGGAGAAGGAGGGCAAGGCAGGGCCAGCAAGCCCCACAAGCACAGCCAGTGCCACCACGCAGGCAAGCCCCCAATCCCACGCATCAGAGCCAGTCCATTCAACCTCACTGCTGAGCAGATCCACACCCTGTACCGTTTGGACCGGGACACCATCACCGCCATCGTAGACATGACACACAACAACATCGTCAGCATGATAGAAACACCAACCGCCATCCCACCCCTACTGAAGGTAGTGTCTGTACTCCACTTCCTGGCCACAGGAACCTACCAGCACACAGTGGGGCACTTGCATGGCATTTCACAACCATTAGTCTCACGTACACTTATCCAAGTGCTCGATGCCCTCCTCAAGCACACAGGCGACCACATCTCATTACCACGGACTGCCCAGGAGATTGCAAACACCAAAGTGGGTTTCCATGCACTAGCCGGCATACCTGGTTGCATTGGTGCCATCGACTGCACCCGTGTGGAATTGGTGGTTCCACATGCCATGGAGGTACCGTACCGAAACCGGAAACAATTCCACTCAATCAACGTGCAAATGGTCTGTGACTCCAACAGGATCATCACACATTGTTGTGCCCGATTCCCCGGAGCAACCCATGATTCAATGGTCCTGAGGAGCTCCACAATACCACGCTACATGGAGCGAAATGCAGGCCCAAGATCCTGGCTACTCGGTGAGTCTAATGTCATGACCATGGAAATGTGAAGTGGGTAGGTGAACGACGTACCAATGCATACTCCACCTGGCTGAAAGGGGGGGGGAATGATGCATACTCCACCGGGCTGAAAGGGGGGGGGAATGATGCATACTCCACCGGGCTGAAAGGGGGGGGGATGATGCATACTCCACCTGGCTGAAAGGGGGGGGGGGGAATGATGCATACTCCACCTGGCTGTGAGTAGCAGAGACAACGGAGCCAGATCATACCCTAAAGCAACCCAAACTTCACTCAACACCAGTAAACCCAATACATGATGTATGCAGCCCTACCATGTGAATGAGGTCGTGTCCCAACCATGACACAACCATCTGCAAGTGCATTGTACCAATTCAGACCACATTGACTACAACGAAATGCACCTACATGCACGTCACCAAACACCATCAACCGAAAGGCCTGTCCGCCATAACTGCGCACGAAGGAGGCACATGACAGACAGAAACATCAACACACCATTACACAGACAGCAGGGCCCCCAAAATGTCCCTATCAACATCAGTATTTCTCACTGGGGTCATGATGAGGCCGACAGCAATGTTGCAATGATGTGAGCATTGACATCACAGGACACGTGCCAGGCCACCAAAACAAACGGCATGAACGAACACAGTGGATGGGCACTCACAAGGTACTCAACCCCTCTGCATACATTGGTTGATGGCATGCAAAACAGGCCATGAGAGCCATGAGCATATACCGGTCGCATAGTGTGAATCAATTAGTGCATTTAGAAGTGGTCCAAAGTAACAGTTGGATGCAAGCCATGGTGGCACATCATGTTCTGAATTAGACGTCATGACTGACACATACATTCTCGCCCACATACAGGTGATGCAGGCTATCCCCTGAAGAGGTGGCTCCTTACACCAGTCCGGAACCCACAGAACCAGCACGAGGAGGACTTCAACCGTGCACATACACGTACCCGTGTGGTCATTGAGCAGGCATTCGGCCTCTTGAAGGCACGGTTTCGCTGCCTCAGCAGGTCTGGCGGGGCACTCCTGTACCGCCATGAGAAGGTGGCAAAGATGGTCATGTGTCATGCTACACAATATGTGCGTCAGACGAAATGTGCCCCTGCCCCCTGACGCAGAACTGCAACCACCTGACGATGAGGATGAGGAGGGTGCAGATGAGACCGCACCTCATGGAGGAGGCGATGCACAGGAGGGGCGTGAAATGCGTCAAAATATCATCAACCAATGCTTCTAGCACACACGGCTGGTGTGTATCACATGGAGACGGCACTTGGGGCACTGTGTGTCTCTGGATCATGCACACTGTGGACTGTACACCAATAAAGCACACATACGCAATGGATGGAGGTATGTGGGTGCCTGCACATTTGATTTGGGAAAAAGGAAAATGTGTATTTCAATTGTAAATTGTTGTGACACACCCCCTCCCCCCTGAACACCCCAACACACCCCCTCCCCCTGAACACCCCAACACACCACCTCCCCCCACCCCCTCCCCCCTGAACAACCCAACACACACCCTGTGAGTGGCTAAAGATGCCTGTAACAGTGGGCACACGCTATTGCAAGCCCCCTCTCCCGGCCCCCGGGGCACCCCTGCCTGTGGAGCGCAGGTTCCGTCCTGATCGTCGGACGGGGCTGCTTTGGGCAGAACTGGCAGCGGAGGATGTCCCTGGCTGCTCATGTCCTGAAGGGTGTGGGACAGCTCCGAGAGCACACGGCGCACGGCGGCAAGTTCTCCACAAATGTCCCTTGAGGTGGACTGCATTGCAGCCCTCAGGGTCTTCGTGCTCCGCTCAATTTCGGACCTTAGGGTCTCCGTAGATTGTTTTATGGCTGCCCTAGCCCCCCCCACATTCCGCAGCATGCTCATTGAGGAGCGTGGACAGCTGTTGCTGACGTGCAATGACATCCTCAAGGGACTGTTGCATCTACTGGGCCATGCCCATTCCAGGTGGTGTCACGGAGGGGCTGCTCCCCTCCTGTGGACTTTCAGCAGGGCATGGAGTGGATGGCCAGTACTCTTCCTCTGGGTGCCCCTGTGTGGGATCCTCATGGGGGCTGGTATGGGACAAACAGGGGGAATGAGGCAGGTCAGTGGGGCGTCCAACATCGGGCTCCTCTGTATCGGAGTGAGAGCATGCTGCAATGGCAGCTGTTTCCCCTATGGTGCTGCTGCCTGCAGAAGCGGTGCCTTCGGTGGTGGACAATGTGGGGACGTGTGGTGCTGCTGCTGCTGGCCTGCTGGGGTGCCTGTCGGTGGCCCGTCCTGTGTGCTGGCAGAGGATTTTGCCTGCTGTGGGGTCTGGCTCACTAGTTGGAGGGTCTGTGCACGATGGTCTTGGCCCTCTCGGCTTTTTTTGTGGCAGGGATGTCCTCATCCTCAGGGTTGGATTCTGAGCCTGTGGTGGAGCAAAGGAGGGAGAGCGTTATTGATGGGTCTGCGGACATTGGAATGGCAATGATTGACATGATTTTGGTCACTAGATGAGGCACATTTGAGGCAGGGGCATGCAGGTTGTCTCATTTTTGTGTGGAATAAGGATGGAGGTATGTGGGTGCCTGCAGTTAGGGTGTGCATGCTACATGTATACAGTGTGGAGGTCGCATGTGGCTGTGGGCAGTGTCCAGCTGATGTATTGCATTTACACTCTAGGGCAACATTGTGCTACACATGAATGGACTTCAGTGACTATAGCATGTCTTGATTTGAGGCACCTACCTTCATCGCCTGATGTCGGCGCTCCTCTTTCCATCCCTCCTACACCTTCGATGCCTTCCATGCCTATTGTGCTGGCACATATTTCCTCCCATGGTTGGAGTTTGATTGGGGAGTCAGATCCTCCCCCAGTAGCCAGGCCCAGGTTGCGATTAGCGGAGATGATGCTTCTCACGCGGAGCCTCAGGTCATCCCACCGCTTCCTGCACTGCTGTGGGTTGTGGGGTACGGTCCCCACCGCACTGACACGCTCTGCCACCAGGGACCATAGGGCCTTCTTTTTGACTATTGCCGGCCTGGTCATTTGCGTAGAAAATACTACGGCAGCATTGTCCTAAAGAGTCTCAGCGAGCATGGTCAGTTCCTCCCGAGTAAATCGGTCCTGGCGCTGCCGATCGCATGCCTTCTTCACAACTTTGGGCATTTTTATGTAGGTAATTGGGTGGGTGATGGGTTGGGACAGGTCTCAGGGTTGGATCTGGTATGGTTGGGGAGGATGGCAATGGATTGTGTTTTTCAAGATGGCCGCCGTGCTGTATCCCGTTCCGCTGCAATGACGCTACTTCCGGTTCCGCTTATTTACGGTGACCGCTAATTACGGTCACCGCTAACTACGGTGTCCGCTCACTACGGTCGCCGCTAAGATGGGTGGCGGTAGTGCACCTTGCGCGGCGTACGATGCCGGTAGGGGCCATTACCGCCATGGCGTAATGCTTGTGCGCGATGGGTCGGAATGTGACGCTCTTTCCGCCATCGATCCACGGCGTAAACGTTCATTACGCCATGGTGGTAATATCAGATACTTACCGCTTGGGTCGTAATGACCTCCTTTATATAATTAATATTCAAAGGTATGTACACGATCACAATAACGCACTTTGTACTTGGAAGTCAATAATGATAAATATATACACGTCTAGAGTGGTACCACTAATGTTATCAAATCTCATTAAAGTGCATCAACTGTACGGTTAAAATGTCACACAGATCAATAACAAGTAAACCAGCAATAGAGATAGGCAGGAACGCAAGATGGTTAAAACAATAGGCAGAATACTGACCCCTACCACTAGGCACAGTTCTGTGTGGAGATCCCCCCACCTGGGCAACCTGTAAATAAAGATATATAGCACAAGCCCAGTCCATATATTGTTCGATAGTCTTACTTCTTCCTATTAAGGTTTTACCCCCCCAATGTACCTGGTGGAGTACAGTTCTCTGACGATGCACCGACCGATCCTTCTTGAGTGTCTCCCTTTCAGGCGGGAGCCACGGATCGTCGAGAGGTGTCAGGGAACTTGGCGTTCGGTGTCGGGGAATCGACGGCCCTTCTTGAGTGCCCTCCCTTTAAGGCAGCAGTCACGGGTCGTCGAACGTCCGTGAACAGGGTGAACTATGGCTGGGAAGTGGCAGCTTTGTTCCTAGCGGTGCTCGTCAACGACAGAGCGTTGGCGTCCTGCAGGGAAGAGGCGGCGGGGCACCTCGGTGACAATAGGTCTGGACCGCAAAGAGATGATGAAGAACTGGGGCCCAGCAAGGGCGTCGAGTCGTCGGCGTCTCTGCGGTCTGTAGGTGGCGGGAAACCCACCGGTGGATGCTCCTCGGCGCGTCGACGGTCGGGCCTTCTCCAGCGTGAGACAAGCGGGTGACAATGCAGACGAGAGCGTCCGATGATAAATGGAAGTTCTTAGGCAAACGGGAGCATGGCAGCTCCGGTCGGCGACGGCGGTCGTCGACAGTGGCAGACAACAGTCCGAGTGCTTCTTCTTGGAGTTCCGCAGCAGTCCCCGTATCGGGTTGGCAGCCTGTCGTAGGTCTGTCTACCAGGGAGCGTTGGCAAAGATCAGCTGTACACGATGGTCCCTCGTAGCTCGGGAAGAGGGCGCTTTACCAGGTCCTCTCTGGGTCAGTCCTTGGAGGCACATGTTAGGGAGAATTCTCTGTTTAGGCTGAATTTCCTAACCTAGTGAGTCCCCCAGCAGCTTTGCTGGATTTTTGGGGTTTATTTTTTTCTCCTGCCAAGAGTGAGACTCTTTTACCCTCACTCTTGGGCATGATTTCAGTGTGTTTCTTTGACTCTAGATGTGTTTAATGGGCTATGGGGTCTTTTACTCCATAGGGCTTCATGTGTTTTTGTGATGTGTGTTACACAGCACCCTCAGTGCAGTAACACAGGGGTGTCATAGTGAACCCCCAGTATAGACTCCATACCCTGGGACTGACTACTGTCTCCCAGGGCATGTAACGTCACCATTGACTTTACTAGTCTTGAATTCTGAACAGAACCAGTACAAACCATCATAATGTGGACGTACTGGCTGGGGCAATTCGATTGCCCCGGGGTCTGTTAGTCGAGGGGGCACGTCTCCGTCCCCCCTGATCGAGTTTTGGCTGGTGGCAGGGGATACTACTTTTTATATTCAACCGCGAATATTTCCCTATGGGATTTTCCCATTGTTCGAGGATAATATCTTTATTTATTTAATTACGATAGCCTCGAACATACCGCCGGTTTATTTATTTAATATTAATTCTCCGGTTGGTATTTTTTGCCAAAACTCGGTTCTAAAATGGCGTTTGTGTTCTCTTCTGTGACTCCAACCCAAGTCGAGCCCTTTGTTCCACTTTTTGGCGGGCTTCTCCACAGAAGCCCTCCAAAGTGGTGCCACTCTGTCTGGGGTACTTAGGAGCGGTGGAGTGGGATTTAGGCACCCTGGACTGAGTTGCCTAGGCAACTCAAGTCGCACTCCGTCCTGATTGGCCCAAGTGGTGAGCCGGCCGCTCTCCACTTAGCATGTGTGAGTGACAGCTAGGGTGAGTGAATGGGGGTTTTCTGCATAAAAGCAGGGCTTTGGGGACTGGAACTTCAGAAGTCGCCACAGGACCTAAGAATCCGACGAGGGAGAAGCTGAGCCGACCTGCCACGACGACGCCACCGGTGGAGCCCTGCTGGACCATCTCACCACTTTTCCAACGACAGAGGAGATCTCCCGCCGGAGAGTCTTCTTCCTTTGACTGGTGGGGATAACCAGTTTCACCGTCTTTTCGCCTTCCCGACGTATCTCGTGGCCGCCTTGCCTGTGCCAAGCACCCCGGCAACCGGGATACCACGTTTTACCACGACCGTGAATTAAAGGGTAATACCTTTTACCGGAAAACTCGGCGGCTGGTTTCGTCCCTGGCAGTGCAACAACCTTCATCTTTCCTCCAAGTCGAGATCTTCTCTTCCCCTGGACGATGACAAGACTTGCACCCGCTGCCAGGAACAACTGCCACCGCTGGAGGATCCTTCCCACTTAAGGTACCATGTCCCGCCCGGCTTACCTTGCCACTGACTGTACGGGGTAGATTTAGCCCCCAGCTTTCGAACCTGGGTTAGCCTGGGACACCCTGGCTAAACTTTTCTGAGCCTCTCTAAACTCTTTTCGAACTCTCTGCAAGACTTTCTAAGCCTAGTGTAACTGTGTGATCTTGGGCGCATTTGTGCTCTGCTCTCTCTAAGAGTGGGACCGGCCTATGGACTTTGGCTCACAAGTGACTCTTGCTCTTCTGCCTTGCTAAAAAGTATTCCTAAATCTTAGAGTGGTGTATCTTCACATATTCTGTCTTTTTCCCTCCCTTCTTCATGAACTTATTGGAGTGCCATCTATAGTTAAGTGCTCACCTCTGTATGAAAATAAGTGGTGTTAACGAAGATTTACCGAATAAGGAATAAGGGTTGTATATATTATAATAGTAACTGTGTTTAGAGTGTTTTACAATAAGAGTGCTGGAGTGTTTCAAACAATGTGTTTTTAAATAAATAATAATATACTTTGATACCAAGGCTCTGGTCAGTGTTTGCTTTTATTGTTGTATCTGGGTGCCTATTGTGTATACTTTGCATACTGCCTAACTCTTCTTGAGGGAAGTCTGACTGCTCAGCCACAGCTACCAGGTAAATCTGGGTGGTACAGACTGCTACCAAGTGGGTTTACTGCTAACACCTGTAGTCCTAAATCTTTTGCAGTGTTCCTAAAGGGAACTGCACAGGTTTCTGCCTAACAGCACAGCAGCTTTCAGATTGTGAAGGAGAGCAACAGCAATTCTTCTCGTCCAGCAGGGCTTCAAGGTCAGGCGTCAGTTAATCCAGTTACGTGTCGTAGTGGACTTCAGCTTCTGAACCCGATTCCTAGCAGTGAGAGGTCCCCAGATATACTGTTGATCTCCCATTCATTCCGCTGGGTCACACTCAAGCATCCAATCACGACTACGGGCATTCAGGCAGGCAAGCAGCCAATCAGGCACTCGAGGTATTCAGGCCATTCACTTCTCTCCAGACACTCCCAACAAATTATGTGTATTGGGACAAGTACCGAGCCATTCAACACTCCAAGCTGCATTCATACCGGTTTCGGGCAGGGTTGTCTCAGTCATTGTGTCAACCACCAGATACTAGACACCCACAACACAGAACGCATATTCGTCACACACTCTATTCACCCAGGTCCCACCCACAGGAGGTACCCACAACATAAATCACCGGGAAGGCTCCAGCTAGTCTGACTGGGCCTTTACAACAACACCATATATGGCACTTCCATCCAACAGCCAGTCAGGGGGAAGGGACAGAGTCAGGGCTTCCCAGGAGTTTGGGAAAACAAGGTAATGGGTAATAGAAAGCAAGAGGCCACCGGGGCCATCTTGTTTTCCATCAGGGATCAACTGATCCCAATGGCAGGGCCGGGGTATCCCAAAATGGAGGATACTCCGCGCATCTGTCAAATTCAGCATGGAGCTGCCACCAGCCCATACCCTGCTCTGTGGGCCACCCACAGGTGCCCAAAAACATACACTAGGGGCACAGGGTTGTACCCCCACCCATGGGTGCCACAAGGGTATCCCATGGGTCCGTTCACCAAACCAAACGAAAGAGAGCTGCACCGCCAGGAGTCCCACAGGAACTCCTGCGCGGAAAACACGACAGAACACACAATAAAAAGCAGTAAAGGACAAGGATACGGAGGCCCTGTCCCTCCGATGCATTTCCAGCATCACAGGGGGGCACCATGAAAAAGGGAACCTACAAGGAGGGAACAAACTACCACCAGGGAAGACAATAAACCAAACTATCATTGGCTTAAAAGATGGGTTCGCTAGATAAAACACTCACCATAACGGCCTGCAACGTGCAAGGCCTGAACGCCCCAAGAAAGCGGAAATCGGTGGAGCACAGACCGGACCAAATAGCAGTTGACATAGTATGCCTTCAAGAAACCCACCTAGTAGCGGTGGACGAAAAACGGATACTTTTTAGGCGTTTCCCTAAATGCTACTTTGCCTCAGCCAGCCAGAAAAAAAGGTGTGTCGCGATCCTGCTAATCCAAAACCTACCGCTAACCCAGATCACTACCAAAGGTGACCTGGAGGGGAGATATCTACTTCTAAAAAGCCTCCTAGTCGAACTTCCGATCACCCTAATGGCAATCTATAGCCCAATCAAAGAGCAAGACCGCTTCCTCCGTAACCTCCTTCCAATCATCACAGCCTTCACCGACGGCCAGTTACTAATCGGCAGAGACTTCAACCTCCCCCCAGATCCAAGCACTGACAAGACTCTACCCCCTTCGGCCCTTGCCATTGCCGAATTCCTAAGGAGAACCGAGACAATTGACATATGGAGACTACGCAACCAGGAAGAGAGGGACTACACATTTTTCTCCCACGTCCACAAGGGTTATTGGAGGATTGATCATCTACTGGCCGCAAACACTATGGCCCCTTATGTGGAGGAAGTCCAAATCGGGCACATAGCGATCTCGGACCATGCGCCGGTTACGATGAACCTGCTACTGCATGGTTTCACAAAGCCCATCACCCGGCAATGGAAAATGCAAGACCAAATCCTGTCGGACATCGCCACCAGCGCAGACCTAACCGGAGTGGTCCAAAATGACTTCAAGGAAAACACAACCCCAGACTCCCCGATTGCAACCATATGGGACGCCATGAAACCAGTCATCCGGGGGGCGGCAATGGACGAGCAGCAAGACTCAGACGACAAAATCAACTGCAGCAACGGAGGCTAGAGGAGAAAGTAGTAGAACTGGAAAACAAGCTCAAAAAGTGCCACACTAAAGCAACAAACAGAGAATTAAAAAGAGTGAAAGGGGCGCTGGAAATGCACCTAACCGACTGGGCGGCCAGAGCCCTAACCTACACTAAGCAATTCTACTACCTCAACAGCAACAAAGTAAATCGCTTGCTAGTGCACAAACTGAAAAAACTGCAAACAAGGAATAACATCCAATGCCTGGCCGATAAAAATGACAACCTACACCACACTGAGGCAGAAAAGCTTGAGATAATGGCACAACACCACAAGGAAATCATGACCGGGCCCCCCAACATCAGGCTTGGTCATAGCACAGTTTCTGGCCTCGGTCCCAAAGAAGCAGCCGCACCACCTAATGGCAGATCTAGAGCGACCAATCTCAGCGGAAGAAGTAAGAGAGACGATCCGCCTCCTGAAAAACACGACCCCGGGACCAGACGGCCCGACATCCAAATTCTACAGGAAATTCGCCTACCTACTGGCACCCCAACTGGCAAGCTTATTCAACTCATTCATGTCCACGGGCTCTACCACCGCCGCCATGGAAGAATCGTCCCTGACATCATTCACCCAGATCAGGTGGGCTTTATAAAGCCCAGATCAGGCGGGCTTTATACCAGGGCGGAGCACCCAGGACAACATTCGCAGAACTATCGACGTAATCGAGTCAGCAAACAGGATGGGCTCAGTTCTCTCCCTGGATGCGCACAAGGCCTTCGACATGCTCGACTGGGGCTACATAAGGGAAACCCTAATGCACTCCGGCTTCGGCCCGGAACTTTGTAAAGTGGGTCCTGGCCAACTACCACTGCCCCTCCACGAGACTGTGCCTAAATGGCGCGAGATCGGACAAAATCAACATAACCAGAGGCACTAGGCAGGGACGCCATTCGCCAGCAGAATCCGCCTCAACCCAGCAATACAAGGCCTTACAATCAAGGGGGAATCCTATAAAGTTGTGCCATATACGCGGACGATGTGCTACTAATAGTCACCCAAACGAAGGAATCCATAGAGGCCCTATGGCAAATACTAGCAGAGTTCAGAGCAACCTCTAGGTTCACAATAAATGTCTCAAAATCCATAGCGATGGGCATTAACATACCGAAAAAGCTCAAGACGACGCTGGAGGACGAATACCTGATCCCATGGGCAAGGGGAGTATCAGCTACCTAGGAGTCCAAATATCCAACAAAACGGGGAAATTATATAAAGCAAACTTCCCCCCACTTCTCAAAGAGTTGGAAAATGACCTGTGACGTTGGCGGAAACAAGAAAAACAAGAAATCTTGTGGTTCGGCCGGATAACGGCAGTGAAGATGAACTTAATCCCAAGGCTGCTAGACTTGCCCTCCCAGTAACCATTCGGAAAAAAGCCCTCCAAAAGCTTCAGGTGGACATACTACACCACGTCTGGGAAGGAAAGAAGTCATGCATCCCGAAGTGCATCATGCTCCGGAGTGCCGCAATGGGTGGCCTAGGAGTCCCGGACGTGGCCAGGTACTGCCTTGCAGCCCAGCTCGCCCCTGCCTTCGCATGGAAACTATCCACCAACCGCCCCCGGTGGTTACAACTGGAAGAAGATTGGAGCAAGACTCTGATCGAAGCACTACCCCACACAAAAGAACCCAGTGGCACCCGGGCCCACTGCCAGCAACGAGAAATACAGTATCTAGCTGGAAAAGGGTGGCCAGCCTATGGAAATGCAGAAGCACAGTGTGACCCCTCTCACCAATCTGGGACAACCCAGACTTCTCCCCAGGAATCTCACCAAACAATTTCGCGAAATGGAGAGACGGGGGCATGAAAACCATGCCAGACTTCTTCGTGAATGGACACCCACTGAACTTCGAGGAGTACAAAGCCAAATTCCAGATCCCAGAGACAGAAAGGTTTTGTTACACGCAACTGAGACACTGGCTGTCGAGTGAGCTGACTAAGAAGCATGGCAGCAGAGAACTAACAACGCTAGAACGCAGACTCACGGCTAACCCGCCGAGGGGGAACATTTCCACACAAACTCCTGGACAGGGCGGATTCAACCAAAAAAGAACCATACATGCTAAATTGGGAGGAAGACATAGGAACAGCTATCGAACCGGAGGAATGGAACCACATCTGGACCCGAGCACACAGAAGTTCAAAATGCGTAACAAACAAAGAAGGGGCATTCAAGGTGTGCTTCAGGTGCTACTGCACCCCAGAGATCCTAAACAAGTGCAATCCGGCCATTCCCGCACAGTGCTGGAGGGGCTGCCCAGACCGAGGAACCCTGTGCCACCTCTTTTGGACTTGCCCGAAAGCCACTCAATTCTGGGGAAACACCCTCGAACAGATCAAAACAATAACTGGGCTCACTATCCCCTGGGATCCGGGAATCGTTCTTTTGGGGGCAACGGGGGAAGGTCGATTCCCCTTAACAGGCTGCATGGCAGACCTCTGCTCACACCTCCTGACAGCCACCAAGATTTCCATCGCGGGACTATGGAAAAACCCTGAGGGCCCATCCACGCAAATGTGGTGGTTCAAATGCTGGGAAATAGAAGCAGCGGAAAAGGTCACGGCCATCAGATTTAGTAACAAAGCCAAGTTCGAGCGTATCTGGGCCCCCTTCCTGGACTACACACAACAATTCCTAGGAATATCAAGGCAGCCCCCAATGCTGCGTTGGATGGAAAGTCAGGACTGAAGGGAAAGACACAGCACGCGCGGCCGGAGGGCCAAGTTGCCGACGCCAAAAGCCAAGACGCTAAATACCTTGTAGTTCAAGTGGCAAAGATCTTTAGAACCCATACCCCAGAGGAGCCATTCCAGGACCCAAGCACCAAGGCAACCGACATCCCTGCACTAAGCCAACTGCGAAAGACTCAATCTTCCCGTCCCTCTCCTGGACCTCACACCTCCCAATCCACCCGCACTCCCCTCCCAAGGACTATTACTGTTGTTCGTTATTATTTAGCTGTTTTGATTCTGGATTCTTTCTGCTACTGCAAGCTCCAAGAATATGTAACACATGACCCACCGCAAAGCTTGTACTATTGAAAAACAATAAAAACTATTTTTGAAAATAAAAATATGGAACATCCTTTGCTGGAACTCACAGGGTCACAACGCCTTTTTGAACAGGGAAACAAAAGTGGAATGGGACGAATTTAATCTCTTGCAGGGAACATGGTTAACGTTAATTCCTGTATGGGATGGCTTTACTGTTGTGTCTAAGTTTGCAAACAAGGATACCAAAGGTAGGTCTAAAGGTGGGCTCATCACGGCTGTAAGAGTATCGAACGGGGGAGATGTGTTTGAAATGGAAACTAATTGCAATTCTATTTTGATCACAAAGATTATTGACAAACGGAAGCATCTACCAGCTCCTTTGGTGCTTGTGATTAATGTATACTTTAATCCACTGAAGGCCTCTTTAGAGGAGACTTTCAATGAGATTGAGGATGTCCTGGCCTGTTGGTTAACAGCAGATCCAAAAGCAGAAGTGGTAGTTGCTAGAGACTTTAACTGTTAGTGTTTGGTGGGAGAGTTTGAGTTGTAGAAAGTGGATGAAGGGAAGAGAGCATCACCCACTGTGTACAAGGCAGGAAAAACAAATAATCTAAAGGTATGGTCTCAATTTCTTTCACGATGGGCCTTGAAACAAACCAACTTATTAAATGGGGGTGGCCTTAACGATGCACCCACATGGTCTAACACCTTTGCATCGTCATTTATTGACTCTATTTTCATAACAGCACATTGGGCCCCTTGGAATCATTAAAATGAATGCAAGCGATCAATCAATTCTCCAAATAGCGTTCACTGTTGAAGGTTTCACTAATACCAGAGTATTGAAGTATAAAAAAAATTTGGTGGCAGCTAATTCTGGAAACAGGGGGTTCGAACATTTCCAAAATCCAGGAGATGTCAACCTACACCTCTTGAAGTGGTGGAACACCCTGAGTGACAGCGATAAATGTGAACATACTTCCAAGGTGAATTTCCTGAAATTACTAGAAAGATTAAAAAAGCCACAGGGTAGGATGACGCAAAAACAAACACGTACTCCGTTTCACCAAACAAGGCAGAGTCATGACAGCACTTTTCAAATCAGTAAACGATTGTTTCGAAAAGCTCTCAGAAAAATAGGTAGATGTTTTAATATGAAGAAGGATGATAGAGACAAACAGAAAAAGATCTTAATACGTCATCAGAGCTGGTGTAAATGGTACAAAATATGCCCATACATTAAGGCCAATCAAGATTTGATGAATAAAATAGTCAAAAAAGACACACAAGCCATTCGGTTGGAATTGAATAATAAAAATCACCAACAGGCAGTCGCTCAATCGAGTGGAGTTAGTGAGGGTGACTGGGTTGACTATTTTTCCAGCAAATATAACACAGACATAAACGTAGCTGAAGGAGCGTATGACAAAAATCTCAAACCTTTATTTCTTACCTTTGATCATCTAGACATAGAAATAATAATCAGCAAGTTAAAGAACACCAGAGCAAGTGGCCCTGATGGCGTAATCAATGGAATATTTAAGGACAATCCTGTCCTTTGGGCGGACATCTTATTCCATTTGTTCAAACATAGAACATCAGACAACAAGTGCCCAGTGTCTTGGTCAGAATTAATATTGGTCCCAATCTTTAAAAGGGGAGACCGTGCGGAACCAACGTGCTATAGACCAATTTCACTTCTTAATTATTCATCAAAAAAAGTTTCTAATCTAGTATTGAGAGATTTAAGGGTTTGGGAGAAAAAGTTCAATCTACTCAGCCCTTTGCAGACTGGGTACAGAAAGGGTGTCGGTACAATCAGCAGTGGGCTCACATTGAAAGCTGGTCTGTCAGATGTTGGATCCTACTCAGGGAGCTCCTTATTTGTTGCAGCAATTGATTTAATAGCTGTGTTTGACAATCTTAATATTTCCAAGCTGTGGTCTAAATTGCAGAAATGGGACATAGACCCATCTTTGTTGGCATTGCTTCAACTTCTATACTCTAAAAACTCTACAAGGGTAAGACTGAACACTGCAGGGGGAATTATCCAGCCAAATCACACTGAGAAAGGCATACGCCAGGGTTGCGTGCTGGCCCGCACTCCTTTTAATTTTTATCTGGCTGACCTGTGGGAGTCCAGTATAGAGTGTGAAGGGTACGTGCCCATGTGGTCAGGTTTGAAACTGAGGGGCATTGCATTCGCCGACAATATTCTCTTAATCGATTATACCCCTGCTGGTCTTCAGCGACAATTGAACGGGCTAGACAAATGTCTGCAAGAAAACTCATTGCAAATAAACACCGCAAGATCCTATGTAATGGTCAGTTCTACTACAAAGAAATGTAGGGTGCTCACGTGGGAACTGAATAATTGCAATTAAGCGAGTTGATTCAATTAGGTACTTGGGCTATGATATTTCATTAAAAAAACAAAGAGAAATTGATAGGGATTAAATTGATGATAAGATCGCCTTCTGCCTGTCATTGTTGAAAATGGTAAAGAGCAAACTATGTGCCTACTCAATCGTTCCACTAATTGAGTTTTATAAAGCAAGAATTTCACTTATTGTGCTCCATGGGTGTGAGCTTATGAACATCTCAAGCAGAAAGTTCTTCGATGTGTTAGAAGGAAAGATTCTAAAACAGGTACTGAAGCTCCAAGTCTCAATCCCTATAAGCGCAATAAGGCTTGAACTGGGCCTGACATCTTGGTGGGCCCAGTATATCACCAGGAGCCTACCTGCGCTTTATAGCTTAGAAAAGTCTGGTCAGAACTCTTTGGAGTTCTACCTTAACAACGCAATTGTGAAGAAATTGAAAAAAAGATGCAATCATTTTGTCACAATGATAGATTTGGATGGCTCAGAGTCAGAAACAGTCTTCAAAAACAAGATAAAAAGGTGGGCTAAGTCAACTGATCTTACGGATCTGAGTCGCCTAAAACTGTACATGGGCAAGGAACTAATGTATCTCCCGCTACCTCATTTAAGACCTTATTTAGGCAAGTTGCCAGGTTCCCATTATCGCGATAGGTATTTAAAATTAAGGCTGAATTGTCTGCCAACATTGGAGGTGGTGGGTCCAAAGTTGGGAGTAATTCGGGAATTGCGAACATGCAGAATGTGTGGATCCAACTCCATTGAGTCCCTATTCCATCTAGTAATGCTGTGCCCAAACTTCTTAAGTCACAGGATACGGTATCTTGAACGGTTTATTCATACACCCTCCAAAGTGCTGACCAATGATTTATGGTACCGACTAATTACATCTTCCCAACTGTCATTGTTCATAGCTTTAGTATAGATCTTATTTGAAATCTTCGCAGAAATAGACTAGATAATTGAGCAAGGAATTTTGGACCTGGCTAATGTATGTAAATCCCCTGAGTAGTAACTTGGACCAGATTCGGTAGAACTGACATCAGTCGAGTGGCCAAGACTTTGGAGTACATTTTTGCTTTATTGTTGATAAGGGAGATCGGTGGATAAGAGTCTAATGACTGAGGGTCCTTTTTAGGTTTCAATAGGAAAGTGGAGGTTTCCAGCATAGGGCGTAATGGTCCCGAAGTCTGGGAAGGTGTTTAAAAGCCGAGTTAGATCGGGATCTAAGGTATGACAATACATTTTGTAGAACTCGGAAGTGAACACATCGGGCTCCAGGGTGGTATTTTTCAGGGATTTAATACCTGCAATAACCTTGGCCTCCTGTATGGATAGCTCCAGTTGTGCAATCTCCTCCGGCAGGAGGGGTCGTAATGGTTACTGACTGCAAACTCTCCAGGGCCGACGTATTCAGGAAGGTAGCCGAAGTGGATGTAGCATGACACTTATGAACCCAGGCCAGTTTTTCTTGATCCCCCACCAATAGTGAACTCTCATCATCCTGAGCTCTGATGTTATTCCGGGTTTTATGTTTTGCCAATTTTCAGACCATGATTTTATTAGCTTTATTCCCCCTGGTGTAGTAATTCTGCTTGACCTTCAGTAAAGCCTGGGATGTTCTCTCTTCCAGGTAAGCCTCCAGTTTGTATTTAGTTATCTTCAGTTGGCGCCACACCCTCTGGGAACCAGTATGTTTATGTGCAGTCTCACTGGCTCTAACTGCCCACGCCCCCTCTAAATCCTCCCACACCGGAGTTTGAGCCCTGGAGTAGGATACGGTCAAGCTCATTGTCGCTCCCCTGGACACTGCCTTCATGGCATCCCAGACCGTGTGGAGCGTAACCTCCTCTGTGAGAATGTCCTCAAAATATGAGAGTATTGCATTTTTGATCTCCTGGCGAATTACCAGGTCCTTGTGAACCGGGCTGTACAACCTCCAAGGTCTACAAGACCTAGGCAGGAGATCATCACAGCAAGGGACAGAGATACTGAGGAATGATCTCAGAGGGCCATGATGGGTATAGTGTTGTCTGGGACCAAGGGGACCAGAGAGAAAGAGACTAGGATTGAATCTATGTGTGAGAATCCCTTGTGCACGTGAGAGAAATTAGTAAAGTCCTTGCAAACAGGATTCCTAAACCTCCATATGTCTACCAGATTTAACTCGCTGAGACCTTCATCAGGGCTAGCGAATTCAGAAGGTCCCCGCTTATAGCAGACAGTGCCATGTCCACGCTATGGTCCGATGCAAAGTTAAAATCACACCCCTATGAGAAGCATGCCCTCCACCAAGACCTGAAGTCTACCCAGGTGATCGTGCAAAAACAGGTCCTGACCCACAATGGGAGCGTAGACTGAGACAAAAGTAAAAGTGTTCCCCATGAACAAGCCATTGACCCTAAGGTACCTTCTGTTAGGATCCCTGAGAATCCCCGACTTTACAATCACCCCACATGGTTTAGCTCCATTAGAGGCAAAAAAGTCATGCCAAAAACGTTCATGGGTAAACCTTGCCTTAACCTCCTTCAGCAAGTGAGTTTCCTGCAAGAAGGGGACTAAGGGAGAGAAGTCGATCAGCTTGGCATTTACTGACTTACGCTTTATCTGTGAATTCAAGCCCTGGACATTCCGCGTAAAAATGGGCAGTGTACAATCTGAAGAGGACCCATCAGGTCCCACCATCGAAATCAAAGGCATGCATCAACATTGCATAATAAGCACAATCCTGACCTGTTATACAATCATCACAAAAATGTTTCGCCTGTTTACGTCTTCAATTTTATATCCCCTAACAACAAGACCCCCCCCTCCCCAACTCTACCCAAACCCATGAATGCCTAACTGTCATTACCAATATTGAACTCAATTACAAACTTAGGATAAACTGTGACAGGGCAAAACGTGTTCCCGAGTAGAAATGCGGGACCCACTATGCCCCAAAACAGGCGAGGAAAACCAGGCCCACCTGGCTGTCAAGCAAAGTCCCACGGCCGACACTGTGCTAGTCGCATGGAGCAGGGGATTGCATTAGTAAGGGTCTCTGGTAACTCATGGAGGATCCCTCGCCAGAGCCCAGGTCCGCCTTCTTCTTGCCGCCCCTACCCACTTTAGACCAAGGCCCCACCTTAGCCCCAGGCCTCTCGGGCAATTCCGCCACTAGCCTTCCGACCTGGTACGGCGAGAGTGGTGATCATCCTGGGCCGATTCTTGTAAGCGAAGTGAAGGGTTGAATTTCATGATGATAATTCCTGTCAAATCTTGATAGAGGGCAAGGACAGAGTCGCAGAATCGAATTTCGCCCACATTTCTGGCCTGTGACAAGACTCCATCCTCGATTTTACCTGACCGCACCCGCCAGGCTTACCTATGTGTCCTGTCAATCTCCTCTGGTGCCACGCCCAGAATGTCGCGTAAGAGGCTGGTGACATAATCTTCCAATTCACTGTTCAGGATGTCCATCGCCACACCTCTAATGTGTATATTTTTACGCTGGAATCGATTTTCTGAATCCTCATGCTTAATTTCAAGATGGGTCACCTTATCTTTCATGGCCTCAATGCGCCACTCACTGACCTTGTATGCCTGTTCACATAAGGTGGTCTCCACATCCCCCACCCGCCTCTCCGACTCATCCAGGTACCTTTCAATGGAGGAGATCTTACTAGTTAGCTCAGCAATGCTGGAGTCGAGTTGCCCTTTGAACTCCAACATCCATTGCTGCAAGTCGTCCTTCGTGACCCATTGGGAGTCAGTCACCCCGGGGCCAGTCATCATGTGACCATGGTGAGTTCCTTTTTCCCCCAATCCTGGGTCAGCAGAAGGGAAGCGATGCCTCCCGACTTCTGGGACTTAGCTTTACCCATGGCTGCAATTACACGCCAACCAGCAGGGATGAAGACCATCTTGACTGCGATGAAGGAAGCCTCTAGGCAGCAGACTCAAATTTAGGGCAAAAAGGCAGGATAATTCCAAGCCTGCAGAAAGCTTGTGGATCCTGGGGCTTCACAACCAGACCATCAGCAAAGAGTCACATGAGGGCCGCACACCTCCCAGGCATCACACATCTATGCCAGTAAGGTCACCCAGCAGGCTCGGCAGCTCACAGGAAGGCAGGACGTTGGGGCCCTGAGGCCCGGCTCACAGGCCCAGATCTCCCCCCCACCCCCGAGGTACCACAGAACCGATGAGAACCGATGAGCCGAGGTGCCCTCAGACAGCCGCAGTACCCAGCCCTGCCTCCAGGCACGATGATCAAACGGGTCGAGTGCGGCAAAGCAGTGCCGGCAGCAGATCCAGCAGGCTTGAACGAAGCTTTGCTGGTCTGGAGAGAAGGGAGGCGGACACCACCTCGGAGGGAACCAGCCTCGGGCCCGCAGGCTTGCAGAGGGTCCCCATCCTGTCAGGAGCGGGACCCACCAGAGGCAGCCAGCAAGCTGTCTCAGATCTCTGGTGCGTTGCAGGGTGGGGCTGAAGTCCATTTCCATTTTTGCAGCAAGGGAAAGAAGAGGCTAGCTGGCCTTAATGCATTAGTAATAGAGCTCTATAAGCTTGAGCAAGACTTTATTGCGGCTCATTCTCTGGAATATCAAAGACGATTAATGCAAATTCGAAGTTTTTATTGTTACTGCACCATCGACACAGCTCGACAATCATAACTAGCATCCTGTGCCAGAGTCCATGAGTTAGGAGAAAAAGCAGTGAAAATTCTAGACTGGCTGGAGCGATGAGAATCTGTTGCATGACATGAGGGAGGTCGAGAAGGATATGGCAAACACAGTTGTGAAGTATATTGATATCTGCAAAACATTCACTGATTACTAGAATGGTCTTTAAATTGCCCCCCCCCATGACCTCTCTGAACCAGTATATGTGAATCTCTTGGACGAAATCCCTCTCTCCCACTGTTACTAATCGCCAGGAAGAAGCCCTAGGTGCTGATAATACAGAAGAGGAGGTAACCACGGCTATGCTGTTGCTTCGGTTGGGCAAGTCTCCGTTCCCTAACAGGTTTCCTGCCGAGTTCTGGAAATATATATGCACGATGTGGTATCCAAACCGATGCTTTCGATGCTTCTGGGTAGTAAAAGTAGTGGCAAACTTACCCCTGGATCTACGTCAGGCTACCATCATTGTTATCCCCAAGGACAACAAACCACCTGAAAGACTTGCCTTGTATAGGCCCATATCGCTCATCAACACAGAGTCGAACGTTCTAGCTAAAAGTTTGGCCCATAGGTTGCTGAAGGTTCTACCAGTGCCAATTCATCCACACCAGTGTAGCTTCCTGCCAGACAGAGCCACGCGCATCAAAATCTGCAGACTTCACATAAATTTGTATCGGGCAAAATTCAATGAGGGCCACCCTGGCGGTCATTGGAATTGATTTCGAAAAAGGATTCAACTCTGTCTGAGACACTTGTGTACGAGCGCGATAGAAATAAAATATCAATATCAATACCAGGAATGTATATGGTCCGTATTGGAAAAAATGGGTTTTCGGACTGGTTTTCATTCAATGGGTACAGCTGCGCCACAAATCCCACTTGCCTGCTCTGTCACAGTGCAATAGGCACATTCTAACATATGATTTGGCTTTGCCCAGTGGTCCGCTGGTTCTGGCTTGCAATTCAGAGATGTATTTCTATTACGCTCAATCAAGCTATCCCGGATGACCCAAAGCTACGTTTATCGGGATATGGGGCGAATCTGTATATTCAAGATATACTAAACTATATATAGCTAACACCCTGATAGTGGCGAGGAAAACTATAGCTCCACACTGGAGGGCTAAAGATCCGCTGAGTCTCGAAATGGGAACGAGACTTAGATGGCTGTATGTCGGCAGCGAAAAGGGTGAATAACGCTCAGGGTTGCCTCTGCAAATTCACGTGGATATGGGTCAGCTGGGGAATCTTTGAGGAGGTTGATGATATGCGTGGTTTTAGTGTATTTCTTTTCCTAGGATGATTTTCAATTGCAGACCCTCTCTCAATGATTGTATGTTTTGTTGGTACCACACTGTATGTTCAATATTTATTTTGCCTTTTGAGGTTTAAAAACTCAATAAGAAGAATGGTAAAAAGGTTAAAAAAAAATTACTTCACCGGGGTGTACATGGTAAGCAAACACTGTGGTTCGAATGCTTGCTAGGTGGGTCCATGTGCAGTTCTGCGATCAGAGATTTTTTTTATGCGGGCCAACACCTTAGATTTGCAGTATTTGTTGCAGTGGCTGTGATGGCTCTGCAGATTCCAGAGCTCCTCATTCTTTGTGGTGGGTCTGCATGCAACTTCCTGCCTCATGCTAGAGTTTGCAATCCCAGGCAGTCCATCTTTGTGAAACGTGTGCGACTAACAAACGCACCCAAACGTCTCCTGCACCATAGTAGCATTCCAGGTTCAGCCCCCAAGGCAATGTATCACATGCCTTCTGGTTGTTATATGTTTTTTTCTCTGAAGTATTAATCCCAAATCCTTTCTGCACTCAGTCAGTGGTATAAAGTTCTCTTTGACAGCATTAGAGTCCTTTGCCAAGAAGACCAGTGAACTCACAATAATATGTAGAAGGGGCTCCCTTACCAAAGTCCATGGGATTTCCTGGAGTTGCAGGGAGCGGGGGGCTCAAATGAGCCTGGGTCCATCCATGCTGAAAAATACTCTGCTCCCACACCTCCTGGGGTGTCCGAGGGAAACAGCATTTATAAAAACAAATTCTCTTTTCCTGATAGCTTGACCCCTCTAGAGCACGGGCCTCGACGACTCTTGGAATGTGAACTCTTTGGAAACCAAACTCCTGGTGTATTGCCTTCCCAGACAGTTCAGTCCTGGGCAGCCAAAAATGATTCACCGTTACTGGAGGGGACTATGGACATAAGGCTGGTAATGTAGTGTGGAGCTTGGCAGATCCTCTGTGTACTTCCTCTGGTAATACATCACAGGGTGAGTGATGGCACTGAGCCACAAAGATCACTCCAATTCCATCACCCTGCCTCAAACATTGCGTCCAGTCATCAACATAGGACTTTGTTACAGCGTCCTAGCCCTGCAGCTACTATTTTACCCAGATTATATTTTACCTTGTGATGGGTAATACTTCACAGATTAAGGCCCTTATTACGAGGTTGGCTTGCTGCCAACCCCGTAACACTGTTTCCACACCTTACATCGCAGCGCTACTAGGATATCATAGGCAGCGGCGGAACGGTTATTTCCCATTCCCATGGAGTCCGATAGGACTCCATGGGAATGGGAAACCTGAAGCACCGGCACTGTTCGTAACGGTGCTGGTGCTTCAGGGAAAAGTATGCCAGTATGGGCCTGAACTCCCAGCACGTCAGGCCTGCCGGGAGTTCTGTACCCCTATCGGCAAACTTACAGTTTGGTGGTACGTTGCTACCGGCACCGTAATGTCCGGACCACCAAATCTGTGATGAGGCCCTTAATCTTTATATCATATATAATATATATTGACTCCTCCATTCCTCCTCTCATGCAGTGGATGCCAGAAACTCTTTCGCGAGTAAAAGTACCTTTATTAAAGGAAGAGAAAGTAAAGAGAAATCATAATGAATCAATAGTTTTACATTTTGTCAGTTCACTCCTATTATTTCCTTAGGGCTTTATTAATGCTACTAGAATCTTTCCTTTGAACATTAACTGCTTACGTTTGGTGCTTCTTTATGTTGTTACATGCTTGAGGTTGCCACAGTACTGATTTAATTGCAGGCTTAATCAGAGTTTGAGGATTTCCTCTGGTATGCTCTTACACCTCAGTTGGAATAATGGGCAACTTTGCCCAGGCTCTTAGCCTTTGGAACTATTATTTGATATACAGGTGCTGTAGAACTGCACTCTTTTACTCAAGGGGGGGTTGTCAAATTTGCAAATTTCAATGGAAATGTGCAGTAGCCTAGCTGCTAGTTCCCATGCAAGTTAGTGCTATGTTAGTTCTTCAGTGTGTGTTTTGGGGTGGGAGACTAATAAGGATAAAGAACAGCGCTTTGCTTACTTACCAGAATTTTCATATTAGAGGTTACTTGTTTCAAAATGCTCTTCCGAGTACAGGAAGAAGAATTGTTTATCCCAGAATCACACTAGTCAGGAAAGTGGTTATACAGTATTTGTAAAGCACAGTATCTGCTTTTTGTCACCAACAGCTTTCTTAGGTATGCGAAAATGCAATAGCTGCATATCTTAGAATATGCTCTCCTGGTTCTGGGCTGCCCTCAGTGAGGGAGGGGGCCATCACTGAGTGTTATGAATGAAGGGCCAGCGGATGGACAAATTGGGTAATGCGTCTTTCTCCAATGACCTGTGTGCAGTAGAATAGGGCATGTGCGATGTGCGTCATGAGAGGTGTGATTTGTGCAACTGGAATCCGTTTGGTGCTCTGAGTGGAGCTCCCTTGTGTTGGAGGGAGTCTAGGGTTAGTACACAGGTCTCCTATTTCTCCAAACAACAGTTGAGGCACTAGATAGAATCCTGTCCCAGCCCATGGCACCAGAGTGGTCTTAGTTGTGGTTCACCCAATACTCACTCTAATGGAACCAGTCGGAAAATAATGCTCTGACACACACACGCACAGGCACGCACGCGCGCGCGATGGGCCAAGAATAAAATAAGCCCAACACTAACCTGCCATGAACCGGTTTTGGTAACTCCACGACTGACTTCTGGAATGCCACTCTGGTCAGGGTACTGCTGCACACCATAGCCACAATCAGACTGTCCACGTTTCCTGATTCAGAAATTCAAGAGGAAATCGGATATTTTAGGGAGATAAAGATTCTCTTCCACATTACAAACAGGGCAGCCCCTGATGAAAAAGTGACTCCTATTACATTACACTAAGTCTGTGTTATTTGATCAACATATTCTGGTTTAAAAGAGACAAGTTTTCCCTGGGAAGCATGAAGACAGCAACGCCATATTAGATTTAGAACATTCATACACCTTTACAATGAATGTACACCAAAACAATTCACTCATTCATTTTGTTTCATTAAGTTGGTGCTTTAGAGCCATCTTTATGGCAGCCAAAATAAATGTTATAGATATGAGGTTTGACATATCGATAACTGATATAGATCCTTGTTGTTGTTTGGCTGCATTGCCTTGTGTCTTTTTTAGCACACATTTTAAGGTAAAGCATGTTGTATTTGTATTAGCGCATGGTCAAGGAGTGGGCATGCAGTTGGGTCGGCTCCATCACCAACCATCCCAGGGCATTTACAACCATGGTGGTCCATCGCCAATCATGATCTTTAACTTTACTAACCATGGCCGATTGTCACACAGGCCATCTCTTATGCCTTGTTGCCTGGGAACACAGCCAAAACAGTTGGCTGTGCCAATGCTTTTTTGTGGTTATCTTTCATATATATGGATTGTTAAATGGAAAGAAAAACAAAACGAAGAATGACAAAGAAGGCATGTCATCAAACCTGCCGGTTTTACAGGCTCCCGGGATGCATTTATCTAGGTTGCCTGGTCACAACCAAAAAACGGACACAAACTGCAAAACTAATGTTGCAAGTAACATTTGCCATATATTCAGATTATGTATGCAGTCCTTCATGAAGGCGTTTTCCTAAAGCCAAGTGGGCTCATCTTTTCCACCTTCCTCTGCCCTGCTGACCCCATAACTGCAGAAGCAACCTCCATTTTCTCAGATTCTTTAATACACATGAAGGGTAGAGGGTGTCCTCTAGTGTTGTTTAGCTTTTGTGTGCATCACACACAACCTGCTTTAGGCAGAGTGTTTTCATTTGGACATATAACACTTGGGAAAGAGCCTTCACTTATTACACAAAATAATTGTCGTACTCTGTGATTTCCTAGAAATGTTCAAGCATAGTAGACTGTGATGTCAGAAATCTATAAACATTACAAACAATAGAGAAAAAGGAAAAACATATTTTTATAGAACATACAAACACACAGTAATAAAGTGCCAGTACATACTCCCTACGTGAAAATCGAGGATATGGGTTGTTTGACCTAAAAGAACTTGACCTACTGCCCATTTGACCTAACTTCATTTCTTTTGACCTACTGTGGAGGAAGACCCCTGCATCCCCCTAGTGGGGGGTGGCGGGTAGACCCCACGCCCTCCTTCTGACTGCCCCCCACCTCAACCTATTCCCTTACCCCACCCCACAACTATATTTTCATTAAAGGGTACCATTTGACCTACCGAATTAGGTCAAAAAGATGCAGTCAAATGGGAGTAGGTCGAATTGGCATTAGGTCAAATTGGATAGTATCAAAATCAAGCTGCACATTCAACCCAGTCTTACACTCGCAACTCACAGGCATACTACAATTGCTTGTGCAAACAAAAAAATAACACGAAAGTTACATAAATTAGATAGAAACTCAATACAAGTCCATTGACTCGAGTTTCAGCTCTTGGGGTCCCACTTTGGAAACTGACCCAGCCTCTTCAGGACAAACCGTCTTAGGTCACAAGGGAGAGCATCTTGTTATCTAAAGATAGGCCGCCACAGGAAAAACAACAAGCGGTTCAAATTAATATGCTGCCCGTACAAGGAGCACAGTGTTAAAGCATGCAAGGTGCTCGCAAAAAATAATTGAGGGTGAAAACCAATGCTAATGAACTAGTCTTGAATTAGATCCATGTTGGACACATGCCCATTTGGAAAGAACCACCTTAGTTGGTAACCATGACAGAAAACGGAAACCGTGACAGCGACCAAAGGCACACGTGTGACCCATTCCCATTAGTGATACATGTCCACCGTGAAAACAACCTGATATATTGATACCTTTGTTTTCAAGCCATGACATGTAAAGATAATTGTAGGCTAATGCAGATCGAAGAAGGGTCAACACTGCAAAGCAAAATACAGATGTGTAACGCGATGTGTGTTACCCAACCTCCATCCTGCGTTCGGTTGCGTTCCAAATGAAACGCACTCACCTTGATTAACATCCCGCCTCGTTTAAGCAGTTAATGTAATATATGCAAGCATCTGAGCATTTCCAAAGGGGAGAAGCGTCAACACTGCAAGGCAAACCGAAGTAGTGGCTCTGTTGGACATATGACTGAGACACAGGACAGAAAGAAGAGTCCATCAAGCGCCCTGGTCAGTGTCGGCAGAAAACAGACTTTGAAGACAACCCCAGGAACACTATATACACTATGTATAACCAATGTTTTTTCTGCAAGAACTAAAAAATAAAGGGCAGCGAGAGTTGCTTATGTGAAATCAGAGCATGAGGGCTATGACAGAGAAAAAAAGAAACAAAACATGTGACAAGACAACAGCAAGTACAAAAAACACCTTTCACCCCATGCATTCACCTCCACATCTTGAAACCAACTTCTGGGACAGATCCCATGAAAGGAGGTTATAGATGTAACACTAGCACCAACTCCTGCCCCAGCGACTTTTGGCCACAATTTGAAAAAAGTGATTGCAAGCCCCTGTGTGCTGTTGTAACCCAGCAACCACTTCCTGGTCTTCCCCCTCCCTCCCGCCCTCCACCTCCCATTGGCTGATTCGTCTGGTCATAACTGGCTCTCCCTGGGCAGCCCTCTGCCCGGAAGCCCCTGCGGCTAAGGGCCCCAAGGCAAAGGGCGGCTCCTACAGAGGCGGCTCCAGAATGTGTCAGCAGGTGTCCGCAGGAGACGCCAGGGAAGCCAGTGGCCAGCCGTCAACCAGCACCAACTACTAAAGTAAGTGTGGCACGGGTGGGTAGTATATGTTGCATACCACCCTCTTAGCCTAACAAATCCAGACAGTACACTGAATAATTCTCTATGCTACTCTCTGCTTCACAAGACTGTGTCCCATTTAGATAGTGCGCTCTACAATTACTGTGTTGTACTCTGCCTCTTAAGACTTTCACACCTAGATAGTGCGCTCAAAGGTTATTGTGTTGTACTCTGCCTCTTAAGACTGTGTTACATCTAGATAGTACGTCCAAATATTATTGTGTTGTAGTCTGCCTCTTAAGTCTGTGTCACATCTAGTTAGTACGTCCAAATATTATTGTGTTGTAGTCTGCCTCTTAAGTCTGTGTCACATCTAGATAGTGCTCTCAAAGACTACTGTGTTGTTCTCTGCCTCTTAACTCTGTGTCACATCTAGTTAGTACATCCAAATATTATTGTGTTGTAGTCTGCCTCTTAAGTCTGTGTCACATCTAGATAGTGCGCTCAAAGACTACTGTGTTGTTCTCCGCCTCTTAACTCCGTGTCACATCTAGATAGTGCGCTGAAAGTTTACTGTGTTGTACTCTGCCTCTTAAGACTGTCACATCAGGATAGTGCGCTGATAGTTTACTGTTTTGTACTCTGCCTCTTAAGACTGTGTCACATCTAGATATTGTGGCCAAGAGATATTGTGTTGCATTCCACCCTCTTAGCCCATCTCAAATCTAGATAGCTCACTGAAAGTTAGTGTACGGTGTTAAATTCTTCCTAATAAGAGTGTCACATCCAGATGGCGACCCCGTCTCACAATTATCCACCTCTCACACCAATCCAGATTCCTAGAACCCTGTGCTCCCTCCCTTCCATCCTCACTCAGTACCCACGGCTCACCACCCGCACACTAGCTCCCACCTTCTCGATCCCCCCCACCATTCCTTCCCTTAGCACACCCGCAGAAATCTCCCCGTCCACCTCACTTCAGCATAACGCCACTCGCCCAATCTCCTACCACCACACTGCATCCAACTCTAAAATCAGAGCCACACTCTGGCACGCCAACCACCTCCCTCCTCGGAAGCCCACTTCCCCTCCATTTCCCACTCAAACTCATCGCTCCCAACCCTCCCTCTGACCGCTTCTCAGAACTCCCCAATACACCACGACACAACACCATACCCCTTATCAAACTCAAAAATCAGAGCCACACTCTGGTGCGCCAACCACCTCCTTCCCCTGATCCCGATTCAGCCCCTCCATTCCCACTCATACTCATCACCACCACCCTCCCTCTGACTGCTATTGAGAACTCCCTAATACCCCTCGCCATGACACCCCGCCCCCTATCGAACTCCCAAGCAAGAGGGGCCCGCTGGTGCTCCAAACACCTCAAACCCTCACCCTTCTTCAACCCCTACCTCCCACCCAACAGCAATCATCCCTCCCCTCCTTTCCCCCACCATACCTCAGAGTCCCTATCCCCTAACACATCACAGAAATGCGCAGCCCCCCTTCGACAACCCCTTCCACCCTCGCCCACCCCACGTTACCCTCTTCCCGAGACCTACCAACATCCCCCAACATATCCCTTCCCCTCTCTAAAAGCAGCCCGTCTCGCCCTCGCAATAACAGTAGCAGCATCTCCCTCACCCTGCGACACCCCCACCCTCTCTAACAACCCTACTGCGCAGAAACCCTTGAAAAGTAGAAAACGAGCCTGGTCCCCCTCCACGACTGTCTACTCCTCTCCGCTTCTAGCCAGCCTCCCAATCTATCCCTCCCCATCCCCGCTACACTCCCCCCTGCCTCTCTCTTGACTTCTCGCCCTGCACACCAGAACCCCCCAATCCTTCGAGACTGACCCGAGACTCTCCCCTCCAAACCCCCCCTCGCCCAATGGCCATCCGTTCACTCGCCCGTGCCCCTAACCCCTCACATATCCTCCTCCGCCCGCCTACTCTTCCCAGCCGCCAGAGACTTGCCTCCACCCTTAGTCACCCGGAGCCCGCCGACACCCTACCACCCCATCACCCCTCTTCTTCCTGCCTCACTGACCTTGAGCACCCCACCACTCCCATCCCCCCTCACCACCCCCCCACGCACCTCCTACTCACATCCAAACAACCTCCATGACCACACCCCACTCCGAAAAAGCATCTTCAACCTCCTCTCCTCTGACAAACCTGACCTAGTCTTTATCACTGAAACCTGGTTCTCGGACGACTTTACCCCTATTGCACATGAGGTATTCCCCCCCGGCTACTCCCTCATTCCGCTCAACAGACCTTCTAGAGGAGGTGGCGTGGCAGTCCTTTTCAAATCTCACTTCTCCGTCTCACTCGTTGATTCTCAGACGTGCATTACATCATGCAAATCCCTCCTTGTTAAACCTGTACTACCTCTGACTTTCTCCCACAGCTTCCTAATCATTTACAGACGCCATTGGTTTATAGTGATTTGGTCGAAAACAAAAATGTCAAAAGTCAAAATGTCGGAAAAAAAGTCAAATTTCTTTTTCAATATGTTTTTTTTCGAAATTGGGGGGTTTCCCCCCAGGCCCCTTTTTTTCTATTTATTTTTTTATTGTACCCCTTTTTTTTACTTACCGAACCCAAAAAAAACATATAAATAAAAAATTAATAAATTCATTTTGACTGACCACCGACCTCATTACGACAGACATTTCACAACCAACCTCTGTGACTCTGTAGCCACCATTCAAGTAAATCACCCCTCCCTGACTCTCCTAGGAAACCTCAATATCTGGTTGGACATCCCCACCAACCCCATGACCCATTCACTGGTCGACAATCTTGATGTGCTCAACCTCTTCCTTCACATGAACGGTCCAACCCATTCTAAAGGGCAGTCCCTAGATGCTATCTTCAGCTCCCATGACCTGATACATCTAGCCCCCTTATCACTCATCTGGTGTAACCACTTTGTCGTCCCTTTGTCCATCCTCTCCCATGCCCCTGCTCCTTCCCCTCAACACGCCTCCCCCTTCACTGCATATGCTGGAACAAACTAACGATCATCCCTGAACTAGACAAAGCCCTGCTTCTCAGACCCCACAACAACCCCCCTGGTGGATCTTTAACCATCGACTCCTTCGACTCATGGCTCAATGACTCACTAATTCCGCTCACCCCCTGATGCCCCTCTTCCTCACGCCTTAGACCATTTCCCAAATAGTTTACTCCTGAACTGAGGAATGCCAGAAAAATAAATAAATCCTTGGAACGCAACTGGCGAGGAGAAAAAAACAGTCTCAGTAGATCCAGCTTCACCTTGCACCATCACAACTACAAAGCAGAAATCCAAAAAGTCAAAAAAGCCCACTACAACAATCAGATTCTCAACTGTCGAAACCGCAGCAAAGAACTCCACAGAATCTTATCTGAATTCTTCAAACCCACTTTACCTCTGCACAATCTACCCCATCACAATCTCTCTGCGACTCTCTCTCCCCCCACTTCTACACCACTGCTTCGACAGAACGACTTCCCTTAACAACAACCACCCCCCTCCCACCGCTGCAACCCCCACCTTACCCACCTTTGACTCCTTCAAACCAATTTCCAGAGAAGAATTTCTTGACCTATCTGCTCACAAACCCTATGGTTCCCCCCTAGACCCTTTCCCCGCTTCAATCCTAAAAGAAATATTCTCGTCCACCTGTGCAGGAGAGTATGCAAGAACCATCCTAAATGACTCCCTCAGCTCTGGAATCTTTCCTAATGCCTTCAAAATTGCTCATGTCAAGCCTCTTAAAAAACCATCCCTTGACCCCAAAAGCTACGTCCCATCTCGAACACCAGATTCCTTGAAAAACTCATCGACCGAACTGCATATTCCCAACTAAATCACTCTGTCGAATCCAACAACCTAGCTGACCCTGCCCAATCAGGTTTCAGACCGCGACATGGAACCGAAACCACTCGGGCCTCAATCTGGGACGATCTTAAAATCACTGCAGACTCTGCAGGATGCGCTGCACTAATTCTCCTCGACCTGTCTGCAGCCTTCGACACAATTAACCATTCAATCCTCCTTGACCGTCTCCACTCCCTAGGAATCCGTGGAACTGCTCTCAAATGGATTGCCTCCTTGCTCAACAGGAAACAAATAACCCTCCTCTCCCCTTTTGTCTCGGCTGCTCGCCCAGTTAATACTGGAGTGCCGCATGGCACATGTCTATCAGCTCTCCTATTCAACCTCTATATGTCCACCCTCCCTGGAATCATCCGCCTGCACAATATCCTGTGCTACAACTACACCGACGATAGCCAAATCATCCCTAAACTCCACAACTCAATCTCTCTCAGCCCGACCTCGCAGCCTGCCTCCTATATATCGACAGTTGGATGACTACAAACCACCTTCTCCCAAACCCCACTAAAATCGAAATCATGGTATGCTGCAACACTGACCTTCTCCCTCGTCCACTCCCCTGGCCCCCTTCCATGGGCCAACCGCCCACCCCCTCCGTCACAGTAAAAAACCTTGGATGAACTATGGACTCTGGCCTAACCCTCTCCCGACAGATCAACAACGTATCTAAATCTTGTCACTACCATCTCAGAATTCTCAGGTGCATTTTCCCTACCTCTACTTGCTGAACAGACTTGCCGCTGTTATATCCATGTCGAGACTGGACTGTGCCAAATCCCTTTACCTAGGAGTCCCGGCATACCACCTTAATAAACTCCAAAGAGCGCAAAACGCTGCTGCTAAAATGCTACTAGCTCTGGGTCCAAGAGACCATACCTCTCCAGCTCTCAGAACCCTCCACTGGCTCCCAGTTGGAAGAAGGGCCACTTTCAAGACCCTGTGCATCACTCCTCGTGCAGTGCACAAGACCGGCCCTCTATAGCTGCAAGATAAGCTAAAACCTTACCTCCCACCCCGCACCCTAAGATCAAGCTTTGCCCTCCTTTTAGTGATCCCAACCACCAACTCTGTCAGAATGAGAGGATCCTCTTTCTCAACATTAGCCCCAACTCTGTGGAACTCGCTTCCACCTCACATCCGCCACACCCAAGACTATATGGCATTCCGCAAATTACTAAAAACATGGCTTTTTCCATAATACCAAAGACAACCCTAAAGATATGTCTGAACGCCCAACAACCCAATGACTAATTACACAATGAGACTCTCTACCAGGTGTTCAATGACCTCTGATCCTACCCACAGGATAGGATGGATGAATGGAGTGGATGAAGGGAATGGATTGAGGGAATAGATGGATGGAATGATGCAGGGAATGGATTGATGAAATGGAGTGACTGATGGAGCGAAGGGATGGAGTGGATGGAATTAATGGAACAGAGAGACGCATGTGAAAGGAGGGGATTGAATGTATGGCATGGATACATGTGGAATGAATGGAGGGTATGTATATAGAGTGGACAGAATGGATGAACTAGCGAGAATAGACAAAATTAATAGAACTGATGGATTGAGTGGATGGGTGGATGGAGTGGATGGATGGATCGGATGAGTGGAACAGTGGATGAATGGATAGATGAAATGGGTGGAGGGGAATGAGTGGATGGAGTGGACGGATGGTGGGGATCGATGGAATGGATGCTGGATGGAATGGATGGACGCAATAGATAAAAAGACGGACGGATCGAAGGGATGGATGACATGGATGGAGTGGATGTAGGGCGAGTGGATGGAATGAATGGCATGGATGCATGTGGAATGATTGGAAGATATGTACAGAGAATTGCCGAATGCAATGGATGGAATGGTCGGAATATGTCTACATGGAATTTATAGATGGAATGGATTGAATGGTTGGAATATGTATATATGGAATCTATAGATGGAATGGATGGAATTGGATGATGTGTGTGGAATTGGATGTAATGGATGGATGGATACGGATGGTTACGGTTGGATAAACCGGATGGATGGAATGGATGGAATAATGGATGGAATGAATGAAACGGATGGAACAGGCTGAGCGGATGGAGCGGATCGAGCGGATTCAATCGATGGATGGAACGGATGGAGTGGACAGAGAGGATAGAATGGATGGATGAGACAGATGGAGTAGACGGAATGGATTGAACAGAAGAATGAAACGGATGAGGTGGATGGAATGGAGAGAGTATATGGATATGAGTTCGATCGATTGATGTAATGGATGGAGTAGACTGAGTGGATTGAGTGGATGGAATGGATGGATGGGGTTGATGGATGTAATGGATTAAATAGATGGAATGAATGAAATGAATGGAATGGATGGAATATGTGTAGTGGATGAGGTGGATGGAGTGGGCGGAGTGGAGGGAATGGGTGGAGTGGATGGAATGGATGGAATAAATGAAGTGGATGGAGTAGATGGAATGGATGGAGTGGATGAACCGGGTGGAGTGGATAGGATGGATAGAGTGGATATTAATGTTAATGTTAAAGGACATTTGTACCGCGCACTATCACCACCGGAGTGGTCCACTGGCGCTCTGGCGGCTCTGAAAGAGGAAGGGAGGGGTGGTTAGTGGGAAGTAGCTGGAAAAGTGCAAGAGTGTAGTGATGTGCTGTTGGCAGCCTCAGCCCGGTGGGTCCATCGGCTGGGCCTGGGGTGTATGCGGCCGGTATTCGTCGTGTACTGATGTGCAAGTCTATGTGACTTTATTGTTTTGTTTTTGCAGTGTAGTGAAGTTTGTGCGGTTTGTTGTGCTGGAGGTTTGTGGTTGTGTTTGGTTTGGAGTTTGAGAGGTGTATGCAGAGGAGGACATTGTTAGTGGTATTGGTTAGTTGGCATCTCTATACTGAATTGACCAGTTGGGCTTGCGTAATCTCACCCGATGGGGTGCTTGGGCACCCTGTGCCTCCGCAGGTCCGTGCCCGTTTTGCATTCGAGACCCCTGAACATCTCGCTGCCCCCTCCGCCCGCTCCGTCAACAACCTTGCATGTCCCATACCTCAGTTAGTGTGGTGATTGGTGGTATCTCGCTGTTCCACAACCCATTGGTAACTAGTTGTAGCTAAACGGGTGGTTGGGGATGGTAAGGATTGGCTGGGGTTGTTGCCTCCGTCTTCATGGGTCTCGCATGTGAACCACTCTGTTCGGCGTCACCCCTCCCGGTTCTGAGGGCTTCTCAGTCGGTTCTGGGAGCTTGTCAATGTCTTTTCCCGTTTAGTCATTTGTCTTACTGTTGTTTCGGTTTTAGTCTCTGGTATTGAAGAGCCAGGTTTTTAGTAATTTTCTGAATTTAAGGTGATCTTTGGTGTTCCTTATTTCTTTTGGGATGTTGTTCCAGGTTTTTGTGGCTAAGTGGTAGAAGGCGGTTCCTCCAAGTTTTTTCTTGAAGTAAGGTTTTAGTTCCAGGCGGATTTCGTTGGTTGACCTGAGGGGTCTCGTTGGCTTGTATATTGTTATTTTCTTTTGTAGGAATTCTGCTCCTTGTCCGCAGATTGCCTTGTGCGTTATGCACATTGTTTTGAAGGTGATACAGTGTTTTACTGGGAGCCAGTGTAGTGTTTTTAGGGCAGGGGTGATGTGGTCTCTTCTGGATAGTTTGAGGAGTAGTCTGGCTGCTGTGTTTTGGATCCGTTGTAGCTTCTTCAGTAGGTATTCCGGTATTCCGAAGTAGAGGCTGTTGCATAGTCGATTGTTGACATGATGAGGGCGACGATTGTGAGTGTTTTGTGCGTGAAGGAGAGGAAAGGTAGTATTTTTCTTGCTGTGTGGAGGAGGAAGAAGCATTTCTTGACTGTTGCGTTTAGTTGCGGTTCTAAGGTTAGGGTGTTGTCCATCAGGACTTCCAGATTTTTTGCTACCTTAGATGGTGATGGTGCGGTTGCCATTTCTGTTGGCCACGGGATGGCGGTTCCCTTCTCTTGGTCTTTGGATATGATCATGATTTCTGTTTTTCCTAGGTTGATTTTCAGGTGGTTGGCATTCATCCAGTTGAAGACTTCTTTTAGACAGTCGGTTAGGTTTGAATGATCGGCTTGGGTGTCTTTGATTTTGTAGACGATTTGAGTATCGTCTGCATAGTTATAGCATGTGATGTGTTTCTTGAAGATTCTGATAACTAGGGTTTGGTAGATGTTGAAGTACAGTGGTGATAGTGAGGATCCTTGTGGCACTCCAGAGTCGTTAACTCGTGGGGTGGATTTGAAGGGTTTAATCCAAACGGTTTCTGTTCTGTCTGCTAGGAATGATTTAGTCCAGCGTAGCGCTGTGTCTATTATGCCTATGTCTTCTAGTCTTTTGGTTAGGGTGTCTGACTTGAAATGGGGAAAATCTTCCTTGGGACCAGCCCTTGAGAGCGAAAATTACCCAAATCAGCCCAAAATACAGGTTCTATTGTGCCGAGCAATGAACTCATGATAGTGACAAATGACACCTTCAAAATGTTTACCATTTATTAGAAAAAGCATAAACAGTACAATTTTGCAGCATCTTGGGATTCAACTTAGAGAAGATTACAAAACACAAAACTTAGAGAAATACAAAATATATAGAAACACAGAACTTAGAGAAACATAGAGAAACACAGTCTTATGCCCCTTCAATCAGCGCTGGGAGACCCTGGCCCTCATAAGCTAGCTGTTGCCAGCCCCGCTCAGATGACAGCGCTGCAGGGTGCCGACAGAGCATCAGGTTCCGGACACTCGATCTTGCTTGAACCAAGTCCACAGATCGATCTCCCACCTGGTTGTATGTTGCTGTTGGTTGGCCTCTGTTGGATGGTTTGCAGGATGTCATCGATTTTGTTTTTTAAGTGGTCTGCAAGGTCATTGCAGAGTTTCTCCGATGGGGTTGGGGTGTTATCACAGCCTAGTGGGTTTCTCATTTCTTTAATGTTGTGAAACATTTCTTTTTGTGTGTTGGTGGCCTTTGTGATTCTGTCATCATAGTGCCTTCTCTTTGCCTTTAGAATTTCCTTCTTGTATGCACGGATTTGCTTCCAGAACGGTGTTTTTTTGTCTTGGTTGTAATCTTTTCTCCATTCAAGTTCCATCTTTTTGTTTTCCTTTTTCATGGTGATTAATAGTGGGATAAACCATTTAGCCATTGCTCTCTTTTTTGATGGCGTAAATGGTTTTTCCGGGGCTATCTTGCCAATTGTATCTGCAATCCATTTGTGTAATATATCTGCTTTCCCATCTAGATCAGCTAGCTATAGTTCTGTTGTTGAGGGTTTGTTTAACTCCAGTTGTTCGAATAGGTTGCTTTCTTGGACGTCTTTACAGTTTATTTTTGTGGTGGTTGAGAGTTTAGGGGGTTGGATGCAAACTTGCGTAGGCAGAGTGATTACGAATGGAATGATGAGATGGTCGCTCCACAGTATTTGTATTGGTGGTGCCGTGGTGATGAGTTTTTCCTTGGCGAAAATTGTGTCCTGCCGAGTGTGTTGCCCCTTTTACTTGTTGTCGTAGTTTCATGGTGGTGAGTTGTTCAGTCAGTGAGTTTTGGGAGTTGGCGTGATTGTCTTTGAACCAGATGTGGAAGTACCCCAGAACTATTAGGTGTTCGTGGTTGATGGCTATGTTGGTGATGGGTTCTATGAAGTTGTCGACGAAGGATGCATCAAACGTTGGAGGTCTGTACACCAGGATAAATGTGATGTTGGTTTTTGGGCTCGCTGTTAGGTGTATGACCATGGATTCACAGTTGAGGATGTTGAGTGGTTCGTCTGTTCTTATTTTTAGGTGTTCTTTGAATGCTATTGCGATGCCTCCTCCTCTTTTGTTTTTCCTGTTTATTTGAAGGCATCTGAAGTTTGCTGGAAGGGAGCTTTGAAGTTTGATTTTGTAGTTGTCCAGCCAAGTTTCTGTGATGAATAGGATGTCGATACCATTGTCATCAAGTAGGTCGAAGATCTCTGTAGAGTGTTTTGGCATGGATCTTGCGTTTATTAGATTGCAGTGGAGTTTGGAGGTGTAGTTTAGTTTGGCTTTTCTTGTTCGGGTCGTCTTCAGATCTTGTTGAGGTGTAGGTTTCGTGTTGTCGGCGTCCTCGAATAGTTCTTCTAGGTTTTGTCTTGGGTTTTTGTTTTCATTGGGTTCGTCTTCCAGGGGTTGCGGTTGTCGAGTGGAGGTTCTTCTAGCTTTGGTGATGTAAGGTGTTATCGCTTCGGTCATGTGTTTGTTGTTTCTGATGGTGTTCATCCTTCTTCTTCATGATTTAGTTAGGTTGTTTAATGTTGCTGCTTCGGCGTTGCGTTGGTTCGGTCTAGTGAGCCGTTCTCAGCGAGGTATGGAGTTAGGTAGAGGGATTTGTCTCTTCTCTGAAAGTTGGTTCGATTTTTGATCCTGTCTGTGGGGGTGTGTTCTGTTGTTGTGGTTCTTAGTTGCAGTTCTGGAGTGTTTGTTCTTTCTTCTCTTCTTTCCCTCGGGGTGGGTCGTTTGCGCGGCATTCCACGATTCCAAGCTGTTTAGTCTTTAAAAAGAGTTGATTAAAAGGTCCAGTTGGTTATGTTTTGGTCTGGTTGTCTAGTGGTCTAGTACTTGGTGTGGATGCTGTCCTCTACTGGTTTTAGTCTTTGTCTGTAGTTGGTATTTCCAGCTGATGTTGCCTATTCGTTCAGTCGCTGTCTTGGTGGGGGTAAGGGAGGTGGTTAAGGGTTGTATAGTTGGGTGTTAACGGTGGCTCTCTTTAGTCTGTGTCTCCCTGAACGTGGTTCACTGCGGTGAGCCAGCCATGCATGTCCAGGAAGGACATGCACCGGCCGTGGAGTGACCCGGGGGGGGGGAGGGGCGCAGCTAGTATTCCCTCCCCTGATGCAGGCTAGGCACCGAAGCCCTGCTAGATTTGAGAGACAGGTCTGTCAATTTAATCAGAGTATCATACAGTGTAATTTGGAGACAGGATCCTACCAGACCTGAGAAACCCGCACATTGGGAGAGAGGCCCACCTCTGCAATCCGAGCATCACACTGTATTATACGTAGATAGATACTCTGTTAACATTTCTGTCAATGTAATTTTTATGTCTGTATATATGCATTTCTGTAACTTTGTACAAATTGCGCTCTGATGTCTCCGGGCCTGATGGCTTGCGTGTTATAAATAAAACAAATACAAATACACAGTGTAATTTGGAGCCAGAACCCCAGCTGAACTCGAGAGACCTGTATAGTGGGAGAGAGGCCTATCAATGCAATCTGAGCATCATACAGTGCAATTTGGAGTCAGAACCCTAGCAGAACTTGAGACCTGTATAGTGGGAGAAAGGCATATGGGTGCAATGTGAGTATTTTACAGTGCAATTTGGAGACAGAACCCCAGCTAAACTTGAGAGACCTGTATAGTGAGAGAGAGGCCTATCAATGCCATCTGAGTATCATACAGTGCAATTTGGTGAAAGAACCCCCGCTAAACTTGAGAGACCTGTATAGTGGGAGAGAGGCCTATCAATGCAATCTGAGTATCATAGAGTGCAATTTGGGGACAGAACCCCAGCTAAACTTGAGAGACCTGTATAGTGGGATAGAGGCCTATCAATGCAATCCGAGTATCATACAGTGCAATTTGGTGACAGAACCCCAGCTAAACTCGAGAGACCTGTACAGTGGGGTAGAGGCCTATCAAAGCAATCCCAGTATCCTACAATGCAGTTTGGAGACAAAAACCCCAGCTAGACGAGAGACCTGCAAAGGTCTGTACAGAGCAGTGGCTCAGAGTCTGGGGCAGAGTGGTTGCTCTGCTCCTGACCCAGGCCACTCCTACCTTACTGGTCCTTGTAGTCAATGGTAGACAGCTGGCCATTGCTTCCCTTGCAGACACCTGTTGGCGCTTCCCGGAGCCGCCTCTGCTGAAGCTGCCCCGGGTCTTCGGCCCCTAGCCACGGGCTGCACGGGCAGAGGGCTGCCCTGGGAGGAGCGGTGATGAGGGCTGAGAGGACCAATGGATGCAGGGTGGGGGCGGATCGGCTGGTGGGAGGAAGAGGAGCAAGAAGGGGGCGAGAGGTGGGAGAGGGTCTGCAAGGGGCTTCTGGCCTTGTTGAGTACACACAATGATCCCAAAGCCACTGGCAGCAGCCAGGGGGGAGGCTAACCGCATTCCGGTTAATGAAGCGCCCGGAAGGCTGGGGGCTCACCCACTCACCTGCACGGCCCGGATGAAAGTGGCGTGCAGGTCGAGTTGGGATATATGCACGGGAGTAAGGCGGCCTATCAGGGCTGGTTGGAGGGAGTGAGGGTGGGCGCTGGGGGAGGCAGGGAAGGACGCGGCCTGCGCTGGGGACACATGGTGGGCTCTAAGAGGAAGCAGGTGTTAGGGAGACTTCTCTGTTTAGGCCGAATTTCCTAACCTAGTGAGTCCCCCACCAGCTTTGCTGGATTTCTGGGGTTTATTTTTTTCTCCTGCCAAGAGTGAGACTCTTTTACCCTCACTCTTGGGCATGATTTGAGTGTGTTTCTTTGAATCTAGATGTGTTTAATGGGCTATGGGGTCTTTTACTCCATAGGGCTACATGTGTTTTTGTGATATGTGTTACACAGCACCCTCAGTGCAGTGACACAGGGGTGTCTTAGTGACCCCCAGTATAGACTCCATATCCTGGGACTGACTACTGTCTCCCAGGGCATGTAAAGTCACCATTGACTTTACTAGTCTTAAATTCTGAACAGAACCAGTACAAACCATCATATTGTGGATGTACTGGCTGGGGCAATTCGATTGCCCCAGGGTCTGTTAGTCGAGGGGGCACGTCTCCGTCCCCCCTGATCGAGTTTTGGCTGGTGGCAGTGGATACTACTTTTTATATTCAACCGCAAATATTTTCCTATGGGATTTCCCATTGTTTTAGGCTACTTTCTTTATTTAATTATTTACGGTAGCCTCGAACATACCGCCGGTTTATTTAATTAATATTAATTCTCCGGTTGGTATTTTTTGCCAAAACTTGATTCTAAAATGGCGTTTGTGTTCTCTTCTGTGACTCCAACCCAAGTCGAGACCTTTGTTCCACTTTTTGGAAGCCTTCTCCACAGAAGCCCTCCAAAGGGTTGCCACTTTGTCTAGGGTACTTAGGAGGGGTGGAGGGGAATTTAGGCACCCTGGACTGAGTTGCCTAGGCAACTCAAGTCGCACTCCATCCTGATTGGCCCAAGTGGTGAGCCGGCTGGCTCACCACTTAGCATGTTTGAGTGACAGCTAGGCTGAGTGAATGGGGGTTTGCTGCATAAAAGCAGGGCTTTGGGGACTGGAACTTCAGAAGTCACCACAGGACCTAAGAATCCGACGAGGGAGAAGCTGAGCCGACCTGCCACGACACCACCACCGGTGGAGCCCTGCTGGATTGCCTCACCACTTTTCCCAACGACAGAGGAGATCTCCCGCCGGAGAGTCTACTTCCTTTGACTGGTGGGGATAACCAGTTTCACCGTCTTTTCGCTTTCCCGATGTACCTCGTGGCCGACTTGCCCATGCCAAGCACCCCGGCAACCGGGATACCACGTTTTACCACGACCGCGAAACCAAGGTACCACCTTTAACCGGAAAACTCTGCAGCTGGTTTCTTCCCTGGTAGTGCAACGACCTTCATCTTTCCTCCAAGTCGAGATCTTCTCTTCCCCTGGACGACGACGCAACTTGCACCCACTACCAGGAAAAACTGCCACCGTTGGAGGATCCTTCCCACTTAAGGTACCGTGTCCCGCCTGGCTTCCCTTGCTACCGACTGTACGCGGTAGATTTAGCCCCCGGCTTTCGAACCTGGGTTAGCCTGAGACACCTTGGCTAAACTTTTCTAAGCCTCTCTAAACTCTTCTTGAACCCTCTGCAAGACTTTCTAAGCCTAGTGTAACTGTGTGATCTTGGGCGCATTTGTGCTCTGCTCTCTCCAAGAGTGGGCCTAGCCTTTGGACTTTGGCTCACCAGTGACTTTTTGCTCTCTGCCTTGCTAACAGTAGTGTTCCTGAATCATAGAGTGGTGTACCTCTTCATATTCTGTCTTTTTCCCTCCCTTTCTCACAAACTTATTAGAGTGCAATCTAGTTAAGCGCTCACCTCTGTATGAAAATAAGTGGTGTTTTACTGTGATTTATCTAATAGGGAAAAAGGGGTGTATATATCATAATAGTAACTGTGTTTAGGATAAGTTTACAATAAGAGTGCTGGCGTGTTTCAACTGTGTGTTTTTAAATAAATAATTATATACTTTGTTACCAAAGTTCTGGTCAGTGTTTGCTTGTATTATTGTATCTGAGTGCCTATTGAGTATACTTTGCATACTGCCTAACTCTTCTTGAGGGAAGTCTGACTGCTCAGCCACAGCTACCAGGTAAATCTGGGTGGTACAGACTGCTACCAAGTGGGTTTACTGCCAACACCTGTAGTCTTAAATCATTTGCAGTGTTCCCTAAGGGAACTGCACAGGTTTCTGCCTAACACTGGTGTACAGCGGTGGGATTTGTATTGAGTATACACTTTAGAGTGCTTTAGGATACCTTAGTGCAACTAACCACAAAGCTTAGCACTGAAAAAGTAATCCTTCTAACATGTCAACTATGGAAACTTATAGTCAAGAGTCCCTTGCTACAAAAACTGCTGATTGTTTAAGTGTATTGTGTAAGCATAAGAACCTCCTGACTAAAGGCAAAAAAATGGAGTTAATAGAAAGGTTGTTAGCTAACCAAAGTCTGGATGATGGGTCTGAGGAACCTAACATGCCAGAAAATGTAGATAACAGTATAGAAATTGATATTGATCCAAATGTTGATAATCTTGAGGAAGAGTCAGAAGAGGAGGGTGAGGCTGCTGTGACTGTCCCCCCTAGGCCTCTGTCTGCTCTACCTGCTGTACCTACTGGGCCTTTACCAAGTCCCACACTAAGTCCTCAATATCTCGAATTAGAGAAAATGAAACTTGAAGTAGAGTTCAAGAGGCTGAATACTCTGGCTGAACAGAGACATCAGGAAATGAATCAAGAACTAAGGCTAAGGGAAATGGAGCTCAAGCATGAGCTAGAAATGAAGAAATTATCTGTCGAAAATGCTTCTCTCTCTGGCTCCTCTAGAAGTTCCAGTCCTAAAAGACCCCGGATGCCTAAAGAATTGGTTGGTATGTATGAGCCTAAGTTGGATGTGTTGGATTGGTTGTCTGTTTGAATATAATCATGGGCTCCAGAACATCACAGGAAATGACTTGCTCTCCTGGTTGTTCTCTAGGCTTCCCCCTGTTGCAATTGATGTGGTAATGGAGTTGGGGGAGGAGGATAGGAAAGAGTATGAATGTGTAAAACTAGCTTTGATAGCTAGGTTTGGGAAGACCCCTTCCCAGTATCTTAAGAGGTTTAGGACCCTCAAAAAGCATGATGGTACCCCTTGGGCTACCTGGGTGAGTGAAGGGTTGAACAACTTAGAGGGATGGATTAAGGGTTACAAAGTGAATACTTATGAAGGTATGAAGAATCTTTTTATGTTGGAGTCAATTTATGATGCCTGCTCTCCTGAGTTCAGACAGCACTTGGCTGATTCAAAGGAATTAGATTCCCGAAAGCTAGCTAAGGCTGCTGACTTGTGGGTTGCCAACAGGGCCACTCACAAGGAATCTGGGGTAACTCAGAAAAAGGATGAGGGGAAACAGCCTAAAAAGGACTCCAAAGAGAATTCTAATACTGCAAATTCCAAAGAGGGCCCCAAACAAAACCAGAAGGGTAAGCCACCAGGGAAACCACAGCAGAATAGTGTCTCCTCTGGTGCCAAACCAGAGGGAGGTCAGAACAAGCCTCCATTCCAGAAGGCATTTGGAAAATGCTTTGTTTGTGGCTCTAGTGACCATGTGAAAGGAGATCCCAGATGCAAGGGTAAACCTTCAGGGATCCAACTTGCCCCCTTAGCCTTCGCTCCAGAAGAGGAAGTCCCTATGGCAAGTGGAAACTTTCTACTGCTGGCTGATGAACCCATTGGAGTCTCAGCCAGTGTTTCTTTAGTCTCTCTGGGGTTGTGGGAACAACAGAATTTAGATGTGTATAATTCTATCCCAGATAATACTAAAGAGTATTATAAAGACAGTGTCCAGGTGAATTGTCAGGAGACTCCTGCCATTAGAGACACTGGGGCCAGCATAACTGTGGTGGATGAATCATTTTTCAAGGCAGAGGATGTTGCTAAGGCACCCAAATGCCTCACTGAGTTTAGCTGGAGGGCCTGTGCAGATGTGTCCCCAGTTACCAGTTCTCATCCAGTGTAATGACATGGCTGTAAAAATACCTGTCAGTGTACAATGTGAAGTGCCAGGTAGGGTTTTGTTGGGTAATGACCTAAAAGCTCTTGGAGTTGTGTCACATACCCCCAGACCACCTAGTAAAAGGTTACAGGAGCTCCCAAAACCTGCAAGAGAGAAAACCCTGAGATGGCTATCTCAGGAGATGATGACAGAGATCACTCCTTTACCACTGGAGCAACTCACTGCAGTAACTACCAGATCAGGAGCAAAGGGGCAACCCAAGAATCCTAAGAAGAAGTCAGCAGCAAGCACTCCAGTGCTTCCAACAGTTACACCTGTAACTCCACCTCCAGCTGAGGCTGAGAGGGGGGTACAACTCTGTATGGTTGAACAAGACTCTGAAGAAGAGCTAGTGGGAGGCCAAGAACTTATTGGAGATCTAGACCCTGAGCACCATCCTGAGCTGCCGTCTTTACTGGCAGAAGGTGGACCCAGCAGGGCAGCTTTCCGTAAGGGACAAAGAGAATGTCCAACTCTGGAGGGTCTCCGCCTACAGGCAGCTGCTCAGGCTGATGGGCAAGAGCCTGGGAAGTATAGGCTGCACTGGGAAGATGGCCTCTTCTACAGTGAACCAACTGAGTCTGAACCTGGAGACTACAAACACCTTGTAGTACCTCAAGAAAACAGACAACAGTTCTTGCACTTAGCCCACAAGATTCCTTTGGCTGGTCACTTGAGTTTCAAGAAGACCAAGGAAAGGCTCTCACTTTACTTCTACTGGCCAAAAATGGGGGCCGAAGTAGATAAGTTCTGCAAGAGCTGCCATACCTGCCAAACTTCTGGTAAGGTTGGCGCCAAGAATGTGGCACCATTAGTGCCTCTCCAAGTTGTGGGAGTCCCATTTGAGAGGGTAGGGATTGACATTGTTGGTCCCCTTGATCCCCCTACTTCCTCAGGCAACAGGTTTATCCTTGTTGTAGTAGACCATGCTACTAGATACCCTGAGGCAATACCTATGAGAACTGTTACAGCTCCGGCTGTGGCTAAGGCCCTCCTTGGTATTTTTACCAGGGTTGGGTTTCCTAAGGAAGTGATATCCGACAGGGGGTCAAACTTTATGTCCCACAACATGAAAGCCATGTGGAAAACCTGTGGAGTTACTTACAAGTTCTCAACCGCCTACCACCCCCAAACCAATGGGCTGGTGGAAAGATTTAACAGAACCATGAAGAGCATGATATGTGCTTTAGAGGAACCCCTGAAAAGAAAGTGGGACCTTCTACTGCCATGCCTTCTCTTTGCTTATAGAGAAGTCCCTCAGGAGGGAGTAGGTTATTCTCCCTTTGAACTTCTCTATGGCCATCCAGTCAGAGGTCCATTGGCCCTCATTAAGGAGGGGTTGGAAGGCGCTCCTCCCCTCAAGCCAGTCAGAGTGACTGACTATGTGATAGGTCTCCGAAGGAGAATGTCACACATGATGGCAGAAACTAGTGATAACCTGAAAGCTGGACAAGCTTTGGTCAAGCATTGGCATGATCAAAAGGCTAACATGGTTGAGTTCACTCAATACCAGCTAGTTCTCGTTATACTCCCAACAAGGCAGAGGGCCTTGTAAGACAAATGGATGGGACCCTTCAAAGTTGTGGGAAAACTTGGAGAGGTCAACTATCTAGTGGATCTGGGCAGACCCAGGGAAGCTCCTAGAGTCTTCCACACCAACCGACGGAAAGCGTACATCTCCAGACCTGAAGTAGGAGCCTTGCTTCTAGCTTCAGCAGCAGAGGAAGAAGAGAGTGAGTCTCTCCCTGATCTCCTCAGAGGTGTACCTTTAGCTGGAAAAATTGAAGGAGTCAATCTCTCTTCACATCTCACACCTGAGCAACAAGAGGAGTGCAAATCTATGTTAAATCAGTTTGCCTCCCTGTTCTCACTCTCACCAGGCTTGACCCCTTGGGGACAGCACGAGATACTCACTGGTGACTGTCTGCCAGTCAAAAGCAGAGGATACCGAATGTCAGAAAATGTGAGAACCCATATTAAGGGGGAGGTCAAGAAGATGCTTGATCTTGGGGTAATAGAACCCTCTACTAGTCCATGGTCTAGCCCAGTGGTGTTAGTACCAAAGGCAGGATCCAAAGACTTGAGATTCTGTGTGGACTATAGAGCTCTTAATGCAGTCACCAAGACTGATGCCCACCCTTTACCCAGGACAGATGAGTTGGTGGATAAACTTGGTGCAGCCAAGTACCTCAGCACGTTTGACCTTATGTCAGGCTATTGGCAAATAGCCTTGACAGACCATGCCAAGGAGAAAACTGCATTTTCCACCCCAGTTGGCTTGTACCAATTTAAGGTCATGCCTTTTGGATTAAAAAATGCACCTGCTACATTCCAAAGGATGGTGAACCAAGTTCTAGCTGGGATGGAGGACTTCTGCATGGCATACTTGGATGACATTGCAGTCTTCAGCCACTCCTGGGAGGATCATGTGAACCACCTAGGACATGTTTTGCAGGCTCTTGGACAGGCCAATTTGACTATCAAGGCAAGTAAATGCCAGATAGGTCAAAGTAAGGTGGTCTACCTTGGGCATGAGGTAGGAGGTGGAGAAATAAGGCCTTTGCTCAGCAAGATTGAAGCAGTGCAAAATTGGACAACACCTACTACTCAAACCCAAGTGAGAGCCTTCCTAGGCCTCACTGGGTATTACAGGAATTTAATTGAGAACTATGGGACCATAGCTTCTCCACTGAATGTAATCTCCTCTCCAAAATTTCCTAAAAAGGTCAAATGGAATGAGGAGTGCAATCAGGCCTTTGAAAAACTGAAGAAAGCTCTTTGCCAAGCTCCAGTATTGAGAGCTCCTGACTACCACCAAACTTTCATTGTACAAACTGATGCTTCCAATGTAGGTATAGGTGCAGTTCTAAGCCAACTGGATGAGAAGGGTAGGGAGCACCCCATTTGCTTCATCAGCCGTAAACTGAAGGATCCTGAAACAAGGTGGGCAACAATAGAAAGAGAATGCTTTGCTATTGTGTGGGCACTGAAGAAGTTTAGGCCATACTTGTATGGTTCTACTTTTGTCATTCAGACTGACCACCAACCATTGAGATGGTTAATGCAAATGAAGGGAGAAAATCCAAAACTATTGAGATGGTCAATCTGCCTGCAAGGGTTTGATTTCACCATTGAGCACAGGTCAGGGTGTCACCATCAAAGTGCTGATGGACTCTCTAGGATGTATGTCATCGACTAGAGGTATGAGGTTCATCCAGGAGTGGATTAAATCCTCCTGTCCCTTAGTCTGGGGGGGGGGGTCGAGTGTTAGGGAGAATTCTCTGTTTAGGCTGACTTTCCTAACCTAGTGAGTCCCCAGCAGCTTTGCTGGATTTCTGGGGTTTATTTTCTCCTGCCAAGAGTGAGACTCTTTTACCCTCACTCTTGGGCATGATTTGAGTGTGTTTCTTTGAATCTAGATGTGTTTAATGGGCTATGGGGTCTTTTACTCCATAGGGCTACATGTATTTTTGTGATATGTGTTACACAGCACCCTCAGTGCAGTGACACAGGGGTGTCTTAGTGACCCCCCAGTATAGACTCCATACCCTGGGACTGACTACTGTCTCCCAGGGCATGTAAAGTCACCATTGACTTTACTAGTCTTAAATTCTGAACAGAACCAGTACAAACCATCATATTGTGGACGTACTGGCTGGGGCAATTCGATTGCCCCAGGGTCTGTTAGTCGAGGGGGCACGTCTCCGTCCCCCCTGATCGAGTTTTGGCTGGTGGCAGTGGATACTATTTTTTTTTTCAACCGCGAATATTTTCCTATGGGATTTCCCATTGTTTTAGGCTACTTTCTTTATTTAATTATTTACGGTAGCCTCGAACATACCGCCAGTTTATTTAATTAATATTAATTCTCCGGTTGGTATTTTTTGCCAAAACTTGATTCTAAAATGGCGTTTGTGTTCTCTTCTGTGACTCCAACCCAAGTCGAGCCCTTTGTTCCACTTTTTGGCGGGCTTCTCCACAGAAGCCATCCAAAGTGGTACCACTATGTCTGGGGTACTTAGGAGGGGTGGAGGGGAATTTAGGCACCCTGGACTGAGTTGCCTAGGGAACTCAAGTCGCACTCCATCCTGATTGGCCCAAGTGGTGAGCCGGCCGGCTCACCACTTAGCATGTTTGAGTGACAGCTAGGCTGAGTGAATGGGGGTTTGCTGCATAAAAGCAGGGCTTTGGGGACTGGAACTTCAGAAGTCGCCACAGGACCTAGGAATCCGACGAGGGAGAAGCTGAGCCGACCTGCCACGACACCACCACCGATGGAGCCCTGCTTGACTGCCTCACCACTTTTCCCAACGACAGAGGAGATCTCCCGCCGGAGAGTCTTCTTCCTTTGACTGGTGGGGATAACCAGTTTCACCGTCTTTTCGCTTTCCCGACGTACCTCGTGGCCGCCTTGCCCGTGCCAAGCACCCAGGCAACCGGGATACCACGTTTTACCACGACCACGAAACCAAGGTACCACCTTTAACCGGAAAACTCTGCGGCTGGTTTCTTCCCTGGTAGTGCAACGACCTTCATCTTTCCTCCAAGTCGAGATCTTCTCTTCCCCTGGACGACGACGCAACTTGCACCCACTACCAGGAACAACTGCCACCGCTGGAGGGTCCTTCCCACTTAAGGTACCGTGTCCCGCCTGGCTTCCCTTGCTACCGACTGTACGTGGTAGATTTAGCCCCCGGCTTTCAAACCTGGGTTAGCCTGAGACACCTTGGCTAAACTTTTCTAAGCCTCTCTAAACTCTCCTTGAACCCTCTGCAAGACTTTCTAAGCCTAGTGTAACTGTGTGATCTTGGGCGCATTTGTGCTCTGCTCTCTCTAAGAGTGGGCCCAGCCTTTGAACTTTGGCTCACCAGTGACTTTTTGCTCTCTGCCTTGCTAACAGTGTTCCTGAATCATAGAGTGGTGTACCTCTTCATATTCTGTTTTTTTCCCTCCCTTTCTCACAAACCTATTAGAGTGCAATCTAGTTAAGCCCTCACCTCTGTATGAACATAAGTGGTGTTTTACTGTAATTTATCTAATAGGGAAAAAGGGGTGTATATATCATAATAGTAACTGTGTTTAGGATAAGTTTACAATAAGAGGGCTGGAGTGTTTCCACTGTGTGTTTTTAAATAAATAATTATATACTTTGATACCAAAGCTCTGGTCAGTGTTTGCTTGTATTATTGTATCTGAGTGCCTATTGAGTATACTTTGCATACTGCCTAACTCTTCTTGAGGGAAGTCTGACTGCTCAGCCACAGCTACCAGGTAAATCTGGGTGGTACAGACTGCTACCAAGTGGGTTTACTGCCAACACCTGTAGTCTTAAATCTTTTGCAGTGTTCCCTAAGGGAACTGCACAGGTTTCTGCCTAACAGCAGGCAAGGGCTCAAGGCCTAAGGGGGCTGGGGGCTCACCCACTCACCTGCACGGCCCGGATGGTAGTGGCGTGCAGGTCGAGTTGGGATATATGCACGGGAGGAAGGCGACCTATCAGGGCTGGTGGGAGGGAGCGAGGGCGGGCACTGGGGGAGGCATGGAAGGACGCGGCCTGCGCTGGGGACACGCGGGGGGCTCGGGGGGCTCTAAGAGGAAGCAGGCAAGGGTTCGAGGCTTAAGGAGGCTGGGGGCTCACCCACTCACCTGCACGGCCCGGATGGAATGGATGGGGTGCATAGAATGGTTGGAATGGAGTGGAGGGAGTGGATGGAATAGATAGAGTGGATTAATGGAATGGATGGAATGGATGAGATAGATGGAATGGACGGAAAAGATAAAATGGATAGAGTGGATGGAATAGATAGAGTGGATGAAGTGGATGGAATGGACAGAGTGGACGGAATGAATGGGGCAGATTGAATGGATGGAATCCATGAAATGGATGGAATCGATAAAACAGATGGAGTCGATGGAATGGATGGAGTGGATGGAATGGGTGGAGTGGATGAAATGGATGGAATGGAAGAAAAGGATTGAGTGGATGAAATTAATGGAAATGGATGGAATTAATGGAGTACTCAGTTATAACTGTGAACATTAGCCTATGCCAGACCCTGACAGGATTGTGAACGTTAGCCTGAGTCCCTTGTAGATAGAAATACAAATATTGGCATATCCCACACTTGGGTGGAGCTGTGAACATTAGCCTGAATCGCATCTGTATAGAAATACGAATGTAAATGTTAACATGCCCCACATGTGTATCACTGTGTAACCTGCCTTCCTGTTCCCCATGCTGTTGCTATATATCCGTATCCCCCCTGTCGCTGTAAACCCTTCCCCCTGTCTCTATGTGTCCGTGTGTCGCTATGTTCCCTGTCATCCTGTTCACGTGACTAGTCTCGGACGCTCTAAAGATAACCATCATATCACATCACTACGCTTATTCTCTACTATCCACCATCATTCAACTAGAACTCCGCTATACCCCTGATTAATTCAGCCTAGCTGTTCACATACGAATACGACCCCATGAACACCTCATCACCCTAATAAAACGCAGCTAGCCGAGCACATTCCGGCCTAGTTGCTCACATATGTGTCCTTCAGGGATAACGCAGACAGAAGCCCAGTCTGGGTGTCCACCCACCAGACTGCACACATCCAACTGATATCTCCAGCACCACACCTAACGCTAGGATGCAGCTACCATCCGGCAACTACATCAGCTGCACACATATCTGGTGCACACATGCACCCAACGACACTACCTCTCTCTACTGACCAGAACTACGGTTCTCGAGGGCATCCAACCTACCAGCGCTTTGAGGTCATACCAATGATATATAGAGCGCTATATAAATGCCAAGTAACATAACATCTGCATGAAACGCTGAAGGAATGGGCATAATGTATGCCTCACCAACGTTTTATCATTTAACATCAAGACTCTTGGCACTGTCACGAACCTAGACATTATTCAATATGGGTGTCCAAATCAACTAATTCTGAACAACTATAATCATAACTTTGGTGACTGATAACCTAAAGGTATGCCACATTTATAAAACTTGGATGAAATTCCAACAGTTATTAATATAATGAAAACAGAAATAAACAAATGCGAATTATAATCCTGAAGTTGTGTACAATAATGCTTTAAATGCATTTCCCACTCAATGTTACTATAGGCCACCATGCAAGATATAAGTAAAAAGTGGCCCATTCTATTTTGTAGTGGCAAATCAAATACAGACTCGTCAGGTAGATTGGTAACGCTCTTTAATGGCAGCCAGCAAAGCAGCTTATCGATAATCCACAAAACAGGACATGTATACTGCGCTGCAACCCCACCTTCCTGGGTTTACAGGGTTTTTATACAGTAATGCACACAGGTTTGTCTATGAAAGTGGGTGGTCCACATATCATACAGTGGCAACAGTATACAATGTTTTAGCACCAACTGCATGGTTCTCATAATACAACCTACAAGTATTGGTAGAGTTCTCACACCGTGGCAATTAAACTTTGAAACAAATAGCAGACATTTTTGGATACATTTCTATCGATTCTGCAGTTTTCTCACACGGCTCAGACAGTGCCTGTCCGCCTGCTGTTGCGAATTCTAGGTCCTTGAGCTGCCTAGCCTTGCAAAACGGTGATCTAAAACATGCTTGCTTATGTCAAACAGGACCTACATCAGAAGCGAGCAAAGTGCAAGCAAGACGCATCTAGCAGTGTACCTAGAATCACAGTTCAGTCAAGGCATGCGCACAATGACAGGACGATGAAGTTGAAGGCAGTAAATTACAGATTAAATGGCAGCCGTGGATGGCTGACCTAACACAACAGAGAGGCGGAGAAGTATGTAAACGGATGACCCAATTCAATTTCTGTCACCACAATTTCCATTCGAAAGAACAATGCCATGCTCAACGTGTCCCAGATAATGACAACACCTCTATGTGTGATCAACATCGAATGGCCACCAATAACAAGACATACAATGTCCGTTATAAGGGTGCCAAAGGAGGAGTCTGACACAAAGGTCTCATGCAGAAGGAATGTGACCAAGCAGTTTGGGCTGAAATGCCCCTTTTGGGGTGGGTCTAAGCTCGATTTGCATATGGTCTTTCTCCTTTTTGTAATGCGTTGGCAGGCGAAGAACAGTGGTCTGGAGGGTTGCCCAGAGCAATGCCAGAGGTTAGGATTCATTCCAAACCTTCCAGCCATCACCTCCTTTGTTCTGTGTAAGTCACCCAAGTGGGACGGGAATGCCCAGACTTGGGTCCCGTGCCTGTTGGGCCTAGAGACCCAAGCTACTCCTCACTGATGAGGACCAACAAGGCCGAAACATGTTTGGGATGCTTGTGGTCTCATGCAGAAGGGATGTGACCAAGTAGTTTGGGCTGGACTGCCCCTTTTGGGGTGGAACCAAGCATGATTTGGATATGACCTTTCCCCTTTTTGTAATGGCTTGGCAGGCGAGGAACGATGGTCTGGAGGGTTGCCCAGAGCAATGCCAGAGGTTAGTATTCATTCCAAACCTTCCAGCCAACAACTCTTGTTTTGTGGTGGTTTTTGTTATAGACGTTTATTAAAGTGATGAAAGGAAAGAAAATCCCTTGCTATCCCTACTTCTATGAGGGATTTCCCTTCCTCAAAACTAATCATAATGAGTTTGTCAGAATGTTCGTCAAAATTAATGTCCACCGTCCTTTGTCACAAACCATTTCTATCCCATTCGCTATACCTAAAGAGAAAAGGCAGTGCAACAGAAAGTTTCTTCGCCAGGAGAATGACTCCCTTCTCCAGGCGCATTGGTATGGTGCCAAGCAGTGTTTGTTTTCAAAAGGTAACCAGGGTGAATGATTCCCTTCCTCTGGCTTAAAGTTCCAACAACTACTATTACCAGGAGAATGACTCCCTTCTTCTGGTATCTGTAGACACGTTCCTGCTTGTGGTAGGGGTCCTTTACCATATTCTGGTGGTCAGTGGTCTTATCTCCACCACTGAAGTGAGAGGCGTCCCCTCTCAGGCTTCTCTGTTCATGGTAGAGGCCCTTGACCCTTCCCCGGTGATCAGTGGTCTTCTTTCTGCCACTGTGGTGAGAGGTGTCCCCTCTCAGGTTTTTCTGTTCGTGGTAGGGGTCCTCGACACTTCTCATGTGATAAGGGGTCTTATTGCCACCACTATGACGAAGAAGAGGAGGTCAGCTGCACTTCAGTGTTCGGTGTGTCTCCCTAGTGATAATCAGCCGCTGCCTCCCCTCTGGGTCTCCTGTGCCACCCCTCACCTTGACTGCGGTTTCGGCACATCAGTGGGACTTTCTGGGACAGCGGATACTCTGCGCGGCTTCACCGGTGTCTCGTTCTCACTGCGGTCGGGGGACAGTGTTCCTACCGACAGCTTGCTTCAGATCGCCCTCCTTCTGTGCACGGATCCACTCTTGCGGGCCCACTGATGAACACACTCGGCTGACGACCGGTAGTCTTGGTTCTTCCTCCTCTTGAGTCTGAGACTTGTTTGAAGCTGCCACTTAGGATGCAGTCCACACCAGCAACCTTTTGTGGCTGGCCTCAACCAAGCCCATAGTCCATTGTCAATCTTTATACATTTTTGCCAGTGCTGTTGTAGCCCATTGTATGAGTCCTTTGTTTCTTTTGCTGTTTCAATCCTTAGGCCTCTGAGGGGCCACCTCGTACCAGTAATGGGATAATCAGTACTCCTGTTGTTCTACCTCGTCTCAGTACTTTTACTTCCCATAAGGTTTTCAAACTTGCAGCAGTACATGGGTTTAGGTTTAAGATTAAGGTTGGAAGTAGAGAGCGGGGCTAGAGAATGTTGAGGTGTGATATGACGTGGTGGGCTATACCTCGGGTGGTCGTCTGTATCCCGAGGAGGGGAGCATCTCCCCATGAGGTCCTCCCGCTTTAAACCACCCAGAGGGGGATTATTGGATAGTGGCCTCATATTCCTAGCCTCATGAGAAGGGGCTTCCCCCGGGAAGAAGTGACGATGACTAGCGAATCGTTACGCTGTGAAGAAATCAACATTAACATTGTCAATAAATACAATATTTGAGCCAACATTCAGCTCTTTAATTATACAAAAGTCAAATGATGAAATAGCCCATTAACAACCGAAAGCTAATAATAACAACATAAAGGAAAAGGCCAGGCCATGTGATAATGTAGCGGTTGTTCGGAATACCACAACTTATTTTTCTCAGATTTAAAAATAAGCATTAGAAAAGGGCATGCTCAGGAAAGCAGCAGTCTATTTGCTCCTCAACTACCTGAAGCTACAGCTACATTTCCTCTAAACGCAGTGGTCTTCAAACTTTTTTGGCCGGGACCCCCCTGAGCAAAATTTGGGCAGGTCGGGCCCCCCAGAAATGCCAAATGGACAGTATATATTGCGCGCCGTCACCTGCTCACATCACATTCGATGAGCTCCCTCATCCCACTCCTACCCAGTCCCTGGTCTCTCCCCACCCCATCACACACCCTGGGCTCTCCCCACTCTGCTCCCACCACTATCCCATGTTTCCCGCCCATTGTGCTCCCACCATAGTCCCTGGGTTCTCCCCATCCCATTCCCAACACAGTCTGAGGGCCAGTGGCAGTTGGTGATTTTTTTAAGTGGAGGGGCATAACTATTTCCTCCAAAAATGCCATAGCGACAGAGCATAGTGAGGGAGCCTGAACCAATAAAGGGAGGTTTTTTTCCCCCTGTGAATTTTTTTAAAGTAATGGGTTAAAATGTTGCATTGTAGAGCATACTTTTAACAAAAAAATGGGTAAATAGCCAAACAGTTTGCAATTGGTGCTGGGGGGCCCAGGGGGCAGGTATGACATTTTTTACTGGACATCTATGATAGATGTCCAGTAGAAAGATACCATCCCTGTCCCCTGGGCCCCACTGGACCTAACACAATCAACATGATTATGTGTGTATGCAAGGCGCTGCACATTCATACAGCAATCACTCTATCATTCACACGAGCATCGATCACCATACACTCACTCATAACATAAGCATACACGCATCCATACACATGTTTAAATAAAAACAATGAACATAAACGTACCTTCTGCATTGGCCTGCGTGTGGGTGCTGAAAAGACCTGCTCCAGGCTGCTCTCTCTGTATGTGTGAGGAGGCGCAGGAGCTCCCCCTCGGACATACAGACATGCAGCGCCCCATTCAGCATTTCCAATGAGCTATGCAATGCTGGCGAAGCAAAACGCCCTAGCACTTGCATGGCTCAGTGAGCATGTGCGGCTGGGGAACTAAGCTGGACTGTCAAAGGGAAACCGTGTTTCCCTTTGACAGTTCATTCAGCCCAGGGGCACTCCATCAGCTGGAAAAAGCAGCTGAGGGAGTGCTCACTGTTTCACTGGGCTGGTTCCTTAGCTCCTCCATAATGGGTGAGGGGCCACTGGGTAGGCGCCCCCTCGCCATTATGGATGTGCCGCCAGGCAAGGACTGGCCTATAGAGCAATGCCTGTACCAAAAATGTAAAATGCTAATGTAGGCCAGTCAACATCGGCCACCATTTTGGCCAATGTGGACCAGTTTGATGAGTTACTTAACTATGCAGTTAGTAATTTTGACCATTGTTGCTGAATATATCACAATTTACTTAAATTTGAACACAAAGCACCCCCTTGGGTACTATTGAACAGTGGGCCTCATTACAACCCTTGCGGTAGCTGTGCCGGTAAAACCGGCACGGCTGCCGCCGGAGTTGCATCCGGGTCTGGCACCAGCGAATGGGCAATTACCGGGTCATGTCGAGTTAGGCGGACCTGATAATTGCCCTTTCGCGGGTGCCGGTACCGGTAGATCCCCATTCCTGTTTGAGCCCCATAAGGCTCAATGGGAATGGCTCGGATGCACCGGCCCCGTTAATAACGTCTGTGCTCGCGGGTGCCGCACGGCCTGCCAGGTCAGACCTGGCGGGTTGTCAGGCACCCGCAAGCACAACTCTTACTATGGCGGTACGGTAGCAACGGTGCCGGTAGCTTACCGGCACCGTTGTTACCGTACCGCCATAGTTGTAATGAGGCCCAGTCTGTGACTAAAGGAATGAATATCCATTTACAACTGCGGGCCACTTTTACATTGTTGCCTGAGACAGTTTCATGCTTCAGCCCGACCATGTGAGCCACCCCCGCCCATTTATTCCAATCTAAAAAAAAAAAGAAAATCTTTTTTTAAATTTTTTTAAATTAAAATTTCATGCTGAGCTCTCAGGGCCCCCCAGGGATGCACCCGCGGACCCCAGGGGGGTCGTGCCCCACAGCTTGAATACCGCTGCTCTCGAGGGTATTGGGACATTGGAAGAGAAACAGCAGCATCTATGGTAGTGCTTTTTGGGGCCACTGGGCTCTGGTTTCACGTGGCATGGAGCTTTGAGGTGAAGATTCCGACCAAATCCACATTGTTGCACTTAATAGGATGTCAGAGTTCCCTGGTGTGTACAGATGTGCAGTGTTCCGCAATATAGTATGAAGAGATGCAGAAGTAAAAACTCATGGACAAGGTTATTAAAATATTATCGATTGGAAAGACGTCTTTTGGCAAACACTGATAAATTCGACAAGACGTTTCCAGTTATTAATCTATAACATTCAACTTCTTGTCTACCACAGACCTGACAAGAACCGAAACAAAGCTACTGAAGTGAATCTACAGAAAGGACACCTTACACGTGGGAATGAATGTTGAGAGACAGGAAGCAAGAAAATTCAAGACAAAGTGAATCGCAAAATAATTAAATTGGGGCTTATTCAGAGTTTGGCGGTGTAGTAAAAGTGGCTGTAATTCCATTGAGAGATTGTCATCCCAGAGGCTCAGAGAAAGCAAGATCACTTAATTTTAGTGACTGTTGGAAGTCAAATAACTACACTTTAAGAATATAGACATCAGACCAGCAGCAGGTGGATAAAAAGAAGCCACAAGAAGATTTCAGTCTTGCAAAGAATTATGTGACTTTAGACTACAAGTTATCTGATATACACCCACAATTAGGGTAGCAAGAAGTCATGAAGAAAGCGGAACAACAATTTATAAACCATGGAAACCGGTAAACATAGACTGAAGGGCTATCCTTTATTTAATTGAGATACCCTAATAAATTAACTATATTTTCAGGGACATAGTGGAAGGACAAAACTCACCCTTTTTGATTTCACTTAATTGGTTTGCGATTTTGTGGTTGAGATAGGTGTATACGGTTTCACAAAAAGGAGAACATGTTTTTCTTCTATTCACTTTCTATGAGGAGTCAGAAATGAGAGCCGAATACAAAGTGGTAGTGTTTTCAACATCAGACATATTTATTAAAAGAACAGGGTTGGATAAAGGCGTATCTGTCCCTATCCTATGAAGAGTTTCCCTACCTAGCAAACTAAAACTAAGGATCTGATTATATCTTGTTGTCAAAATTATCACCACTGTACTTGTGTCCAAAATATTAATCTGACCCTCACACTAGATAAAACAAAAGAGTATAATGTAAAGTGTCTCTGATGTGAATTTAGTGAGAAAAGTGTTCAAAGAAAGTGAATAGGTGAGTTCAACAAAACAATCCTTAGATTTAAATGGGGATTTTTTCCCTTGTCCTAAATGTCTCTGGCAGAATGGCAAAGGTGTTCCTTTCAAATGAGAGCTGCTCAATGATGGCAAAGTGTCTCTTTCCCTCAATCACGTCTTAAGGATGTCTACCCCTGGAGGTCTCCTTAAAGCAAACGTTTCCTAAGGATGGCTAAATGTCTCTCACAAATATTGGATCTTTACGGTTAACAAACATGTCCTTTTCAAACAACCACTTTTTAAGGATGAAAAAGGTGTTCCTTTTAAACAACCACTCCTTAACGTTGGCTAAAGTGTCCCTTTTAAGTTCCTGCTTCCTTAAGGATGTTCACAGTAGTTTCCTTATAAAAAGTAGTCTCTTAATGTGATGCTTTTTAAAACAATAATTTGTTACAAAGAACCTCCTGATATACTCCCTTTCCAAGAAGTCTATTTTAAACCAATAACTGTACTCGCTAGCCAGGAAACCTTTATGCCATAAAGGCAACCTTTATGCCTTTAATGTGAATCACCTGGTATACTCCCTTGCCAGGAATCCCTTTCTGGAGCCTATAGATGCCTGGAGATACTCTCCTGCAAGGTATCTTCACCCCAATTACAGCTTGCCTGATGCACTTTTTCACCAGGACTACTTCTTTAACATTCCCAAAGTCCTTTATTATATCACAGTTGATCCTTCTTGTCCGGCTAACTATCGCCCAATTTCCATTACCCCCTTTCTGGGCAAACTCAGCTTAACCTTCATTCCAATTCTGTTGTCTGTCTCTATGACCACCAGTCTGGCTTCAGAGCTGCTAGAAGCACGGAAACTGCTCTCCTGAACATCCGTGAAGATCTGCTCTCCAACCTTGACTCTAACATTCTCTCTGTCCTCATCCTCCTCGATCTCTCTTCTGCCTTCGAATTGGTAAATCATACCATCCTGCTCAACTGTTTCCGTGATAACCTGAATATCACTGATCAGGCTCTGGCCTGGCTGACCTCTTTGCTCTCTGATCGACCCTCCCAGGTTCAACTTGGATCCTTCCTATCATCTATCTTCCTCTCTACCTGTGGTGTTCCCCAGGGGTCTAACCTCTCTCCCTGGCTTTTCAATCAATACCTGACAACTCTCGCCCGCTGCATTGCCATTTACTGCTCAAATTTCTAGTGCAATGCTGATGACACTCAACTCACTTTGAGGCCGCGCTCGGCCACCCCCTCTCCCATCTCTGATTGCCTAACTGCCATTCAAGATTGGTGTGCCACCAATGATCTTTGTCTAAATGCCAGCAAGACGGAGATCCTCCTCATCAGCACACCTTCACCATCCTTTCCCCACACTCTCTGGCCGGCCTCTCTTGGCCCTCCTCCTACCCCCACCTGCGAGGCTAAGAACCTTGGGGTCATCTTTGACTCCACAGTTTCCTTCTCTGTCCACATCTCTGATGTCTCTAAAAAGTCAAACTTCCTACTGCACCTTCTTAGAGGTACTCAGCCTTTTCTCTGCATCCCCCAGAAGCTCATGGTCTCCCAAGCTTTGGTTCTCTCTAGGTTGGACTATTTTAATAGTCTCTTTATAAATCTACCTGCCTCTACTCTCTGTCCTCTGCAACTAATCCAGAACAGGACTCCGAGACTTGTCCTTGGCCTCAAGCCCTGGAATTGTATCTCTCCAGCTCTGAAATCTCTCCATTGGCTCCGAGTGGATGCAAGGATTAAATTCAAAACCCTCTGCATTGTCCACAAGGCTTGCTGGGACCTGGGTCCAAAATACCTTCAGCTATCCCTCTGCAAATATCTCCCATCTCGAGCTCTTCGCTCCTCTACCTCTAACTCCCTCAGGGTCAGTCGTTTTTCAAAGAAACAAGCTGGGGGTAGATCTCTGACTTGGGCTCGAGCCTCCCTCTGGAACAGCCTCCCTGCCACTCTAAAACTTGAGGAGAACCATCTCCGGTTTCGGGGCACCTCAAGACCTTCCTCTTTGCTTCTGCCTTCGCTCCCCCTCTCCACTGCTGATGGGTTCTCTCTTGGCACCATGCACATGTCCACCCTCTGTCCTCCGGGCCCAGGTACCTGCTCACCCTGCCACCCTCCCGCACTGCCTCCGGGCCACCCATTGAACTGGGGTCGCATCTGTACCCATACAGCCCCCCCTTTTTCTTCCTGCACTTATCAGACCTGCCCTGTCTGCTGCCTTAAACCCAGCACTTGCCAATTGCTGGCTGCACTACCACTGTTTGTTGCCTCTATTATTTATTTATTATTATTATTAATCCGTTTCTCCTTTGCTGCACACTTTCCATTTCTCCCCCCTTCCATGCACTTTTCTCTCCCCCTCTCCCATGCACTTGCGCATTCTCAATGTCACTGGGCCTAGTAAGATCGTTGTTTTGTTCTTCGGTGTTCCCCTCCCTTGCCTTGTCGTGCTCTGAAACACTTGTGTGCAAGCGCAATAGAAATAAAATATCAATAAATATCAATATCACAGTTGCATTCCTTCACTGGATACACCTTCTTGGCTTAAGGTATTACTTGTCCCAACTTTCCTCAAATTGACATCTTCAAGCTTATACCTTTTTACATCTTCGATTATAGTCATTTGCTTTGATAATACATGTTCCGATTCTTCCCCACATTGATACTTCATATATGGAGATTTGTTCAAGTTCTGTTTTTCTCTTTCTTCCTTAATATCCATTAACGTATGGTGACACTTGCTACAGCCTTCCTCGTTTTGACATTTCACATATGAAGACCCATGGCAAATGTCTTTGTTCTCTGCTTGTTCAGTATTCAAAATTAGTCTTTACAGTTTCCTTTTACTGGTCGTCGGAATGCTTTGGAGCCCTCAATTTCCAGGGGCAGACTCACCTGTATTTGGCACTGCCTCTGACCCGTATTACGTTACTTCTGTGAAGCATTAACCCTGGGATGGTGTCTTCCGTGGTGCAGACCTTCTTCCATGGGGTCTGCGTTCATCTGCTAGTAGGGCTGTTGTCTCATTGCGCGACCGCGTTGCAGGTAGCTTGCTCGCTGCTGCTGCTTTACTCGTGGTCCGCTGCAGCGGCATTCAAGGCCCAGCATTTCTCTGGTGAACGTTGCCTGCTCAAGGCAACTTGGGAACACCGGTTCCCTGCAGCACGACTCATTTTTGCCCCTCTTCCCTTTCCTGTGGTTTCACTTCCTTCGGCCTTCGTTCGACTTCTCTCTCTCTCCAGTGAACACGGACATCCTTTTTAAATGTCCCGGTAGTTGACCCTATGCATAGGTACATTAGTGGTTCTTCTATTCCACATTAACCATCATAGGTTAGAGGTGTTGTGTAGGTACATGTGAGGTATGACTGTTCACCTGCCTAGAATGTTTGGCAAGATAAGTTCTATAACTAGAGGGATTAGAAAAATGACAACATACCATTAGGAATCTAGGACTCCACGAATTATAAGATCCTCTTCACACGAAAGAGGAGAATACTGCGTCTCTCCTAATGGGGTTCCCATATCTGCCGACAGCCATCTCCTCCTATGCATTCCTCCCGCATAATACCACCCCTGAGGGTCAGGATCAGGTAGCGACTGCCTTCCCCTGGCCACATGGGAGGAGATTCTAGGCTGGGGTTCAATGATGACTCCATAGGATTCAACACATTTCTTAAATAGGTGTCACACCACCGCTTACTAGGGATATCTCTCATTTTTCAGGGAAAGATTAGCACTTTCAATAGGGTAGGATTAAGTGACACGTAGCACAAAAAAATCAGAGTGATTCTTTTCATATGTGTTAAATATTTGTAATTCCTGGTTTGAAAGAATCAAAGTACAAAACAGGCCTTATGTTGTGAAATTACTATGCTGCCATTTCTTGGTTGGTAACAGAATTACCAGCATTTTTACAACACCGCTAAATCCTGAGTTTGGAGTTAAAATCCCCATGGAGTCCTACAGACTCCAAAAATTGAGACTAACACTGTCCTACCACCACTTGTAATCTTGTGGTAAACCCATGGGACCAAGTAGTGATATGATATGATATTTTATTTATAGAACACCTATACACAAGTGTTTCAAGGCGCGGCAAGGCAAGGGAAGGGAACAAGGGAGGACAAGACAACAATCTTACGAGGCAAATTGACATTGAGATTGTGTAAGTGCAGGGGAGAGGGAAGGGGAAAAGCACCAGGAGAAGGGGAGGAGGAGAAGTGTGAGACATAGGAGAAGACATTAAAAGAAGTGTGGCCAACTAGTGGCAGTGTAAGGGAGGTTAAGTGCAGACAGCAAGGGTTAGATAAGGGCAAGTAGGGGGGCTGTAGGGTTGCAGATACAGCCCCAGTGCAGGGGTGCCAGAGGCAGTGCAGGTGTGCAATTGGGAGGGCAGGGACCTGGGCCTGTGATTCAGAGGGTAGCCAGGTAGACCAGTGCAGTATCAGACATGAGATTAGCAGGGAAGTGGAAGATGGAAGGCAGAAGAAAAGAGGAAAGTCTTGAGCTGCTTCCGGAACCAGAGATGGTTCTGCTCAAGTTTCAGAGAGGTAGGGAGGCTGTTCCAGAGGGAGGCATCGGCAGAAGAGAGAGATCTTCCCCCAGCTCGCTGCTTAGAAAAGTGCGTGACTCTCAAAGAGTCATTTTATTTTAATGTATTTATTTTTTGCATTTATAAAGTGCACAAAGCAGCCCAGGGGCATCGCGGCGCTGTTACAAAAAAGGCTTACTTGGTTACACATCATGACAGCCTGTCTGTGGTTCGTGGTTACAGGGAACCTAATACCAGACAGATTGTGGTTAAACAATCAGTTTTACATAGGGTAGTGGGCTCTACGGTTCAGTGGGTTACAGGTGAACCGGCTGCAAGTGACAACATTAAAGCGACAGTGGTACAGAGGGGTGAGCCTAATGTGTGGTGTGGTGGGGAGGTGGAGGTGCGAAGAGCTCGAAGAGGATATACTTCTGAAGAGAAAGCTGGAGATATATTGGTCCCAGACCCCAGAAGGCCTTGTGGACAATGCAGAGGGTCTTACATTTGATGCTAGCAGCCACTAGGAGCCAATGGAGGGATTTCAATGCTGGAGAGATACGAGTTTAAGGCCAAGGACAAATCTCGCAGTCCTGTTCTGGATGAGTTGCAAAGGATGAGAGTAGAGGTGGTGTAGGGGAGGAGTGGTCCAAAAGAACCCCCCCCTTGCCTACATCCCCTCCCCAGGTGAGCGCCATGGCTCATTGGGCGTCCCCTCAGACCACCCGGGCCCAGGTGGTGGAGGGTTCACCTGCTGAAGACATTGCCCACACGTATTGAATTTAGCTAGGCCCAGAAACCATTTCGCCTATCAAAGATGGTGTGAGCTCAGCGCAATGTAGCGCGGCCCCCACCCTCGGAGAGTTTCAATTATCCCTGTCGCCGCAGCACCCTGGCAGATCCGCTGTGAGCCCGTTCCCACGAACAAAACGGACATGAGCTAGCATAAGATACTAACACTGTAACATTTCACCGTCCACAGTGTATCACTGCTCCCAGCATGACCCGGTCAGCGAGGCCTGGGTGATGGGGAGAGCTGTAGAATGGTCATCCGATGAAAGCGGAAAAATACCCAAATACGAATGTCAAAAACTATTTGTAATACGTGTATCCTTTCCATAAAACTACTTCTACTAAAGAAACCTGTAAAATTGTGTAATTATTGTAAGAAACGCATGTTTACATGACACCAGCAACGAAGGACTCACACCCCTGCAGGGGTGTGCAAATGAGAAAAAGCATTCCGGGGGATTATTCTCTATATGTATCATTGAAAACCGTACACCCCGCGGTCCCGCGCCATAACTGAACTAATGCTGCTAGAGTGCAGGGGAGGACGAATGCAACTATACATAAGGCTCGTGTGAAAAGACGCGGGCAAATGCGCCAGTCATGTGTACATATCTACAGCCCTTATATGCCATTACCGCCGCGTACAATGGCGGGTCTCGTTCTCTATGCTCCACCAACCACACTACTACCTCACGTAATGCAAATATATATGCATATTACTAAATGCTGTAGTTGTTAAAATATAATGTACTAGTAAGGTGCTTAGACTGGCTATATTCGAGAGACATGTAGTGAGTTGAAATGTATGTTTTCAAGTGATCCAAATGAGTATTATAAGAATGTTCAAATGTTTATGATGTTCTCATCAAAAGTCGGCAACACACGAGAAAAATACCTTTGTGAATATGTGCAAGGCCATTCTCCCCCCCACCCTGCAAAGTCTGCCAAATAAGAGAGCTAAGGCCTGCGCCACGCTGCTCCACCTCCCCCAACTAGGCTGGAGCCGCTTCAAAGATTTGTAGTCCCCGCTACAGCACCCAAGGCCACGGCCTGCCACCTGCATTATTTACAGCCCAGCAGTAAACCTCCGCTTGAACACACAAATCCAAGGCGCACCCTCGTAAACCCCACAACCCCCCGGAACACCTCAGACTTATGACCCGGTGCAACGAAGACACCCAATACTGTGGTAACACACAACAGCCCATTCATAATAACTTCTAACGAGACAGAAAGACATGTACCGCCCGTCCCATGCCCGGAGACTTAGCCCCACGACCTATGGTACCGGTCAAACAGGACACTGGTAACCATGCACGGATAAATCACCATCAAACCCCTCACAAGGTGCATTCCTCCTGTGTTGCATTAACCTGTAGAATAACCTATTGATAGATTTACTAAAGAAGATAACATTGCAATGACTGAATGACTGCGGTGTGCATGGCATAGGGCAATAAGTCAGGAAAAGACATTCATCTCTGACACTGGCCACAATGGCACAACAACACCGCCCGGATGAACTCAGCTGACCTGCCAGGCCCAGCCCAACCCACGAGGCTGACCAGTGACGTCCTCCAGCCAAGGCCAACCACATCGCAGCAGCACCTATAGCTAGTCATCGCCACCCAATCCCATTGAACGTGTGCCCCTTATAGTATATAGGTACTGATGACGTTTTTTGTAAATAAATACGCCTGTCTTTGCTATTGTCAGACAGAGCGCTCTCGGAGTTTGCAGAGTTCTTTGCATGCCCTATTCTGGTTGATAAACTCCCATTTAAGCTCACCCGCACTCTGTCTTGGCTTTATTCCCGACTTGTGAGAGTCCGTCATTGTCTCTCATTGCGGGGAGGATCGTGCTGGCTGGGGACGCTTGCCTTCAGTGGTGACCCCGAAAGCGTGATTATTATTATTATTTTTTCCCGACCTAACATTACCGTCCCCTTTTGGCACGAGAATCTCCGGTCGAAAAGGGATACGCACGGTGCGCCGGCTCCGGGAGACTGCCCGCCAACGGCGACCGGTACACTAAGAAGTGCGCACTCAATAGAGAGAGGGTACGGGATCCCGGTTGAAAAATCCCCTTTGAGTACCGCTCGCCGGAGCCGGGGCTGACTGTTGAGCGGACGGCAACACTGCCTGGACGGACCCAGTTTCGGAGACTATCGGTTCAAGACGGGCACGTGAGTATTGAGTGCGAGCGATCGTAAAGGGAGTGGAGGAAGAAATTTAGGACAGAGAACAAAGAGGGGTAGAAAAGGGGGGTATGCAGATCTACTAAGGATCATCCTAAACTTTCTTTGCTTTTTCTTTGCATATGGCCATTAGGATTAAGAGGTGAATAAGAGATAAAGGTGACGGGAACCTAGCTCCGAAAGGGGGTGGAAGGCGGCGCCGCATAGTGCTATCTTGACTAGTACTGGGAATATATGAAGAAGTGGATAATAAGATAAAAGTGTCTGGCAAAGGGGGACACAGAGAATATATTAGTGACTGCTATTTCTTCTTTCTATTCTTTTCTTTAGGGTTGGGGGAAAATAAAAGTGAGATCAGTACAAAACGTTAGGGAGAAAGTAAAAGAGAGAGAGTCCTACTAGAAGAGGGAAGAGCAGACCAATATATATATATATGCGCATCCATATATCTGAATAAGACGGACAGGGACAGCCGGCTAGGGAGGAAAGGGAGGGCAGCTTGAATTGTGAATAGAATGTTACAGAGAGGTGTGTGCACCTCGTATGCGTCAGAAGAGAATTTGGTGCTGTGGGTGTGTAAAATGGTTATAAATGTATAGTAATTGAATGGTCATGGTAAGTGTGGCCGGATAAAGCTTCTTGAAGACAAAAATGACAAGGTGAAGTGAGTGTGTACCTTTTTGATTTCCGGGTTAATATTGTCAAAATCACTGATGGTTTGCTCTTGTATGTCCCCCCCCCCCCAAAGAGAATAGCATAGAGACTGTGTACAGCCAGTTTTGTATTGTGCAGGCAGGGGGAAGAGCACAAAGGAGCCCATTATTGAATGTGAAGTAGAAAACGAAACCCATATTGGTAATAGGTTTACATTGTAATTGTGGACACACAGAGACACACAAGTACTAGGAAAACACAAAGATGGGGGCCGAAACACCCTTATCACATATTTGTAAGAACCTACCAGGGTACGCGGAGCGAATTAAGAAATATCATGACCAGTGGATAACAGAGCTGAAGGGAGAGGGGTTATCCCAGATATGGCCCGAGGGAGGGTCATTTGATAAAAGTGTTCTGGATATGGTGGCCACATGCATTTGTTTGAAATACAAGGGGAAGCAGTTGCACAATAGGAGGGAAATATTAGATCTCTGGAGGTTATTTGAAGAGATACCACCGCCTAAAGCACCAGCATTAAATCCTGACCTACCATCCACCACTGACAATCCACTGATGATACAGAAAGATGGTAAAGAATTGTCAAATGTAGAGCCACAAGTAGAGGTAATAAGCTTGTACCCGATATTAAACAAGCCTGTGCCCGCAGAAGGGTACAGTGACCCCACTTATGTCCCTCCCCTGACAACTACTACACCCCACCGGCCAACGGCACCCCCGCCATATGAAAGTACAAGGGAGCGAGCCCAGGCATGTACACATAGGGTGGACATAGAAAAGCTAACAGATGATTTACAATCAAGACTCTCAATAGCGAAAGATGAGCTTGCAAGGATAAAAGACATATGTGAACAAACAGCACTTAATGCAGTAAGATCAGGGCGCACGTCTAGAGCGCCGAGTGAGAATAGAACACTTGAAGACGGGTGGAAAAAAGGTGAGATACTGTTCAGAATTGAGGAAGAACCGACACGAATAATCGAAGTAGGGACACGAGAGGGAGGTATTGATAATGAAGAAAGGCCTATAGGGGACAGAGAGGAACTACTATGTGATATAAGGGACGATTTAGAAGAAAGCGACAGGTTGAGCATGGCAATGGGAGGGGGAAGCAAAGGGGTGGATGGTACATGTTCAATGAGAACACTGGATGATGAGTGGACGGGGCGATTAAGGAACAGGGTGGGGAAAATGACATCACTGGGAACATCAGCAGCCAAAACGGGTGTAGATGCGACGACAAAAGGAAGGCTACAGCTCCCATTGATACATAGGGGAGGAGGGAGGCCGAATTATATCCCATGGGCTCCGATGGATAAAGCCAATTTATTAAAGCTATTGCCCCCGTTATCGGGAGGGGCAAGTAAGTGGATATACGCCTTCGAGAAACACACTGCCGGGGTACCCCTAGCAATAGGAGATGTGAAGAGCTTGCTTGTATCAGCAGTGGGGGATCAGGCTGATAGAGTATGGGTCAAGGCCGGTTTCCCGGGAGTAACATTAGACTGCGACCGCCATGACGGGGCCTCCTTTAACACAGTGCGTGCAAGGGTGTGGGATGCCTTGCGAGAAACGTTTCGAGATACGCCAGACTTACAGTCAGTAATGCAGTGTACAATGAATGACGGGGAGGAGGCTATGGATTGCATTTTTCGGGTCCAAGAGATGTGGAGAACAGAAACGGGCACGCCCTGGTATCAATCGACATCTTTATTTTACTTCATTATAAAAAGAGGGCTCCCAAAGGAAGTGCAAAAGGCGCTCGACAAGATAGCAGGTATTGAAGCAAAGGGGTGGCCTGAGATCCAGAGCATAATAGTACACCATTGTAAGAGAATAAAGGAAAGGGAGAAGGAGGTGGCGCAGAAGAGATTGGCAGACGAAGCAAAACTAGTGCAGACAAAGTTGGTGAAGGTCGCAGCGGCTGTAGCCGCACTCCCCCACAGCAGGGAGGGAGATGAGGAGGAGGAGGGGCTGAAAGCAATACAAGGAAGGATGGCAATTAATTGGGCTGGAGCAGGACAGCGGCAGTGGAACGAGCAGGAGCAAGGCATAGGTCCGCAGTGGCAAGAGTGGACCCCTCGAGGGGGACGAGGTGGGTACAGGGGCCGAAGAGGAGGTGGACCGGGGTACGGGGGAATGGGAGGAAATGGATGGCAGGGCCCTAGAGGTGCACAAGGAAGTTGCTGGAACTGCGGAAGATGGGGGCATTACTCTAGGGAGTGCAGAGCCAGACCCAACAACGGGTTCCAAGAGGTAGAACAGTATGGCCATCCCCACCCGGGGAGCCCATATGGTCTTCCAATGGGACAACAACAACCGAGAAACCCAGGCCAAGGTAATAATGAGCAACAACAGGGGCACCAGTATAGAACACAGAACCACCCACAAAACAATGACAATATGCAGTACACGCCAGGCAACCCTTTTGCGACAACAGCAAACGGGGCCCCCGCACCAGCACCTTACAACGGCGTGTCAGTAGTTTCAGGAAGTGTCTTTAATGAAGGTGGGGCGATGAGATACCCTGCATAGGACAGCCCACAGAGAACACTTGCGTGTCCAGTTCTATCTACCACCTACGATGCAGCAGAGGAACCATTGGTAGGGGCGCAGATAGGAGACAAGCAGTTCATATTCATGGTGGATTCGGGAGCGGAGAAATCATGTATCAGGGAGGGCCGGTTCCCTTTATCTAACCGGAAGTTAGAGACGCAGGGGTTCTCTGGGGCTGTAATTGAAGTTCCTTACACAGAAGCATTGGACGTAACAGTGGGGGGTAAGACTGTAAAGACACCCTTACTGTATTATGAACACTCACCAATAAATTTACTAGGGAGGGATCTCCTGAGTAAACTCAACATGACCATATCATTCACTGAGAGAGGTATAGTGTGTTCAACACCCGGAATATGCCCATTGCGTGCAATGTTGGTAGTACAAGCCCACACGACCACACAAGAAGTACGAAGTTTGCCGAAAAACGAGGAAATGTTTATTGAAGGGCTAAAGACATTGGCCCTCATAGTTCCAGAGCTGAGGAAGATGGATTGGAGGATTCCAGCAGAATTCCTCTTCCGCCCCATAGTGTGCCCCGACACAGCACCAGGGTCAGTGGTATCATTAGACTTGCACGCTGTACAGGTATCAGCAAAAAGGATTGCGGTGATTGGAATAGATATGGAAGGGTGCGAGTGGCGTACAGTACTGTGCACGAACGCCAACATCGCCCTAAGAGACTTAACAGATGAGGATCTCTTTTCAGATGCAGAGGGGGATGGTGAAATTGTAATGGAAATAGCGATGCCCTGTGACATTTTGATTCAAGCTAGGGAAATCCCCGCTCAACTGATGGCAGTGGTAGGGGCACCGCCGTCATTCTTTGATGATGACATGAGACTAGTACCAAATAATTTGTGGACAACAGGCCCCCATGATGTAGGGCTGTTGCATGGAGTACAACCTGTGATAATAAAACTAAAGCAAGGAGCAATTCTACCACAAGTGAAACAGTATCCATTGTCCCGTGAAGCTGAACAAGGGATAAAAGAGACAATAGATGCACTACTAGTACAAGGAATAATAGTGCCTTCAAACTCCCCATGTAACACATGTATTTATCCAATCAAAAAAGCCAAGGGAGGGTCTTGGAGAATGATACAGGATTTACGCCCCCTAAATGATGTAATACAGAAAGAGTTCCCTTTGGTCCCAAACCCTGCATCAATATTATGCAGCATCCCAAAAACGGCATCACACTTCACAGTAGTCGACTTGAAAAACGCATATTTCTCAATCCCCCTGGCTGAAGAGAGTAGATACCTGACAGCATTCACACTGGGGGGAAAGAGATATGAACACTGCAGATTACCACAGGGATACTGTGAGAGCCCAAGCATATTCAACCGCATATTGCATGAAGACTTGGGAAACCTATCAGTTGAGAGTACGATCATTCAGTACGTAGACGATTTACTAGTGTGTGCACAAGACGAAGAAACACGTAGAAAGGATTCAACAACGCTCCTGACTCTATTGGCCAATAAGGGGTACAAGGTAGACAAGGAAAAGCTACAGTACTGCCTGACAGAGGTCTTATACTTGGGACAGCTGATATCAAAAGATGGAAAAAGAATAATCCCCGACAGGGTAGAAGCGATAAAATCAGTAGGAGAACCCACAACAGTGAAAGACATGCAGAAATTCTTGGGAATGTGCAACTATTGCCGAGCATGGATATTAGACTATGCAGCATACACGAGACCCCTACTACAAGCACTCAAAGAAGCACAACAGGAAAATAAAAAAATAGAATGGTCAGAAGAAATGAGCGCGTCATTCAAATCATTAAAAGAGTTAATTTCAAGCGCTCCAGTGCTAGCAAATCCTGATTATGGACGCGAATTTTACCTATTCTCACACTGCAAGGGAACACTCATGACAGCTGTTCTGACACAAAAGACGTCCCTAGGACACAAGCCTTTGGCTTATTATAGTGGTACTTTAGATGCCGTGATGCAAGGCCATTTCGCGTGCGAGCAATCACTCGCTGCAGCCGCGTTCGCGATTGAGAAAAGTGCCACGATAGTAATGGGATGCCCTGTGACATTGTTTGTGGAACATTCACTATTTGCAATACTTGAGAGGTCAAAAAGCACACTGACGACACAGCGGGCAACAGCCTATGAGATCATATTGTCTAGCGCCAATATACATGTGGTGAGATGCAAGACAGTGAACCCCGCAACATTCATTACAGAAGCATGCACACTAGAGGACATGCAGGACCACGATTGTGCAACTTACACAGGAGAACGAGGGGAGGACACAGTGGTATGTGAGAACGCCCTGAGCGAGGGGGAAGTGTACTTTGTGGATGGGTCTGCATCGATTGATGTGGACACGGGAGAAAAACATGTTGGTATGGCAGTGGTGAGGTTAGAAGACGGCGAGTATGAAACACTAGTACAGTACCGCCTCCCATCACATTACTCCGCACAAGCAGCAGAACTGATTGCGCTCATAGAAGCACTACATGCAGCAAAGGGTTGCGCAGTGACAATATATGTACAGACTCAGCTTACATGACGACGACAGTACATGGAGGTCTAGCGAGATGGGGGCGGAGGGATTTCGACGGGCAGACGGAACACCAGTACAGCATGCAGAATTGTTGAAAGAGTTAATTGAGGCCCTACAAAACCCAACTGCGGTAGCAATAGTGAAGGGCCAAGCACATACATCCAACACAGACGTTGTGTCTTTGGGAAACGCGGCAGCGGACGCTGCCGCCAAGGAGGCTTCCTATTTTCAGAAATATGAAGCAGGTGAGTACATGCTGCAGCACAAGACAAACGAAGAGCTCCCAGAAGGGTACAACATGATGCCTATATCACAAATACTAGAATTACAGGAAGGAGCTAGTGCAGACGAAAAATTGATGTGGACAAAACGAGGGTGCAGCAAGTCGGCGACAGACTTACTGTGGCGGCAAAACAACTCAGGGAAAGTGGTAATGCCAATCAAGTTATTGGAAACTGCGTTTCAACAACTACACTTCCCTGCACACAATACCAAACAGCACATCGCAGCAGAAATACAGGAAGAATGGTTCGTGCCCTGTCTCCAGGAGCACGTATCTCGATTAGCGATGGAATGCACAACATGTCAAATATACAATTCAGGAATGACATTACGCACGCTCCGGGGAACAATTCCAAAACCCATTGGCCCATTCAGAGAGCTACATATTGATTACGCGGACATGGGGGAAAGGTGTAATGGAGCACGGTACATGATCGTGGTTGTATGCCCATTCTCAAGGTGGGTATAAGCAGGACCATGTGCACGACCTGATGCCAAAGGCGCTGCAAAGTTCCTAGTGAGGCAAGTGTTCCCACGCTGGGGAATTTGTGACGTTATTCGCTCAGATAATGGCACTCACTTTGTAAATGAGCTTTTCAAGGAAGTTACTACATTATTGGGAATAAAGCATAAATTGTGTTCGATTTATCATCCTCAAAGTAATGGCGTAGTGGAAAAGATGAACGGACTGTTAAAAGGCAGGTTATCAAAACTATGCTTTTCATTGAAAAAGAATTGGATTTACTGTCTGCCCCTTGCGCTATTTGAGCTGAGAAATCAGCCAAGCAAAGACCACCATTTGTCCCCGCACGAGATCGTGACTGGGAGACGAATGTGCACAGCAAACTCTCCACTGCGCGAACACTCAGATGCACACAGAAGCGCCGCGATATTGGGAGAAGAGTTCACAGACTATTTGAAGTAATTGACAAGTGCAGCGCGCGCAATATCAAACCAGCTCTCTCCACCCTTCACGAGAGAAGAAGGAAACATAACAGGGTCTGTCACGGAGCCTGAACAACAGCTACAGCTGATGGCGGGCGAATTAATTTATGTCAGGAGTTTTGTGCGTCGATGGAATGCACCACGGTTCCATGGCCCATACGAGGTAGTGTTCTGCACGCCCACGGCAGTAAAAGTAAAGGGCCTAAAATACTGGGTACACTTGACAGATGCACGAAAAGCATACAGTAATGTGCAAGAGGAGGTAGATGAGGAGGCACAGACAACAGCAAACAATGCAGCTGAGCAGAATGTCTGAATATGAACTTGTGTATGTGTGACAGTAACGGACCTGAATGGGAAAATGACTGATAAGTATACTTTCATTCTCTTTAAGATGTTACTGGGAACAAAAAAAAAACGTTTTTTTCTTTCTATCTTGTGGACTTATATGTAATTAATGAAGTGATCAAATTATGACGTGTTTACACCCTTGTCTGTGAATACCCTTCCCTGCAACCCTACCCGCTTCCATTCCTCGTCAATATATAACTGGCACTGGGAGTGCCCACAAAATGTTTACATTCATGCACTTAATGCACTTTTATATCTCGAACAGGAACTACCATGGCATCTAACGGGCAGCCTGCAACGGATACATTTACTAGAGTTAGAGAGTGGTTAACTGAGAAATGCAGATATTCGTATGAATGTGGACTATCAGTGTGTATTACATTGTTTTTTACACTAATGTTTGGCCTGGTTACATACTGGTTAATAGCGTTCATCTCTATCGAGATAAACGAGGGGGGGAGGGACTAACAGCACTACTGTAAGTAATGCAACCACGAGTGTAAATACTAAGGAAGGTGACTTCTTGGTATGGGACGGGACGAAACTTGTATGGGGTTATTATACAACACCATCCAATGCTGTCATGATAAAAAACGAAGAGCTACAGGGTGAAATGCAAAATAACACAGTGTCCCCGCCAAAGATATCTAATTACAATGCTCACAGTCTAAATGACCGAAACCCCTCCGCCATATCCTGGTTGTATAACACCCCTACCAGCCAACCTGCCCCCAAAGCTATAGACACTTTGTCAAATAATAGAATGGAAGAAAATGGAAGAATGAAAACAACACATGAAATATTATATGATGATTGGGTGAAGGGGGGCGGGAAGGAGAAAGGGGGGTCTACTGTGTCTATCACCCTTGAAGCCGGGAAGTACATTAGGAAAAGAAATAACAGAAGAAAAAGGGGAGCGGAAAGGAGGAAGTATGATGAGTACTATGGGTTAGGATTAGATAGAATGGAAGACCCACGACACCCCTACCAGACGAATAAATGGTATGCGGATATGAGTGCAACAGCTAAACAAACAACAAACGAGAGCTGCTATGTCTGCTCCCTCATTCCCCATGCTTCAGGTACACCCAAAGTATTGCTACCCAAAGAGTTGCCAATTATAGATGCCCAATGTCTCCTTCATCTTACGTTATGCAGGATTAAGAACACCTTCCAGGCACATGGAGTTACTTTTAGAATGCTGCAGAACGAGAAAACTTGCTATCCAAAGACGGCAGGGGTGGTATGTCTGGAAGAACCATTTTTTGTAATACAAGGGACACTTTTTTCGGACAACAAGTGGAAGGATGAAGAAGTAATGTGTAAAGCTGAAGCACTGAGAGGTGTGGCACCAGAGAAATTGCAATGGATAGAAGAAACATGCACACCAGTATGGAAGGAACACATTTCAAAACTAACTTGGGTGACCGCCATTGAAAAACCCTTCAAACTGCAGAACGAAATAGACTATGAACTATGTTTTAAAGGAGAGTGGAAAACCTCCATGGGGACAAACAAGAACTGTAACAAGACCCTCACCATCCCAGATCTGAGAAAAGGGACAGCGGCCCTGATGGACACGTACTGGGTATGCGGCAACCAGGCATACCTGCACCTTCCCCCGTCATGGAGTGGCAGCTGCTCAATGGCCACTCTGCACTCAGCCCTAATGGTAATACCAGAAAGCCACATCGATGGGAGCAAAGAGACACAGGAACGCATACAACAGAGTGCAGCCCAGCCGACTGCGGAGTCACACATGTATGTCCTGTCTTCCGGGAGCAAGGAAGAGGTGCTGACCCGTAACAGACGAGCATCAAACTACATATCAAAGGCATCATCAGAACTGTTGGCTCAGATCCCAGACAGATACCGATTATTCAGCTCAGCAGAAACATTCTTTGCCTCACTCATCTCAAGTGTCCAAGCAAGGGCAAACGCAAAATGGCTCCAGATAACACGTTGGGAATTGATTCAGCTGGCAAATGACACTGAAGAAGGGTTCAACGTAATTAAAGTGGAACTAAGGGCTTTACGGCTGATGACAATGCAAAACAGGTATGTCTTGGACCTGTTGACGGCGATGGATGGAGGTGTTTGCCGAAAAATTGGAAGTGCCTGCTGCACTTTCCTACCTTCCGAAGACGCAGAAAACGGCTCCCTGTCCCATGTGATCGAAGCAGTACACAACCTAGGAGAAAAAATGAAAATGGAAGGTGGAGCAGAAGACAGTACGTGGTTCGACAACATCTTCTCCTGGGTCCCCTCATGGCTTGGAACGACGGTGAAATTTTTGATGCCAGCTGTGGTGTTTCTCCTTTTAATTTTTTGCATGTGCCAGGTGGTCTTCGATGTTGTGCTAACGCAGTACCTAATGGTGCAATGATGATGGTGACAATGGGCATCACCCGTGGGACAATGCAAACTATGCAGGAAGTGCAGGTACAAACCGGAACTGATGATACACCAAGGTATCAACTAGTGCCTAGGTATCATGACAAGGATATCATAGACAAATTATGGCACACCACCATCAGAGAGCCCCGTATACTAGAATGGTATCAGGAGGTGTGGGTAGACTTGGAAGGAGAGAGCGGAAGTATATACCTAACCTGTACCCCAGATGAATATGCTAGGAGGTGTGAGAGCTTAACGGGGGTGTGCAGAGCCTGAATGCCGATAAAAGGCACACCAGCATGGGATGAGGCAATTATGGACGAAGAAGAGTGTAGGAGATTGAATGAGTTAAAGAATTTGTTACTTAAGTAACGAAAGGGGGGAAATGTAGGGGAGGAGTGGTCCAAAAGACCCCCCCCTTGCCTACATCCCCTCCCCAGGTGAGGGCCATGGCTCATTGGGCGTCCCCTCAGACCACCCGGGCCCAGGTAGTGGAGGGTTCACCTGCTGAAGACATTGCCCACATGTATTGAATTTAGCTAGGCCCAGAAACCATTTCGCCGATCAAAGATGGTGTGAGCTCAGCGCACTGTAGCGCGGCCCCCACCCTCAGAGAGTTTCAATTATCCCTGTCGCCGCAGCACCCTGGCAGATCCGCTGTGAGCCCGTTCCCACGAACAAAACAGACATGAGCTAGCATAAGATACTAACACTGTAACATTTCACCGTCCACAGTGTATCACTGCTCCCAGCATGACTCGGTCAGCGAGGCCTGGGTGATGGGGAGAGCTGTAGAATGGTCATCCGATGAAAGCGGAAAAATACCCAAATACGAATGTCAAAAACTATTTGTAATACGTGTATCCTTTCCATAAAACTACTTCTACTAAAGAAACCTGTAAAATTGTGTAATTATTGTAAGAAACGCATGTTTACATGACACCAGCAACGAAGGACTCACACCCCTGCAGGGGTGTGCAAATGAGAAAAAGCATTCCGGGGGAATTATTCTCTATATGTATCATTGAAAACCGTACACCCCGCGGTCCCGCGCCATAACTGAACTAATGCTGCTAGAGTGCAGGGGAGGACGAATGCAACTATACATAAGGCTCGTGTGAAAAGACGCGGGCAAATGCGCCAGTCATGTGTACATATCTACAGCCCTTATATGCCATTCCCGCCGCGTACAATGGCGGGTCTCGTTCTCTATGCTCCACCAACCACACTACTACCTCACGTAATGCAAATATATATGCATATTACTAAATGCTGTAGTTGTTAAAATATAATGTACTAGTAAGGTGCTTAGACTGGCTATATTCGAGAGACATGTAGTGAGTTGAAATGTATGTTTTCAAGTGATCCAAATGAGTATTATAAGAATGTTCAAATGTTTATGATGTTCTCATCAAAAGTCGGCAACACACGAGAAAAATACCTTTGTGAATATGTGCAAGGCCATTCTCCCCCCCACCCTGCAAAGTCTGCCAAATAAGAGAGCTAAGGCCTGCGCCACGCTGCTCCACCTCCCCCAACTAGGCTGGAGCCGCTTCAAAGATTTGTAGTCCCCGCTACAGCACCCAAGGCAACGGCCTGCCACCTGCATTATTTACAGCCCAGCAGTAAACCTCCGCTTGAACATACAAATCCAAGGCGCACCCTCGTAAACCCCACAACCCCCCGGAACACCTCAGACTTATGACCCGGTGCAACGAAGACACCCAATACTGTGGTAACACACAACAGCCCATTCATAATAACTTCTAACGAGACAGAAAGACATGTACCGCCCGTCCCATGCCCGGAGACTTAGCCCCACGACCTATGGTACCGGTCAAACAGGACACTGGTAACCATGCACGGATAAATCACCATCAAACCCCTGACAAGGTGCATTCCTCCTGTGTTGCATTAACCTGTAGAATAACCTATTGATAGATTTACTAAAGAAGATAACATTGCAATGACTGAATGACTGCGGTGTGCATGGCATAGGGCAATAAGTCAGGAAAAGACATTCATCTCTGACACTGGCCACAATGGCACAACAACACCGCCCGGATGAACTCAGCTGACCTGCCAGGCCCAGCCCAACCCACGAGGCTGACCAGTGACGTCCTCCAGCCAAGGCCAACCACATCGCAGCAGCACCTATAGCTAGTCATCGCCACCCAATCCCATTGAACTTGTGCCCCTTATAGTATGTAGGTACTGATGACGTTTTTTGTAAAAAAATACGCCTGTCTTTGCTATTGTCAGACAGAGCGCTCTCGGAGTTTGCAGAGTTCTTTGCATGCCCTATTCTGATTGATAAACTCCCATTTAAGCTCACCCGCACTCTGTCTTGGCTTTATTCCCGACTTGGGAGAGTCCGTCATTGTCTCTCATTGCGGGGAGGATCGTGCTGGCTGGGGACGCTTGCCTTCAGTGGGTAGATTTAAAAAGAGGGTGTTACAGTAGTCAACCCTAGAGAGAACCAGAGGTCTGGAGACAGTGAGAAGGAGAGTGTGGAATCAAAGATAACTCTGAGGTTCTTAGCCTGACATGTGCGAGGGGGAATAGGGCCAAGGGAGGCTGGCCAGAGAATGGAGGGAAAGAGGGGTAGAGGTGTGCCAATGAGGAGGATCTCTGTCTTGCTGGCGTTCAGGCAGAGATCATTGGCGGCGCACCACTCCTGGATTGCCGACAGACAGTCAGGGATGAGAGAAGGAGAAGAGGAGGCAGAGGGTAGCCTGAAAGTGATCTGGGTATCATCCGCATAGCACTGGAAGTTGGGGTAGAGAGCCGCAATGCGGTGGGCGAGAGGTGACCGGTATTGGTTGAACATCCATGGAGAAAGATTACACCCATGCGGAACACCACAGGTGGAGAGAGAGGTAGAGGAGAGGAAGGACACAAGTTGGAGCTGGGAGGGTTTGTCAGAGAGGAAATAAGTCAGCCAGGCCAGAGCCTGATCAGTGATACCCAAGTTATCACAGATTCGGTTGAGCAGGATGGCATGTTTGACTGTGTCAAAGGCAGAGGAGAGATCAAGTAGGATGAGGACAGGGGGGAGATTAGAATCGAGGTTAGAGAGCTGGTCTTCACGGATGTTCAGGAGAGCAGTTTCCGTGCTTCTGGCTGTTCTAAAGCCAGACTGATGGTCATGGAGACAACCAACAGATTCAGTGCGAAGATTAAGCGGGGAGATGGCCAGTGGTAACAGTAACTGATTTTGGTGGTAATTCAGTGGATCTAATGCCGAATTACCAGCAAACTCGGATTGAGGCTCATTGTGCTTTGCAAGGGAATATCGTGAAAAACGGTCTTCAAACAATTTCTTGGACATTGGAACTAGAACCGGAGAAGCTTCAAGGGACCTTTAAGTAAATAACTGAAAGGAATATATGTAAGGAAACAATCGATTGAAAGGACAAATTAATAGAAGAACATTGTGGCAATTCAAAGATCAGTTTGGCTTAATTTTCTACCTACAATCTGTTTTAAATCAAAAACATCCATTTCCCTTTTAAAACTTATTTGGCCTCAAGATGTTTCCTTACGCTGATCACAACTAAGGACAACTTGGATTAAATAGGAGAAATTTGGTGATCTCCAAATTCAATTCAAGCTTTTGGGGCATAAAAAGAGGGTCGGTCGGAACAGTAATATATACCAACTGCTCACTGCAGTATTATTGCCACAAATTAGCAGGATCCTGAAGCACATTTTGATCATTAGTACACAGCATGTTTATTTATGTTTATGTTTATTGAATTTATATAGCGCTTTAAGCCAAAGCGCTTTACAATATAACAACAGATACTAAGTGAGAGCATATTTACAAACATGAACAGGTCATAGAACAATAAGTAGAACTATTTACAAGGGGGGGCAGAGGGGAACAGGGTAGAGGAGGGGGTAGGTGAAGGAGTGACAGTGTAGGATTTGCGGTAGAGGGGGAGGGAGGAGGGAAGGGAAGGGGGAGGGATCTGGTGTCCTTGTTGCCTTTAAGTAGTATTTGTTACTAATTTAAGGTTTGAGGGGAAGGAGAGAGGATGCCATAATGTCAATGAAATCTACGCACCGATCTGGGTGCTTGCGAGCCGTACCTTCAGGTAATCCCTTTTACGCAAAAGCGGGTTCCTCGCATCAGTCCCCAGCATTCTATTGCATTTCGCAATCTCCCGTCTGGCCACCATGGAAAGGGAGAAGGGAGTACCGCCACCATCGAAAGGGAGAAGGAACTACATGTAGTCCCTTCTCCCTTTCCATGGTGGGCTTTTTTTTTGTTTACCTTCTTTTTTTCGCTTGTTTTAATGGCTGCCACAGAAAGGAAAAACAGACTATGTTTCCAAGTCTGCAGGCCATTTTATTTGATTTTATTTTTTTACATCTGAAAAACGTATAGCGTCTCGCAACTGGAACAAAACACCATTAGTACCCCGGTCTATGTTTGGGCCTGTAACTATTGGCCTGGGGCATTACCTGACGTGGTACTGCCCCCTCCCCTGGGGCTCAGGGCTTATTGCCTAAATAACAATTCTCTTTACAATTTACCAATTACAAATCAGCCATTCATTAAACTTACATTTTGTTTCTATTTTTGTTACAAAAAGCTGTAACTTGACAGGCTATGAAGTTCACCTTTTATTAACCCTTGAAGCAGCAGGGGTGGCAAAGAGGAACATGAAGTAATGAAACGATAATGATATCACAATGCTGACCACTGTACCTTAAAGGACCAGTCAGCTCCAGAGAGCCCCATGATGCATTGCAGTGTCAGTTAGCCCCCAGTTTGTTTGTTTGTTTGTTATATTTATATAGCGCACCTGACCCAGGGGTATCTGGGCGCTTAGAGGAAGGTTACATAATAGTTGCATTTACATTGGTTGATGGATAGGCAAAGAAAGTGACATTCATACAAAACATGAAACCATGAAAAGGATATCAGATGCATACAAATACTGTATAAGCGTAATTGTGATAACGTATAGCCGGTTGCCAGCAAGTAGTTAGACATAGATAAGATAGTGCATACAACTTAGTTGGAATCAAGTATAGTACAATAAACTAAAGTCCCATAGAGGTTGGAAGGAGGGGAGCTGGGTGGCTAGGTTATAGTGGCTTTAGATCAGAGAAAGGTTGGCAATAGTTACTAGTTTTTGCTGAGGATCCAGGCGATAACGCTTCTCCTGAAACTGTCAAAGGTTTGTAAGGCTCTGATGTTAGGTGGGAGGGAGTTTCATAACTGGGAGGCCAATACTGGAAAACTAGAACCGCTGGTTCTTTTTAGGTAGCATCTTGGGACTGTGAGACAGGAAGTATCAGAGGATCTGGTGATTCGTGTAGATGATCTATGGGTGAATTATTCGGTGAGGTAGGGAGGGGCTGTGTTGTGAAGGTGAGACATAAGGTTTTGAGTTCAATTTTTTCATTTATGCATAGCCGTTTGTGTTGTTTTCTTATTGCTGAGATGTGTTCATTTCTAGGTATATTAAGGGTAGCTCTGAGAGCATTATTCTGCAGAGTCTGAAGTTTTTTGATTACTGTTTTATTCGCACCCAAGTATAGCCTGTTGCAATAGTCCAGTTTGGACGCTATAAGGGCTCTGGATAGTGTAAGGCAGCTTTCTGAGGAAAGCATGGATCTACATGCTCTTATCAGTTTGCCTGTGTAGGCAGTGGCTGAGGTGGTCATATATACTTGTTTGTTGAGATTGGATGTGGCATTGAAGTAGAATCCAAGTGGTTTGACTGCTTTGGCGATGGTGATGTTATTCCCATCTATGTTAAATGTGTTATAACTGGGACTTAGTTTGTTTAGGTTAGCCGTAGAACCTACTATCAAGTGTTTGGTTTTATCATCATTCAGGCATAGGCCATGGACTGCCATCATTCACGCGGCGTACGTCAGTGTCGTAATTACCTGTGAGAGGTAGGAGTATCTGGGTGTCATCTGCATAGTTGGTGTAGGTGACACCCAGAAGATCCAGCATATCAAATAGTGGCTTTGTAAAAATGTTATACAAAGTGGGCGAGACGCAAGAGCCTTGGGGTACTCCGCATGTTATGGGTATGGGGTCGGCAGCTGCGTTAGGCGAGAAGAATCGCATGTTCCTATTATTTAGGAATGATTGAATTCATGTGATGGCAGACTTGGAGAAATGAGTGGCTGACGCCAGGTGTACCTTGTGATCAACCAAGTCGAACGCCGCTGATAGATCCAGAAGGAGCAGGACAGCGAGTTTACCTTTGTCTTTAAGGTCATCAATTTGGCTTTTTAAGTCAACAAGAGCAGTTTCTATCCCATTTTGGGGTCTGAAACCGGATTGCAGAGATACCAGGAGTTTGTTGGCCTCGAGGTAATCCTAAATGTGCATGTATGCAACCCTATCCAGGATCTTTAGCAGGAATGGGACTGTGGTAATTGGTCTATAATTCGTAGGGATGGTAGGGTCTAATGATTGTTTTTTGAGTAGTGGCAGTACCCAGGATTCCTTCAGGATTCCTTCAGATTTCTAGGTACAGTGCCACCAGAGAATGAAGCATTTATGAGTTTGGTAATGAAGGGGGCCAAGTCTCTGGGCGCATCCTTAATGATCTGTGCTGGGCAGCTGTCGCCCTGACAGTTAGATGGTTTTAAGGAGGCTATGATTTTTTGTACTTCAGGTGCTAACACATTTGAGAATTTGAAGCACAGAGGCTGTGGAGAGGGTGGCGAGTGGTAGTTTTGTGCTTCTGAGGGTGGTGGCGAGGCGGAGGGCGTTTTGGATGTTTGTACGCCAAGTTTTGTCTTTCAAGCAGGTGTCCGTAGGTATGTTGGGTGTTTCCATTTCTCGTAGTATGGTAAAGAGTTCTTTAGTACTAGAGCCTGCTTGCTTTATCCTATTGTTATAGGTGTCGCGTTTAGAGCGGAAATGGAGATTAGGTTAGCTTTATTCTCTGGTGAGGGTGTGAGTTTCAAGAGAGTTTCAAGTTTTCTTTTTTCCAATCGGAGTGCTTTTAGCTCAGGGGTGAACCATGAGTTCACGTGGGCTCTTGGTTTTCCTTTGCACAGTTTGAGTGGAGCTACTAAGTCAATGGCTTTGAGCATGGAGGAGTTATAGGCATCTACAAGGACGTTGGGGTTGTTTGTGTTTGATAGTGCGCTGAATGTTGGGATAAGGAGTGGCATAATTGGCTCTGCTGTGATATTGCATTTATTTCTGGTCAGGCACGGGGGTACAATAGGACATTTTTTGTTGTGTGTAGTGTCCTTGATTAGCTCGAATGTGATGAGGTAGTGGTCAGTCCAGCTTTGTGGTATGATGTCATTTACTGAGCTGTTGCAGTTTAAATCAGCTACCCAATCGAGGGTCCTTTCTTTCTCATGGGTAGGTTGGGTAATTTTTTGAGTGAACCCATGTTCAACCAAGGTATTGGCGAGTGTGGTAGCAGAGAGGTCGTTAGGGTCATTGTAACTTAAGTTAAAGTCACTGAGGATAATGGTTTGCAAGGTGATTTTAATATTGTCTGAAAGTAGGGTCATTAGGTCCTCATCGAAAGCGCCTAGAGGCCCAGGAGGTCTGTACATTAAGTGGATGTAGGTGCTACTTTTATGTGAAGTTTGTGGAGTTTAGCTGATAGGATTTTGCATGAAGAGAGTGGTGGTGAGGGGACTAATCTCAGGTCAAGTGAGTTTCTGAAGATGATGGCAATGCCTCCTCCTCTGGCTGTGGGTCTGTCAACTCTTATAATGGAGTAGTTTTCTGTGATAGCTAGTAATAGTGAGGGGCCTGCCGCTGAGTGCAGCCAGGATTCAGTTACTGCTAGGAGATCTAGGTTATTGGATAGTGTGGTGTCGGCTACATCAGTAGTGTGAGCAACTAGGGACCTTGCATTAACTAATGCTCCTTTGAGAGATTGTGTAGGCACAGGGTTATCAACTTTGGCTTGTTTAGGGGATTTGTGTTTTCTACGGTGGGCATGGTTGGTGGTCGGGAGACCCTTTGGTCTGTGGAGTTTATAATGGGCAGGCTGAGAGTGAGAGGATAGCCTAGTGCGGAGTCTAGAATTTCTTAGCTTCAGGTTGGGGCAGGTGCATGGCAGGTCTGGGAAGCAGCTCATGGTGCTGCTGATAAAGGTGTGGTTGGGTACCAACACTTTATTGATTGTCGTTGTGTCTATGTGTAGTTTGGGTAGGAAGGTAGTGCGTTTAATATTGGTGTCTAATGTAGAGGTGTTCAGTGCTGGTAAGAATAGCGTGGCCTTGTTTCTGTGCTCCATGTTTTTAGTAGGGATCATATTGATATTCAACTGAAGTTCTTTCAGTATGAACCAGTGAGCGATTAAAATAAAGACAGAGGAGTAAAGGTTTGGTGGATTTAGAATGCATAATGCTCAATGATGATCACAGAGGTATTGACACAGGCACTGTGAGCAGGGGGCTTGTCTAGTTACAATTGGTTGCAGAAAGAAGGACTTCACATCTTCAACCTATGAAGTACTGTCTAAGTGCCAGAAAGGATTACTTTGAGGCACCTGAAGTTAACTGAATATGTTATGATGGGATGCTTCTTCTCCAGATACAATTGTAACACCATTTCCTTATATCTATAGTGTGTAAGGCTTGTTCAGCAGGAGTAGAAGAGTTAGGGAAGAAATAGGGAGGAAACTGATTGTCGAAAAGAAGTTGGTGCCCCAAACGCTATCTTGTCCATGTGAAATATTAAACATCGTATGTCAAAACACAATGCCTGTATTTTACTCACTCATCTAGGTGAAGTAATAGCAACAATGGAAGCTGCTCTGCAGGCAAAGTATTGCAGGTCTATTCTATTCAATTCAAAGGCTCGAACCGTGAACACATACATCTACAGTTGACCCCTTAAGATTACAATGCACTTCAAGGGGAGATCATCTTTTAATTGCACGGTACACTTATTTAAGCAAATCTAAAATATGTTCTATTGCAAACGGTGACAATGTAAGGCCAACAGAGTGCACCAGTTGGGATATTTAGTTCAACACATTTATTAAGACAACACCACAGGATGGGATGGGAGAACATCTATGGGCCCTACGGTTTAGCTATAACTCAAAAGAGTGTCAGGATGCGTAATTCAAAAAGGCCTTTCTTTTGGGCCCCCTATCCTCATCAGGTTTACATATTCCAAGTCATGATATTACCGGCACCCAGCAGACCCGGTAATTCCCCTTTGCTGGATGTCGGTAATGATTACTCCCCATTCCCATAGGGCTCAATGGGAATGGGGAGGATGGATGCACTGGCACCATTAATGAATGGTGTCGGTGCATTCATCTAGATATGCAAGCGGGTGCATTTCAGTCCGCCAGGTCAGACCTGGCGGGCTGAAAGGCACCTGCTCGCATACCTCGTAGTTTGCCGATCCGGTAACAATGGTACCAGCAAGCTTACCGGTACCATTGTTACCGGATCGGCAAACTTGTAATGAGGCCCATAGTCTCATGGATATATTGCTGAGCTTTCTTCTCAACTTCTTTTGAGGACTCTTTCTTGGGCAGATAGTGTCATCATCTGGTCACCTTCTTAGGCTCAATGAGATGATGGCAACCCTCCAATCAGCAAATATTTCTCACCCTTTGCCTTAAAGTATCACCTTGTGATTGACTGCCGGACTTCCTTTCTAGGCGAGGACAGAAGACTTCAAGACACTGCCTGCCATTTTGAAGAAAGTCCAAAGAGAGGCTGGCACTGCGCACCTAGGATCAGGTGCTGTACTATATTGGGATAGCGATTTTAACTGGCTGGAAATGCAGGGAATTTGTGTCTGAGGCGTAGTGAGCAAGTATTGAAAACTGTACATTGTAGTAGCAATCTCACTTATGAACCGAACTTCTGCATACAGGCAGACCATCAGATCCACCAATCTCTGCCCCTTCAGAAAAACTGAGAGTGAGTGAAGTGGGCTCTTAAGGCGGGGAGCGAGTGGGACTACCAAAAGCAACATTATTTATGAGTCGGAAGCATGGTCTTTCCTTACATATCACTGACTTATATCTGTGGCAACATGTCCTTACTCTAGATACTCAGGTTGTTTTAGAGTGCTTAACATCTAAAATAGTTGCCTGGTTCCATGTGTTAATATCCCCGGAAAAATATTTCCATACAAGAATGGCGCCTTTTATTTTGCAGCGATCTTAACCCATGGAACCTGCGGGGGACCCCATAAATCAGGGGTCTTCAAACTTTTTTGGCCGGGGCCCCCCTGAGCAAAATTTGGTCAGGTCGGGACCCCCCAGAAATGCCAAATGGACAGTATATATTGCGCGCCGTCACCTGCTCACATCACAGTCGCTGGGCTCCCTCATCCCACTCCTACCCAGTCCCTGGTCTCTCCCCACCCCATCACACACCCTGGGCTCTCCCCACTCTGCTCCCACCACTATCCCATGGTTCCCGCCCATTGTGCTCCCATCATAGTCCCTGGGTTCCCCCATCGCGTTCCCAACACAGTCTGAGGGCCAGTGGCAGTTGGTGATTTTTTTAAGTGGAGGGGCATAACTATTTCCCCCAAAAATGCCATAGCGACTGAGCATAGTGAGGGAGCCCGAACCAATAAAGGGAGGGTCGGGCGGGGGAGGGTTTCCCCCTGTGAATTTTTTTAAAATAATGGGTTAAAATGTTGCATTATAGAGCATACATTTAACGAAAAAATGGGTAAATAGCCAAACAGTTTGCAATTGGTGCTGGGGGGTGCAGGCATGACATTTTTTACTGGACATCTATAATAGATGTTCAGTAAAAAGATACCATCCCTGTCCCCTGGGCCCCACTGGGCCTAACACAATCAACATGATCATGTGTGTATGCAAGGCGCTTCACATTCATACAGCAATCACTCTATCATTCACACGAGCATCCATCACCATACACTCACTCATAACATAAGCATACACACATCCATACACATGTTTAAATAAAAACAATGAACAAAAACGTACTTTCTGCATTGGCCTGCGTGTGGGTGCTGAAAAGCCCTGCTCCAGGCTGCTCTGTCCGTATGTGCGAGGAGGCGCAGGAACTCCCCCTCGGACATACAGACATGCAGTGCCCCAGCCAGCATTTCCAATGAGCTATGCAATGCTGGCGAAGCAAAACGCCCCAGCACTTGCATGGCTCAGTGAGCATGTGCGGCTGGGGAACTAAACTGGACTGTCAAAGGGAAACATTGTTTCGCTTTGACAGTTCAGTCAGCCCAGAGCACTCCATCAGCTGGAAAACGCAGCTGAGGGAGTGCTCACTGTTTCACTGGGCTGGCTCCTTAGCTCCTTCATAATGGGTGAGGGGCCGCTGGGTGGGCGCCCCCCCCCCCCGCTATTATGGATGTGCCGCCAGGCTCGGACTGGCCTATAGGGCAATGCCTGTACCAAAAATGTAAAATGCTAATGTGGGTCAGTCAAAATGGGCCACCATTTCGGCCAATGTGGACCAGTTTGATGAGTTACTTAACTATGTAGTTAGTAATTTTGACCATTGTTGCTGAATATATCACAATTTACTTACATTTTAACACAAAGCACCCCCTTGGGTACTATTGAACAGTGGGCCTCATTACAACCCTGGCGGTAGCTGTGCCGGTAAAACTGGCACGGCTGCCGCCGGAGTTGCATCCGGGTCCGGCACCCGCGAATGGGCAATTACCGGGGCATTCCTGATAATTGCCCTTTTTTGCGGGTGCCGGTACCGGTAGATCCCCATTCCCATTTGAGCCCCATAAGGCTCAATGGGAATGGCTCGGATACACCGGCACCGTTAACAACGGTGCCGGTGCATCCGACGAGCTGTGCTCGCGGGTGCCGCACGGCCTGCCAGGTCAGACCTGGCGGGCTGCCAGGCACCCGCGAGCACAACTCTTACTTTGGCGGTACGGTAGCAACGGTGCCGGTAGCTTACCGGCACCGTTGTTACCGTACCGCTATAGTTGTAATGAGGCCCAGTCTGTGACTAAAGGAATGAATATCCATTTACAACTGCGGGCCACTTTTTCATTGTTGCGTGAGACAGTTTCATGCTTCAGCCTGAACATGTGAGCCACCCCCACCCATTTATTCCAACCAAAAAAAAAAAAATCTTTTTTTAAATTATTTTTATTAAAGTTTCATGCTGAGCTCTCAGGGCCCCCCAGGGATGCACCCGCGGACCCCTGGGGGTCACGCCCCACAGTTTGAATACCACTGCCATAAATTATCCCCACCAATAATATCGCCTATGGCCGTTCCCGACGACCATATATATGGCGATATTATTGGTGGGGATAATATTACCTGATACCAGTTGCCCATGTAGAGGGACTCTACGGTATCCCCTTATTTCTGCACTTGGTATTGGTACACTTAATGTGGCACTCAAAAGGCATTACAAAGTCAAAAGGCATTACAAAGAAAGACTTTTGAAGGGCCATTATTAAATGCAAACGGTTGACTCTTATTGAGCAGTCCTGTAATCTACCGCTATCCAATTTGAACTAAACATGGCAATATCTTCTCTTTTTTGCTTGTGCAAGGGCCCACCTCCTTATGCTCCAAATGCAGATCCTTTTTAACTTAGGTGCATAAGATCTTCTTATTCTCAGCTGTGCAGCTGCCTTGGGAATGTCCATATGGATGTAGTCATGCGGTAGGTGTAAACTGAACAAATTGCAGGATCTCAGGAGCCAAGCTGCTAAGTTAAAGAATGGCAGTAGATCTTCTTTGAATGTTTAAAAAGGCGCTGTCATGAATCATTTTATTTTAAAACATGGAAGTAATTACCTGTGGCACCTTGGGGAACACAAACAAACTTTGTCAAATAGACCCAAAAAATCCAGTTGGCTCCTAGGGGCAGCCATCGTACCCAGTGACTCCTATGGTGGCAAGCCATCCATTACTAAGGTTGACTGTTGGACACTTTTTACAACATGGGTTCCATTACAAACTATCAATAATGGACATTTTCAACTCTGGAGTGTAATGATTACATTCTGAACTCTACTTACTAGAACGGTAGTAGAATGCTATTTTTCTGCATGATTTACACCTTCACATGTTTCCTTTTATCCTTGTTTGTTTTTCATATTTCTATTGCTTGTTTCTTTTTCATTCTGTTCTTTCTTTTCATGTTTTTAGTTTTCTACTTTTCATCCATCCCATCTGTAGTTTAATTGTGGCTTTCCTTTGTTCTCCTTCCTAGTTCATATTTTGATTTCATTCCTTCCCATCACTGTTTTATTCTCTTTTCTATCACTTTTCTCCTTTCCTCATTTTGTTTAGTTTTCTTTCCTTTTACTTTAGTTGTGTTTTCATTTCTGCTGTACTTCATTGGTTCTTTTCTTGATTATTTCTTTCCTTCTCTTCTGGTCCCTCTTTTTTCACCTTTCCCTTTTCAGATTTATGTTTCATTCCTTCTTCCCCTCTTTCCTTGGGTCCCCCAAACTTTTCCTTTTGTCATAAATTTTTTCTATCATTGCTTGCTTTTCCTATTCTCTTCATTCCTTTTTTCCTGCTTTCCTTGTTTCATTCTTTCAAACTTGTTTCCTTTATTCCTGGTTACCTTATTTATTTTTCTCCTTAGTCACTTCCTTTTTTACTTTCTTGTCTTCATACATTCCTTCCTTTTATTCAAACGTTCCTTCATCCCTTTCTTGATTCTTTATTTCCACAATTGTCTTCTTTCACTCTTTCCTGATTTATTTAATTCCTTGTTTCCTTCTTCCTATCCTTTACATTTCATTCACTCATTTCTTCTTTACCTGCTAATTTACTTTTTTCTTTACATACTTTCCATGTCTTTCATTCACTTTCTAGCTTTATTTTATTCCATCAATATTTCGTGATTTAATGCCTTTCTCCCATCGTTCCATATATTTTATGTTTCTCCTTTCAATTTGTATTCTTTTTTCCCTTTTTACTTTCCTTCTTTCTTTTACTCTCGTTGCCTTTCCATTACTCCCTCTCCCTTTATTTGTATTCCTTCTTCCCCTGTCTCCTTACTGCTTTCTATTCTACTTTCAACTGCAAAACACTAGCTCTCTGACAAACATTCTTCCAGTCACCAGTGTAACTGTCTGGTGGATGATGCATTAGAAAATCTGATAAATGAAACGGAAACCATTTCCAATCGTGTTTCCAAAAAAAGAAAAAAACAACAGTACTTGCAGCTCATAAACTTTATGTTCAAAGAAATCACAAATCAGCCCTTCCTAAGACTAGTAGCAAAACATGTACACTCCTCCAACCTGGAATGAGATGAAGGCTCAGTGCATCACATCTGGAGGAAATGAAATCGTGTAATGTTTTACACTATAACAAAACTTTCCTACTGAAGCATTAAGCCTGCTAAAGAGGGCTCTATTTTATGGTAGGTGTCAGTCGCCCAAGCTAGTGGTCCCAAGCCAAAGGCGAGGGCCTCTAACTGTAACGAAAAACACCTAGCACACAATAGAGCCCAATGGTAAAGACCAAACACTTTTGGAGCTTGTGCAGGGGAAACGGTTGAGAAGGGCAGCCTCACCTCACAGAGGAAGAGGTGCAGGGTAGTAATTTCCCCAGGAGAGCCCCATAGTATTTTGAATTCCGCTATCCTGACAACGTTTCAGTGATTAGCATTCCACATGCATTTTTAGAAGGATCTCTTAGACCCTGCAGGAGTTGCTCTCACTATACCCGTAGCGAGTAATACAACAAGTTTAATTATATTAGCAATTCCTGTGTGTTCGGATGTCCCCTTTGTCACACTAGTATACAACGTTGTCTATAACAGGTCTATAACAGGTCCAGGAAGGGGCATAATGCCATTGGTTAAACACAGCAAGCCCATACAACAATCCAAAGGAATACAAGCACCGTCACTGATGCTTGTCTTCGAGAAAGGGCAACAAAAGTAAGGAAACAACAGTTCTCGATAGGAGAACAAGTCCATCCACCTTCTGGTGTCCCTAACCAGATTATAAAGAGAATAGGTAATTAAGAATGCACAAAATAGCTGCAATAAAATGAAGATGTAAATGGATCAGCGTATGTACATTGACAAAAGACTAGGAATTCTGCAACTCCTTAGGGTGTTGTGTATGGTTAAACAATGAAATACCTTTGCCTAATTTCATTAGGCTACCAAACAGAAAAAGAATAACATTAAACAAAAGATCTTCCTACCAGACCCCAGGAGATTATTTTAGGTAGAGTTCCACAGATTGAGAATGGAGTAAGAGAAGTCTGAGCAAGGCAGGGTTTTACAGTTTGGGAAAACATCAGCCAACAAGGCCTCAGAGACGTCACCATATTAAAATACAAGAAGTTATTAAGGGAACAATATTAGAGTCCAGGCATATTATTTTTGGGTCTAGGCAAGAGGCATGTGCCATGACCATTCCATAAATGGGTGATGAAAATGATTATAACGTCCTTATGCATACTTGCTTGTCATTAAATGTTTGTATTGTATTATAGTTAACTGGTGACATATCGAAAGGTTTTTTTCTGCCTTGCTTTCTATTTTCAATGTTAAAAGATTTTTCACTTGGCATTTGTTGAGACTGTAGTGTAGACTTGTTTAAGGTTTCCTATGTTGTCATATTTCCCTACATTTGATTACAGGGATACACATTTCAAGTTGCTAGCCAAACATGCACACTCCTTCAGTTCTCCACTCACACACACAAACCATAAGATTGTTTTACTTGCCAAGTGCTCGTTATCAATAGCTAATGGCTAGTGGTGAGTGCATATTTTGAGGCTTGTTTGGTTACACTGGTTGTATCCATCACAGCTTTAGGAATTTTAAGGAAACTGGGACGCCTCACTAGGAAGAATGGTAACATGAGTTGACCATGAAATAGTCGAAAGCTTTAGATTTTAACTGTGGTCGTTGCAGGGCCTGTTAGGGAGAATTATCTTATAAGGCTAATTTCCCAAACCTAGTGGGTCCCCCAGCAGCTTTGCTGGAATTTTGGGGTTTGTTTTTTTCTCCTGCTAAGAGTGAGACTCTTTTCCTCCCACTCTTAGGTATGGTTTGAGTGTCTTTGACTCTGTGTGCTTATGGGCTATGGGGTTTTCTTTCTACTCCATAGGGTATCATCTATTTTTTATGTGTGTGTGTGTTACACAGCACCCTCAGTGCAGTAACACAGGGGTGTCATAGTGACCCCCAAACATAGACTCCATACCCTGGGACTAACTACTGTCTCCCAGGGCATGTATAGTCACCATTGACCTTACTAGTCCTAAATTGTGAACAGAACCAGTACAAACCATCATATTGTGGAAGTACTGGAAGTGGTTAATTATATTGCCCCTGGGTCTGTTTTCAAGGGGGCACTGTCCAGTCCCCCCTTGTCGAGTTTCTGGCTGGTGGCAGTGGTTACCACACGAAATATTCCACCGGAATATTCTCTATGGGATTTTCCCATTGATTTTAAACGCACCACTTTTTGGTGCAATGTTAAAGATACCGCCGATTTATTTATTTAATATTAAATCCCCGGTTGGGTCTTTTTGCCAGAACTCTTTTCTAAAATGGCGTTTGTGTCCGTCTCTGTAACTCTGACCAAGGTCGAGCCCTTTGTTCCACTATTTTGGCGGGCTTCTCCACAGAAGCACTCCAAATGGTGCCACTCTGTCTGGGTTCCACAGGAGGGGTGGAGGGGGGAATTGGCACCCTGGACCGCGTTGCCTCGGCAACCCAAGCCGCACTCTACTCTGATTGGCCCAGTGGTGAGCAGCCAGGCTCACCACTTAGCATGTGTGATTGACAGCTAGGCTGATGAATGGGGGATTTTCTGAATAACAGCAGGGCCTTTGGGACTGGAACTTCAGAAGTCGCCACAGGACCTAAGAATCCAAAGAGGGAAGAAGCTGAGCCATCTGCAACAATGACACCACCGGTGAAGCCCTGCTGCAACTACCTCACCACTTTCCCGACGACAAGAGAAGATCTTCTGCTGGACGAGTCTTCTTCCTCTGAGCTGGTGGGACCAACCAGTTTGCCCTTTTTGCCTTACAAAGACGTCTCTTGGTCGAATCGCCCGTGCCAAGCACCCCGGCAGCCGGATAGCCAAGCTTCACCACTTTGACCGCAAATAAAAGGAACGCTCCTTTCATTGACGAACTCCGTGGCTGGTTTCATCCCTGTGCAGTGCGAGGACTCCACGTTTCCTCCTCAACGAGATACTCTCTTCCCCTGGTCGAAACAACGAACAACGAACTGCAACCACTGCCAGGAACAACTGCCGCCGATGGAGCTTCCTCTCTGTTTAAGGTACTGTGTCCTGCCTGGCCTCCCTTTCTACGGTTTTCCCAAGGTGACCCTTAAATCCTTGGCTTGCCAACTGGGTTGGCCCCAGACCTTCTAACTTTACCTTCTTGAATCGTCCCAACCTCTTTTGAACATTCTGCAAAGACTTTTAGTGCATTTTTAAACCGTGTGATCCTGGGCTCATTTCGCTTTGCTCCCTTTTAAGTGGGCCTGGCCTATGAATTTTGGCTCTACAGTCTATACTGCCTTTATTCCCTTGCTGAGAACTCCTAAAAGTGTTGGGACCTGTTTATTTCTATGCTCTGCCTTTTTCTCTCCCTTTAACTGAACTATTGCCATCAGGTTATGCGCTCACATCTCTTTAACAAACCGTGGTGTTTTAATTCTGACTTGTCTAATAGTTATTAAGGGAGGTGTGTATACTTTACCTGACTGTGTTTTAACTTGCATTTGATTTAGAGTGCTAGTATATTGCCTACAGTGTGTTTTAAATAAACAATTATATACTTTTTATACAAAGCTCTGGTCAGTGTTTGTTTGCTCTGCTGTGTTTTTAGCCCTATTGTGTATACTCTATATACTGCCCTACTCTTCTTGAGAGAGGTCTGACTGCTCAGCCACAGCTACCAGGTAAATCTGGGTGGTGCAGACTGCTACCAATTGGGTTTACTGCTTACCCCTGTAGTCTATTTGCAGTGTTCCCCAAGGGAACTGCACAGGATTCTGCCTAACACTGGTGTACAGCAGTGGGATTTGTATTGAGTATACATTTAAGAGTGCTTCTGATACTTTAGTGCACCTAACCACAAACCTTAGCTCTGTAAAAGCTATTTTTTAACAAGTCATCTATGGAAAGTTACAGCCAGGAGTCCCATTCTGCAAAAACTGCTGATTGTTTAAGAGTTCTTTGTAGACATAAGGATCTTCCTGTAAAAGGCAAGAAAATGGAACTTATAGAAAGAATGTTAGAAAATCAAAGTCTGGGTAGTGGTTCAGAGGAGCCTACCTCCCCAGCAAATGGAAACCACAGTCCTGAGGATATGAATCAAAGTAATGATAGTATTGTTGTGGAGTTGGAAGAGGAAGAGGAAACTTCTATAACTGTTCCCCCTGGCCCTCTGCCTGCTCTAGCACCTCAAGATGTGTCTACTGGACCTTTGTCAGGTCCCACATTAAGTCCTGAATTCATTGAACTGGAAAAAACGAAACTTGAATTAGAGTTCAAAAGAATTAGTGCCCAATCTGAACAAAAGCACCAAGAACTAAGGCTCAGAGAAATGGAGCTCAAGCATGAGCTAGAGATGAAGAAATTGTCTGTTGAAAATACTTCTCTCCCCGGATCCTCTGGGAGTTCCAGACCTAAAAGACCCCGGATGCCTAAAGAGATTGTGGGTATGTATGAACCTAAGTTGGATGTGTTGGATTGGTTGTCTGTTTGAATATAATCATGGGCTCCAGGGCATCTCAGGGAATCAGTTGCTTCCTTGGTTGTTCTCTTGGCTCCTCCCTGTTGCATCTGATGTGGTAATGGAGTTGGGGGAGGTGGATAGGATGGACTATGAATGTGTGAAGCTAGCTTTAATAGCTAGATTTGGGAAGACCCCTTCCCCGTACCTTAAGAGGTTTAGAACCCTCAAAAAGCATGATGGTAACCCTTGGGCTACCTGGGTGAGTGAAAGTTTGAAAAACCTAGAGGGATGGATTAAGGGTTACAGAGTGAACACTTATGAGGGGATGAGAAATCTTGTTATGTTGGAGTCAATTTATGATGCCTGCTCTCCTGAGCTCAGACAGCACTTGGCTGATTCTAAGGAAATAGATTCCAAGAAGCTAGCTAAGGCTGCTGACTTGTGGGTTGCCAACAGGGCCACTCACAAGGATTCTGGGGTAACTCAGAAAAAGGATGAGGGAAAACAGCCTAAAAAGGACTCCAAAGAGAATTCAAATAATTCCAATTCCAAAGAGGGCCCCAAACAGCACCATAAGGGTAAGCCACATGGGAAACGAAATCAGGCTAGTGTTCCTTCTGGTCACAGACCAGAAGGTCAGAACAAGCCACCATTCCAGAAAGCATTTGGAACATGCTATGTTTGTAAGGCTACTGACCATGTGAAAGGGAATCCCAGATGTAAGGGTAAACCTTCAGTGGTCCAGAGGAGGAAGTACCAATGACAAGCAGAAACATTCTACTACTGGCTGATGATCCCATTGCAGTCTCAGCCAGTGTTTCTTTAGTGTCCCTGGGGTACAACAGAACAACAGAATTTAGATGTATATAGTTCTATCCCAGATAATACTAAAGAGTATTATAAGGACAGTGTCCAAGTGAATGGTCAGGAGACCCCTGCCATTAGGGACACTGGAGCCAGTATAACTGTGGTGGATGAATCTTTTTTCAAGGCAGAGGAGGTTGCTAGGGCCCCCAAACGCCTCACCAAGTTAGCTGGAGGGCCTGTGCAGATGTGTCCCCAGTTACCAGTTCTCATCCAGTGCAATGATATGACTGTGAAGATACCTGTCAGTGTACAATGTGAGGTACCAGGAAGGGTTCTGTTGGGAAATGACCTGAAAACTCTTGGAGTTGTGTCACATACCCCCAGACCTCCTAGAAAAAGGTTACAGGAACTAACCAGACCTGCAAGGGAGAAAACCTTCAGAGGTTCTCCTAAGGAGATGATGGAAGAAAGAATCACTGCTACTCCACTGGAGCTACTTACTGCTATAGCTGAAAAACCAGAAGCAAAGGGGAAACCCAAGACTTCTAGAAGGAAACCAGCAGCAAGCACTCCAGTGCTTCCAACAAGGACTTCCGCTGGGTTGTCCAAAGTTACACCAGTAACTCCACCTCCAGCTGAGGCTGAGAGGGAGGTACAACCCAGTGTGGTTGAACTAGACTCTGAAGAAGAGCTAGTAGGAGGCCAAGAACTTATTGGAGATCTGGACCCGGCTGACCATCCTGAGCTGCAGTCTTTACTGGCAGAAGGTGGACCCAGCAGGTCAGCTTTTCGTAAGGGACAAAGAGAATGTCCAACTCTGGAAGGTCTCCGCCACCAGGCAGCTTCTCAGGCTGATGGACAGGAGCCTGGGAAGTATAGGTTGCACTAGGAAGATGGCCTCTTCTACAGTGAACTGACTGAGTCTGCACCTGGAGACTACAAAGAACTTGTAGTCCCTCAAGAAAACAGAGTCCAGTTCTTGCAGCTAGCCCATGAGATTCCTTTGGCTGGTCACTTGAGTTTCAAGAAGACCAAAGAAAGGCTCTCACTCTACTTTTATTGGCCATAGATGGGGGCTAAAGTAGATAAGTTCTGCAAGAGCTGTCACACTTGCCAAACTTCTGGTAAGAGTGGTTGCAAGAATGTGGCACCTTTAGTGCCCCTCCCAGTAGTGAGAGTCCCATTTGAGAGGGTAGGGATTGGCATTGTTGGTCCCTTTGATCCCCCAACCTCCTCAGGCAACAGGTTTATCCTCGTTGTAGTAGACCATGCTACTAGGTACCCTGAGGCAATTCCTATGTGGACTGTTACAGCTCAGGCTGTGGCTAAGGCCCTCCTTGGTGTTTTTACCAGGGTTGGGTTTCCTAAGGAGGTAATCTCTGACAGGGGGTCAAATTTTATGTCCCACTACATGAAAGCCATGTGGAAAAACTGTGGAGTTACCTACAAGTTCTCTACCGCCTACCACCCTCAGACAAATGGATTGGTTGAAAGGTTTAATCGGACAATGAAGAGCATGATAGGTGCTTTAAAGGAGCCCCTTAAAAGAAAGTGGGATCTTCTACTGCCATGCCTTCTCTTTACTTATAGAGAAGTCCCTCAGGAGGGAGTAGATTATTGTCCCTTTGAACTTCTCTATGGCCATCCAGTCAGAGGTCCATTGGCCCTGATTAAGGAGGTGTTGGAGAGTGCTCCTACCCCCAAGCCAGTCAGAGTGACTGACTACGTGATAGGACTCTGGAGGAGAGTGTCACAGATGATGGCCCAAGCTAGTGATAACCTGAAGGCTGGTCAAGCTTTGGTCAAGCATTGGCATGATCAAAAGGCTGACATGGTTGAGTTCACTCAAGACCAGCTAGTTCTTGTTATGATTCTAACAAGGCAGAGGGCCTTGCAAGACAAATGGATGGGACCCTTCAAGGTTGTGGGAAAACTATCTGGTGGACTTGGTTAATCCCAAGGAGGCTCCCAGAGTCTTCCACACCAACCGACTAAAAGCGTATGTCTCCAGACCTGAAGTAAGAGCCTTGCTTCTAGCTTCAGCAGAAGAGGAAGAAGAGAGTGAACCTCTCCCTGATCTCCTCAGAGGCCTACCTTTGGATGAAAAGATTGAAGGAGTTAATCTCTCTTCAAATCTGAGCAACAAGAGGAGTGCAAATCTATGTTAAATCAGTTTGCCTCCCTGTTCTCACTTTCACCAGGATTGACCCCTTGGGGCCAGCATTATATACTAACTGGTGACTGTCTGCCAGTAAAAAGCAGAGGATACAGAATGTCAGAGAATGTAAGAACCCACATCAAAGGAGAGGTCAGCAAGATGCTTGACCTTGGGGTAATAGAACCCTCTACTAGTCCATGTCTAGCCCAGTTGTGTTAGTACCAAAGGCAGGACCCAAAGAATTGAGATTCTGTGTGGACTATAGAGCTCTTAATGCAGTCACCAAGACTGATGCCCATCCTTTGCAAAGGACAGATGAGTTGGTGGATAGACTTGGTTCAGCCAAGTACCTCAGCACAATTGACCTGACGTCAGGCTATTGGCAAATAGCCCTGACAGACCATGCCAAGGAGAAAACTGCATTTTCTACCCCCATTGGCTTATACCAATTTAAGGTTATGCCTTTTGGACTGAAAAATGTACATGCTACATTCCAAAGGATGGTAAATCAGGTTCTGGCTGGGATGGAGGACTTTTGCATGGCATACTTGGATGACATTGCAGTGTTCAGCCAATCCTGGCAAGAGCATGTTGACCACCTAAGACATGTTTTGCAGGCTCTCGAGAAGGCCAATCTGGCTATAAAGGCAAGTAAATGCCAGATTGGACAGAGTAAAGTGGTCTACCTTGAGCATGACGTAGGAGGTTGTGAAATAATGCCTTTGCCCAGTAAGATTGAAGCTGTGCAAAATTGAACAACACCTACTACTCAGACCCAGGTGAGAGCTTTCTTAGGCCTCACTGGGTACTACAGGAATGTCATAGAGAACTATGGGACCATAGCTTCTCCCCTGAATGTGATCTCCTCTCCTAAGTTCCCTAAAAAGGTCAAATGGAATGAGGAGTGCAATCAGGCCTTTGAAAACCTGAAGAAAGCCCTTTGTCAAGCAAGCTCCAGTGCTAAGAGCTCCCGACTACCACCAAACTTTCATTGTACAGACAGATGCTTCTAATGCAGGTATAGGTGCAGTCCTTAGTCAACTAGATGGGAAAGGTAGGGAACACCCCATTTGCTTCATCAGTAGAAAACTGAAGGATCCTGAGACAAGGTGGGCAACTATTGAAAGAGTGTTTTGCCATTGTGTGGGCTCTGAAGAAGTTTAGGCCATACTTGTATTGTTCTACTTTTGTTATTCAGACTGACCACCAACCCTTGAGATGGTTAATGCAAATGAAGGGGGAAAACCCAAAACTATTGAGATGGTCAATCTGCCTTCAGAGGTTTGATTTCACCATTGAGCACAGGTCAGGGTGTCACCACCAAAATGCTGATGGTCTCTCTAGGATGTTTATAACCGACTAGAGGTATGAGATTCATCCAGGAGTGGATTCAATCCTCCTGTCCCTTAGTCTGGGAGGTGGGGGGGTAAGTGTTAGCGGAATTCTCTTATAAGGCTAATTTCCCAAACCTAGTAAGTCCCCCAGCAGCTTTGCTGGATTTTTGGGGTTTGTTTTTTTCTCCTGCTAAGAGTGAGACTCTTTTCTTCCCACTCTTAGGCATGATTTGAGTGTCTTTGACTCTGTGTGTGCTTATGGGCTATGGGGTTTTCTTTCTACTCCATAGGGTATCATCTATTTTGTATGTGTGTGTTACACAGCACCCTCAGTGCAGTAACACAGGGGTGTCATGGTGACCCCCAAACATAGACTCCATACCCTGGGACTGACTACTGTCTCCCAGGGCATGTAAAGTCACCATTGACTTTACTAGTCCTAAATTGTGAACAGAACCAGTACAAACCATCATATTGTGGAAGTACTAGAAGGGGTTAATTATATTGCCCCTAGGTCTGTTTTCAAGGGGGCACTGTCCAGTCCCCCCTTGTCGAGTTTCTGGCTGGTGGCAGTGGTTACCACGCAAAATATTCCACCAGAATATTCTCTATGGGATTTTCCCATTGATTTTAAGTGCACCACTTTTTGGTGCAATGTTAAAGATACCGCTGGTTTATTTATTTAATATTAAATCCCCGGTTGGGTCTTTTTGCCAGAACTCTTTTATAAAATGGCGTTTGTGTCCGTCTCTGTAACTCTGACCAAGGTCGAGCACTTTGTTCCACTATTTTGGAGGGCTTCTCCATAGAAGCCCTCCAAATGGTGCCACTCTGTCCACAGGAGGGGTGGAGGGGGGAATTGGCACCCTGGACTGCGTTGCCTCAGCAACCCAAGTCGCACTCTACTCTGATTGGCCCAGTGGTGAGCCGCCCGGCTCACCACTTAGCATGTGTGATTGACAGCTAGGCTGATGAATGGGAGTTTTTCTGCATATAAGCAGAGCCTTTGGGACTGGAACTTCAGAAGTCGCCACAGGACCTAAGAATCCGAAGAGGGAAGAAGCTGAGCCATCTGCAACGACGACACCACTGGTGAAGCCCTGCTGCAACTACCTCACCACTTTCCCGACGACAAGAAAAGATTTTCTGCTGGACGAGTCTTCTTCCTCTGAGCTGGTGGGACCAACCAGTTTGCCCTTTTCACCTTCCAAAGACGTCTCTTGGTCGAATCGCCTGTGCCAAGCACCCCGGCGGCCGGATAGCCAAGCTTCACCACTTTGACCGTGAATAAAAGTAACGCTCCTTTTATTGACAAACTCTGTGGCTGGTTTCATCCCTGTGCAGTGCAACGACTCCACGTTTCCTCCTCGACAAGATCCTCTCTTCCCCTGGTCGAAACAATGAACTTCAACCACTGCCAGGAACAACTGCCGCAGCTGGAGCTTCTTCTCTGTTTAAGGTACTGTGTCCTGCCTGGCCTCCCTTTCTTCGGTTTGCCCAAGGTGACCCTTAAATCCTTGGCTTGCCAACTGGGTTGGCCCCAGACCTTCTAACTTTACCTTCTTGAATCGCCCCAACCTCTTTTGAACATTCTGCAAAGACTTTTAGTGCATTTTTAAACCGTGTGGTCCTGGGCACATTACGCTTTGCTCCCTTTTAAGTGGGCCTGGACTATGAACTTTGGCTCTACAGTCTATACTGCCTTTATTCCCTTGCTGAGAACTCCTAAAAGTGTCGGGACCTGTTTTATTTCTATGCTCTGCATTTTTCCTCTCCCTTTAACTGAAGTATTGGAGTGCCATCAGGTTATGCGCTCACTTCTGTTTAACAAATCGTGGTGTTTTAATTCTGACTTGTCTAATAGTTATTAAGGGAGGTGTGTATACTTTACCTGACTGTGTTTTAACTTGCTTTTGATTTAGAGTGCTATTATATTGCCTAAAGTGTGTTTTAAATAAATAATTATATACTTTTTATACAAAGCTCTGGTCAGTGTTTGTTTGCTCTACTGTGTTTTTAGCCCTATTGTGTATACTCTATATACTGCCCTACTCTTCTTGAGAGAGGTCTGACTGCTCCGCCACAGCTTCCAGGTAAATCTGGGTGGTGCAGACTGCTACCAATTGGGTTTACTGCTCCTGTAGTCTTAATCTTTTTGCAGTGTTCCCCAAGGGAACTGCACAGGATTCTGCCTAACAGGGCCCAATATGGCTGTACTTATAAATGTGTGTGCACACACAGGCACTGGCTGCATGCGGCCTACCACATACCAATCTAGTAATTGCTCTCTGTGTCGCACAATTTCCAGACAGACATGCATGACTTATTAAACCTAGTGCAACAAAAAAACTCCAGAGGTTATGGAAATTAATTTCAATCTAGCATGTATATTTACTGGGTATTCCAGTTTCTGAAGTAGCTTGGGAACAGTATTTTGGGGGTCTTTACCATATAAATCTAGAAAGTATTGCTATACCAGCTGTAATAATGAATGTGGTTGATTCCCTACTTATAATATTTTATTTATTTTATTTGTAACGCGCTGGGACAGCGCCCGAGGGCATACAAGCGAGCAGACAAGACAAACAACAAATAGACAGATACATAATAAGAACAATTTAGTCAGCCAAGACGGGGGAACCAGGAGGGAAGAAAACACTGAGTTTATTCAAATAACAGAGTCTTTAGCCTGCGCCTAAAAGTCGAGATTGCCCCACACACTCTAAGATCCGGTGGGAGGGCATTCCAGAGCCGAGGTGCGGCCACTAAAAAGCAGCCATTATGGACATGGGAGAGTTTGGCTACTGGGTTTCCACCAGGCCAGTGTTGTTAGTACGTCCTGCTCGCCTAGCTGGCAACCATCTAATCCTTTTGGTTAGATAGGCTGTACTTTTGCCATACAGGCAGGCATGCGTGATGCATAGAGTTCTGAACTGGATTTGCTTCTGTATTGGCAGTCAATGAAGTGATCTTCTTGCTGCAGACACATGCTCAGTTCTGCGTAAAACAGTCACCGCCCTAACTGCATTATTCTGGACCACCTGCAGCCGATTTATCTCTGTTTTTCCAATGCCCTGCAGAATAGCGGCACAATAGTCCAGACGTTATCCAATAATTGCACGGGCCAGTGTTTCGCTGTCTGCCTTATCAAGAAATGGTCTCGCCTGAACAAGTAGCTTGACATAGTAGGAAGCACGTGATACCAAGGTACTGACGTGTGCTTTTATAGTAAGCTCCGAGTTCAGTATGAAGCCCAGTATTCCATCCAAGCGCTGAAATCGCTCTCGTGCACAGTTGCTCAATGGAATTTCAACGCATCCGATATAACAGCATACTTTGCTCTTTTCAAAAATCTTACTTTTGAAATTCTCTATGCATTAAAACCTGATCTGTTCTAGAAATCTAGCCTGTAAGCACTGTTATTCCTATTTATAAAAAATGGTGTATCGATATGCCTGTCAGTTATCGCCCTATTCTTCTGTTAGATTTCTGTGTAAAAATCTTTGCTCATTATTTTTTTTTTGAAGCTTTACAGGAATTGTGTGACTTTAATATTATCCCTTTTGAACATTTATAATTGCCTTGCATTGACGTGCATGGTGAATACATACCATGAGATTGACAATGGCAAATTGTACAGTATTTTTATAGATTTCTCATGGGCCTTTGATGGCTTGGATCGCAGTCATCTTTAGAATAAAAAATGGCAAATTGTGCAATCCAATTGCCTCCATTCATGGATCAGGATCCAAAAAAGGATATACTGCTTAGTTTAGAAAGTTAATGTAAGCCAATAATGGCCTTAAACAGGGGTGTATATTAGCACCATTGTTCTATATTTCCATAGCCGATCTTCCGGAAGCTTTTAAAGCTATTCAACCAATTGAAGTACTGATGTACACAGATGATATGGGTATACTGGATCAGACTCCTATTGATCTTAAGCAGGCCATACTTTTGTTTGAGAAACAATGTAGAAATAGGCTCTTAAATCAGAGTAAGCCAAATACCTTCATATTTACTAGTTCTCAATGTCCTCCAGATACCTGGTGCTTGTCAAATGGAAGAGAGGAGCAGGTTAGGGAATATACATATCTGGCATTCTATTGCAGCATAATTAGCCTTGGAAAAGGTGTTTGTCTTCACCCGAAATCCGTGCTCAACTAGTTGGCAATGGTATGAAGCCCAGGGCTTTAAGAAAACATAATATTGCTTAAAGCAGCGTACAAGGCAAACATACCTCTGCTCCGTTAAATAGGGCAAAACGCCTCTCCCCTAACATTTTCTTAAAACTGGGTAAACAAAGCAAGTAAAATCTAGAAATTCTATCTCTCCCATCACAGATCTACATCTATTTAGGTTCCGATTAGAGCTTGGGCTCAGTTCTATTTCTTATAAGGGGCAGTACGCATTGTGAAGTCATGGCAGTCGATACAGTGAGCCTCTCCCCGTTATCTAACATATTTAGTATATATGGAACTTAGTACAAAACCCTTCGCCTATTCAAGAGTTATGCACCTCTTTAGTGGGACATTTGCGATTTTGCAATTGACAGCTGGTGAGACTTCCATAGTAAATTCTCCTCAGATATAGAACAGGTTGCCAAAAAGCATCTGTGTACATTGCGATTACAATCAGCTCTCAATGTGTATACGCCTCATAACTTTGCTGTTGGCATTTGTTGCATGACAAAGCCACATGCAGTACAATGGTACCTAGCAGAACTATCACTGCAGAGGCATGCATATTCGTTTTGTGCCTTCAGTTGGGGAAACAGAAGTTGAATGTAGTGATGGATGCTTGGCAAAATGCGCAATAAAATGACAGAAGTTGTAATTTATATGACGTTGGGGTTCCAAATGTCATTCACATGCTATTTTTCTATAATAGGTTTGTGGAAAACATTTTTAAATCATAATGAGTCAGACGTACACAAGATGGTGCTATAGTTGGCACCAGATAATTTAATGTTTCATATTTTTTAGATTATGGACATTTGAGAAATTAATGTTCTTCAACCAGTGTTAAATTTGAATAATATGTGCACATATGCTTGTTTATAATAGCTCTACTGGTTGTATATTATTTAATTGTTTTATATAAGGTGTTGTATGTTTCGGATGAGACATTTTAACAAAGATAAGAAATTGAAAAGAATCAACAGTAACAATTCATGAGGATCTTCTTGTTCCTGGCTTCTACATATTTGTTGGTTTAATTCATAATCCAGGCACAGAGAACAGAAGAAGAAGAATGGGCTTGAGCTGGGTTTGTGTTAATTTCATTTAAGTGCACTTACAAATATGTTTAAGTGACAGACTGAAGGCATTTGAATGTGTTGGATTGAAGGTATTATTTTGAAGAGTAAATTTAGTTTCACATTAGCATAACAGTTTAATCTAGTATCCTTTTGGAAAGCCGGTGGACTATTATCTAAGCCAATTGTATGGTACTATATTTAATGGTGGAATCATTTTAATTAAGTTATTTTTTCTGTTTATTGTTTTATGGGGCATTATTCCTATATGAGACCACTGGTTACATTGTTAGGATGTCAATTTGAGTTACGTCAGCATTGTATAAAGGTTGTAATCAAATATATTGTTCAATACATGGTAAACATGCTGTGATTTTATTTGCTTCAAAAATCAGCACATACAACCCATCTCATATGCATACTCTTTAAGATGCAAACTAACCCATTCCATCAGTGAACACTTTAGAACCAACCTCTAAAAGTGCTATGTCTAAACTCAGGCCTTGTGATTTATGAATAGTCACACCATTTGCTGGTGTCACTGGGAAATGCTTTCAGTAACTTTTAATTTCATATTAATTTTCAAAGTTGTCAAACCTTATTTGGATAGCCTCTAGAAACAAGTTGCTAACATGATTTTGAAAGCCTACTATATAGCCCATGGTGCCAATCACTAATCCTCGTTCCACATTTACATTTCTGTACAATATCATCCATGCTTTTATGCACAAATATGTGTCCTCTACTACTTCTGTTATTGAGGCAGTGGATTCTAACTCTTTTAATCTTTTATGTGCTAGGTTGTTCAGTTTACTACTTAGACGTTGCTATTGGATTTTGTGCACTGCTTGAATTAGTAGTAATGGATGTTTCTCTTAACTTACATTTTTTTAATTATTCTGTCTGCTAATGTAGACATTAGACATACCAGCTATATATTCTGGTAGTAATGGGACACTATCAATCAATCTGTGTATTTTGAATGTGAATTCATAAAACAGAACAGTAAAATCATGTATATCAAATATAGAGGAAGTTAAAATCCATACTCTATGTAGTCGAATTCCTAATTAACAAAACCTGTATCAGAAAATGTTCCAACATCGCACAGGCCCTGGGTCCTGTGCTTGCATAGAATAAAAATAAGCAACTTGTCATTGCCTAAAACTCAGCAATCTTAAAAGGGGCAATATACAACATTTAAGCTGTATGTCACACTTGGGGCAGAAAAACAACATATGCATATTGGACTGGGCTGATAAATTATCACAGAAGCAAGCCATAATATTATCATTATAAAATACCCAAGCATAAAGAGCCAGATGCAATTGGTGGAATCTCAACTTTGTGATTGCGTTTCTGGCATAACTTTTAGATACTAAGGATAAAAAGGATACATTTGTGATTTATTTATTTTATTTATTTATTTTAATTCTTATTACGTGCCGCATGCCCGTAGTCCTCAGGGCGCACACCTGTATTACTCTTGTAGTTTCATGTATCAATTGCTGCGTCATTAGTCATATTTCAGTTTCTGTAAGCATTTTACCATGTTCCTGATCTTTACATTGGCAGATATTTTGGGTAAATCCAAAATAAATGCAGTAAATTGATCAATTGGCATGGGGCATTATGGTATTGACAACTGGTCGGCCGTTTACAGTGGTCTGTTGTAAGAGTTGCCTCCAAAAATGTAATTTCGTTTTACAATGTCTCTAAATTTGTCTTTATCATTAATGAGGACATTATTTTCTAAGATTTTGGCAATTTTGTGTGCTTACCAGCATGTGATTTTAAAAACTGTATTATGCGCTACTGGCAACATGAATACACACTAATGTATTCCACCAATGTTGTATGCATCAAAACCAGTTGGTGCTGTGAAGACATTAATGGATTATTAAATGCTTTGTAAACAAAGGTAGAGATGACTTCAATAAAGTAGCGCTTACCTATACCAGCCTCAGCACTAATATGTAATCATGTAGGTTGGTAATGTTTGCAAGGCATGCATGTTGCTAATATAACAATTCATGATTTAAGTCACTTGCTATTTCAATGAAAAGGTATATGTTCTACCTTTAATTTGGTTGTTTATTAGTGTAGACATTCGTTCTCCCACTTGTGCATGAATCACTGCAGCAACTACATCATGCATTGCTATATGTGCTTCAATGTGCAGTATGGGATCGTCTAGAGATGCTGGTTCATTAGAATGTCCAGACTTACATTCTGAGGTATGTTTGTTCAGTGTGGCTTTTATGATTTTTACTTGCTTAATTTCATCATAGAGCATTTGTAAGTAATCTTGGAATGCAGCCCGTTGAATGGTATCCGATATTGAAGGGTTCTTCTTACCTGCTGTATTTTTTAAAGCATTCAGATTCTGCACGCCATAGTAAGAACAACTGGAGAAGACAAACATGTATTTCTTTTTTCTCCTGTTTGCTGCATGTTACCTTTTGTTGGTTAATTAGGCTAGGTTTACTATGTCAGAGAAGAGAGTTGTGATCTTACTTTGTATTGACCTTTATTGGCATTTTCTGCAGCATTTTCTTTGTATGCGTATAATTGTAGGATTTTGTATAACACAAATCTTGTAGGTCGTTTCATTGACCAGGAAAGAGATCACCAAGCATGTTTCTGAAAACCTGTGCTGTTTGGTCAAGGTTTGCTTTTGAAAATAGTCATTTAGGTGCCAATACTCACTTTCTACTTTGCGGGAATCCTATACTGATTCATTTGATGGCAACACTTTTTCCATAGAGTCATGTACTGGTTAATCTATCTGCTGCCTTACATCTACCAAACTCCTGATGGGCAAGTGTTTTTACTCCCAAGCTGTTTAAGCATGCTGACAGGGACCTTTCATTTAAACATCTTCCAAAACATTTTACCAATTAACAGGGTAAATCATAGAATTTCGCAGAAAAGTGTCGCAAGCGGCTGGTGCAGAGTGTCCGCGTGCGATTGTGTGCGCCAGGCACGTGCGCTAAAACCGATTTCCGCGCACAGCGTATTCATGGATTCCATGCTCCCAAACCAGCCTGGCGCAGAGAATCGCAGCGACCCTGCAGCAGCGCCAGTAACGCCCCCAAGAACGCCCTCGCGCAAGGAAAAGCCATCAACATCGCTAAATCATCGCAAAGGGCTGCGCTAACCCTGGACCAGTTTACAGGGCTGCCAAACAAGGAACGCAAAGCAGGCAACCTTCATATCAGGAGTACGCGGGAAGTTTTACACGCGATTAGCCAGGGTACGTGTATTACAGGGCTACGCGGGAAGTTCAACACGCGATTGTCCAGGGAACGTGTATTACAGGGGTACGCGGGAAGTCTTACATGCGATTAGCCAGGGCACGTGTAATACAGGGGTACGCAGGAATTATCACACGCGATTTGGCAGGGTACGTGAATTACAGGGGTGTGTGGGAATTATCACACGCCATTTTGCTGGGTACGTGTATTACAGGGGTGCGTGGGAATTATCACACGCAATTAGGCTGGGTGGGTCCTCACAGGTGTTCCCTGTACACCCTCCACGGCCCCTGCAGGCAGCCCACAAAACAGGGGACTACCCTGCACACCTGCTCATGTCTCCCACCACCCCCACCCCCCAGCAGTGCAGGGGCAGCCTCCACCAGGCCCCCACTCATGTCTCCCACCACCCCCACCCCCCAGCAGTGCAGGGGCAGCCTCCACCAGGCCCCCACTCATGTCTCCCACCACCCCCACCCCCCAGCAGTGCAGGGGCATCCTCCACCAGGCCCCCACCCATGTCTCCCACCACCCCCACCCCCAGCCACCAGGGGCAGCCTCCACCAGGCCCCCACCCATGTCTCCCACCACCCCCACCCCCCAGCACTGTGGGGCACCTGCCAGCAGGCCCCCACCCATGTCAACCACCCCCCCCACCCCCCAGCAGTGCAGGGGCAGCCTCCACCAGGCCCCCACTCATGTCTCCCACCACCCCCACCCCCCAGCCACCAGGGGCAGCCTCCACCAGGCCCCCACTCATGTCTCCCACCACCCCCACCCTCCAGCACTGTGGGGCACCTGCCAGCAGGCCCCCACCCATGTCACCCACCACCCCCACCCCCCAGCAGTGCAGGGGCATCCTCCACCAGGCCCCCACCCATGTCTCCCACCACCCCCACCCCCCAGCAGTGCAGGGGCAGCCTCCACCAGGCCCCCACTCATGTCTCCCACCACCCCCACCCCCCAGCCACCAGGGGCAGCCTCCACCAGGCCCCCACTCATGCCCGACTCATGTCTCCCACCACCCCCACCCCCCAGCACTGTGGGGCACCTGCCAGCAGGCCCCCACCCATGTCACTCACCACCCCCACCCCCCAGCCACCAGGGGCACCCACCACCAGGCCCCCACCCATGTCTCCTACCACCCCCACCCCCCAGCAGTGCAGGGGCAGCCTCCACCAGGCCCCCACCCATGTCACCCACCACCCCCACCACCAGCAGTGCAGGGGCATCCTCCACCAGGCCCACACTCATGTCCCCTATCACCCCCACCCCCCCGCCACCAGGGGCACCCTCCACCAGGCCCCCACTCATGTCTCCCAGCGTGCTACGTGTATTTCAGGGGTGCGCGGGAAGTTCCACTCGCGAATAGCCTGGGCGCGTGTATTTCAGGGGTGCGCGGGAAGTTCCACACGCGAATAGCCTGGGCGCATGCATTTCAGGGGTGCGCGGGAAGTCTTACACGCGATTTCAGCAGGGTACGTGTATTTCAGGGGTGCGCGGGAATTCGCACACGCGATTTGGCTTGGTACGTGTATTACAGGGGTGCGTGGGAATTATCACACGCGATTAGGCTGGGTGGGTCCTCACAGGTGTTCCCTGTACACCCTCCAAGGCCCCTGCAGGCAGCCCACAAAACAGGGGACTACCCTGCACACCTGCTCATGCCCCCCTGCACCCCCACCCCCCAGCAGTGCAGGGGCAGCCTCCACCAGGACCCCACCCATGTCTCCCACCACCCCCGCCCCCCAGCAGTGCAGGGGCAGCCTCCACCAGGCCCCCACCCATGTCACCCACCACCCCCACCCCCCAGCCACCAGGGGCACCCACCACCAGGCCCCCACCCATGTCTCCTACCACCCCCACCCCCCATCAGTGCAGGGGCAGCCTCCACCAGGCCCCCACCCATGTCACCCACCACCCCCACCCCCCAGCAGTGCAGGGGCATCCTCCACCAGGCCCCCACTCATGCCCGACTCATGTCTCCCACCACCCCCACCCCCCAGCACTGTGGGGCACCTGCCAGCAGGCCCCCACCCATGTCACCCACCACCCCCACCCCCCAGCCACCAGGGGCACCCACCACCAGGCCCCCACCCATGTCTCCTACCACCCCCACCCCCCAGCAGTGCAGGGGCAGCCTCCACCAGGCCCCCACCCATGTCACCCACCACCCCCACCCCCCAGCAGTGCAGGGGCATCCTCCACCAGGCCCACACTCATGTCCCCTATCACCCCCACCCCCCCGCCACCAGGGGCACCCTCCACCAGGCCCCCACTCATGTCTCCCAGCGTGCTACGTGTATTTCAGGGGTGCGCGGGAAGTTCCACTCGCGAATAGCCTGGGCGCGTGTATTTCAGGGGTGCGCGGGAAGTTCCACACGCGAATAGCCTGGGCGCATGCATTTCAGGGGTGCGCGGGAAGTCTTACACGCGATTTCAGCAGGGTACGTGTATTTCAGGGGTGAGCGGGAATTCTCACACGCGATTTGGCTTGGTACGTGTATTACAGGGGTGCGTGGGAATTATCACACGCGATTAGGCTGGGTGGGTCCTCACAGGTGTTCCCTGTACACCCTCCAAGGCCCCTGCAGGCAGCCCACAAAACAGGGGACTACCCTGCACACCTGCTCATGCCCCCCTGCACCCCCACCCCCCAGCAGTGCAGGGCCAGCCTCCACCAGGACCCCACCCATGTCTCCCACCACCCCCACCCCCCAGCAGTGCAGGGGCAGCCTCCACCAGGCCCCCACCCATGTCACCCACCACCCCCACCCCCCAGCCACCAGGGGCACCCACCACCAGGCCCCCACCCATGTCTCCTACCACCCCCACCCCCATCAGTGCAGGGGCAGCCTCCACCAGGCCCCCACCCATGTCTCCCACCACCCCCACCCTCCAGCACTGTGGGGCACCTGCCAGCAGGCCCCCACCCATGTCACCCACCACCCCCACCCCCCAGCAGTGCAGGGGCAGCCTCCACCAGGCACCCACTCATGTCTCCCACCACCCCCACCCCCCAGCCACCAGGGGCACCCTCCACCAGGCCCCCACTCATGTCTCCCACCACCCCCACCCTCCAGCACTGTGGGGCACCTGCCAGCAGGCCCCCACCCATGTCACCCACCACCCCCACCCCCCAGCAGTGCAGGGGCATCCTCCACCAGGCCCCCACCCATGTCTCCCACCACCCCCACCCCACAGCAGTGCAGGGGCAGCCTCCACCAGGCCCCCACTCATGTCTCCCACCACCCCCACCCCCCAGCCACCAGGAGCAGCCTCCACCAGGCCCCCACTCATGCCCGACTCATGTCTCCCACCACCCCCACCCCCCAGCAGTGCAGGGGCAGCCTCCACCAGGCCCCCACTCATGTCTCCCACCACCCCCACCCCCCAGCCACCAGGGGCATCCTCCACCAGGCCCCCACCCATGTCTCCCACCACCCCCACGCACTGTGGGGCACCTGCCAGCAGGCCCCAACCCATGTCACCCACCACCCCCACCCCCCAGCAGTGCAGTGGCAGCAGGCAGTCAGGCAGCAGCAGGTGGGAGCGTGCTCGGGCCTCTGGGGGGCAGTATTTCGGCCTTCCGGGCAGGAGCGTGGTATTCCGTGTGCGTACGCGTGGCCAGCTTGGTACGGAGTGATTTGGCACGTGAAAATCCTGCACGTCAGCGTGAAAACTGAGGAAAGGCCATCAGCGCGTAGGCGCGTCTGTGACGTGACCCGCACAGGTGTATCCCACACAGCACGTGATGACAGAGCACACGTGGAAAGACTGCACGTCAGAGTGTAATCGCGTGTGATTGGTGGAAATGGCCCTACACGCATAAGTGACAAAGCATGTAATTGGTGGAAATGGCCCTAGCGCGTACACGCCGCGTAAGTGACGCTGGACGTGTGGGCCTGTATAAAAGGTACGTGTAGAACACGTTTTCCTTGTACGTGCTTTTCGTGGAGAGCGAGTGGGTGAATTCTGTACTTCTTGTCGTTTCACACGCGATTTACTTCACGGCGTTTCAAGTTCGTATTCCCTGTTACCTCTGACAGCTTTTTCTCTTTTTTCTCTTTTACTGGTTTACCTGGGCCTGTTCCCTCAAACAGTGTTCCCTTCTACTGTTGTCCTGTCTCCTCAGACAGCGTACAAATCTTCTTTTGGCGGGGGTGTTGCCAACCAAACGTGCTCCTTTTACACGCTCGTTTACCAGGCAGACGGTGAGTCACGCACGTATCTAACATCTGTGCTTGCCCCGTGTGTAGCCTACCCCTTCAGAGGTCATAATAGGCTGCGTGTGACACGCATACGTTCATTCTTGTGTTACTGGGTGCCACATCGTAGTGCAGGTTTTTCTTTCTGCACACGTGGTCTAGGAGGGGTTGCGTGCACGTCATCTCCCTTTTTTGGGCCTCCTGTGCGTTGCGTGACCCGTCATCTTTCCCCAGGGGTTACATTCAGCCTTGCTAGAGCACTAGGGTACAATTACCATCTGGTACCCAACCCCTTTGACACCCAATTGCCCAGGACAATATTCTACATCCACTCCCATACGCACATTAACATCAATGCCATGGCTGGGAGGCGAGGATTCCGTAAGGGTGGCAAAGGTGGAAGAGCCACAAGTGGTGGCCGTGGTGGATCCGGTAGGGGACGTGGTCGTAACTTGCAGGGTGAGCCTGTCCCCCCATGTGTGGAGGACCAGTCACGGGCACCCATAATCCCTCCCTCCTCCCCCCCTCTCGTTGAGGCTGATGTGGCTGACACCATCCATGCTCAGCCCTTGTTGGACCAGCCCATTGTGGCACCAGACCTGGCTGACTCCATGGCTGACTTCCAGGTCAGCAGGGCTACGACACGTGCGCTGGTGCACGTTGATGCCATCATGCCACGTGCATCTGGGGCAGCAAGGTCATCTGCTGCACCAAGGAGGCAGGGCGGAGAGGCTGCAGGGGCAGCTGCGGCTCCATCCACCCCAGCCCTCACACACCCAGCCAGGACAGTGTCGGTCCTAGTCCATGCTGCTGACATTCCCCCTGACACCATCACACTAGAGCCAATGCCTGCACCAACTCCCATGCTGAGTGTGCAATCCCACACTCCTGATACAGAGTCCACCAGGGCTCCTGCCCCTAGTGTCCAGAGCGGCGCAGGACACTCAGGATCACCACCACCTTCCAAGCGGAAGAGGAAGAGTGCTCGTCCGGCACAGGCTGATGCCCCAGACACGGCTACACAGTCCGGCCCGTCCAGGAAGCCCAGCTTCACGGATGACGAACTGAATGCACTTGTCGAGTATGTGTCCGGACATGACAACGAGATGGTCATTGTTGCAGGATCCAAGACCACACCTGCACAACGCCAGGCACACTGGCAGACCGTTGCGGACATCGTAAGTGCCCTTGGAATCGTGAGGCGCACAGCCAATGATTGCTATAAGCGCTGGAATGACCTAAAGCGCAGGGCAAAGAGTAAGCTGGCCTCAAGTCATGCCGCAACTCTAGTGACTGGAGGTGGGTCTCCAGTAGTAGACATGGAACTCACTCCACATGAGTCAGTCGCTGGGACCTACGTCACGGAGGAACAGATCCAAGGCGTGGGAGATCTGGCTGATTACGAGGCATTGTCCGGCGAGTGCACATGCATGTGTGTGTCATCCATGTGCATGGTGTGTGTGTGAGGGCTTCTGTTTGTGTGCCAGGTAAGAGTGTGTGCACCTGAGTCGTATGGGTCAGCCATGTGCTTCATGCAATACTTCCTGCGCAGCTGCATTTGGCCATAGCAGTATCCCTTCTGCCAACAGTAGACATCTAGCCCAACTGCACGCCAGTTGCCCTTGAAGTGTCACCTTGCCACAAGATAGTTGCTTATTATTCACTGTTCATTCAGTCAGATTGTTTGCATTCCCCCACTTTTACTAGCCATGTCGCTGTCCACTAGTCACATGTCTGACATGGCTATGGTGAAATGGAGTGACTTTGTTACCTGGATATCATTTGTACACACATGTCCCTGTGCAATTGGACCATTTCAGACTGGCAGCTCCAGGTGAAAAATCTGACCTGTTAGAATTAGAAAAGCAATTACATGCGGGAACTGGACTTAATGAATAGGGGCTGCCCTCCTCTCCATCTTCACTCAATAGCAATGGTACATGCCATCTGTGTGATGGCATGTGTGTTTCACCTGGCAATCACAGGCCAATGTGTGATGCCACTGCCAGGCAGCATGCAGAAAATGTGTTCATTTTCCATCTTGGTGTCATCAGTGTGTGCCATTTGCCTGCACTTCATACGCAGTGAGGGTGCATGCATGGGAGGGTTTTAGTCATGTGGGACATGTGTCAATCAAGTACTGGTTCTCTTGCTTCTCAGCCCTCATTGTGTGCCATGGTGCTAATGCCTGTTTCCATTTCTTTGTTTTCATGTCTTTGCAGGGGAAGACGCACCTGATACTGCTGGGGTTGTGGAGATGGTGCAGACCCAGGAGGGGTCCGAGGGCCGACCAACCACCAGTGAGGGACGTGGTGTGGTGGTGGGGGAGAACCCACAAGTGCTGCAGGTCGTGCTCTCAAGGGGTGTCTCTGGCTGCACCTCCCCCGAGCTGTACTCAGGTGTTGATTCGGATGAGACCTACGTGCCGTCGCAGGTGAGTGTTCCAGGGAGGGATTCTGTTCTGTCTCACCCACCTGCACCAGGGTCAGAACCCTCCATGGGGATGTCAGTGTTGGCAGCTACGCCTTCGGTGGTTACGGATGCAGGGTCACACTCCGCAACATCTGATCCTGTTCCTGGGCCAGCAGATCAGAGGGGGAATGCAGTCCTGCAGCCTCAGGCAGTGCCGGCACAGCAAGGCGCAGTTCGCCTTGCCCCAGACAGGTGTGGTGCCCGCTGACGTGGTGGCCGTACGCCACCCGGCAATACCGCATGGGAGCAATCCATTTACGGTATGGCAACCCAACAGGCTGCATCATCCGAGATGATGGCTCAGGCCATGGATAGGGTGGCCACTTCCATTGTCCCCCCAGAAAGGCTGATGGAGCGACTAGAGCAGGCAACCGACTCCATCTGCCAGTCACACAGGGAGGACATGTTGGGGTCCAACAGGGACAGGCGGGCGGCACTGGCGACTCTGCAGGAGGCCATCTCCATTGAGTCCCAGGGCCACAGGGAAGCCCTGAGGCAGGAGCTCCTTCACCTCAGGACGACTCTTGTTGAGCTTGAGGCTTCAACACACCAAAGGACAGAACAGCAGCTGGAGCGTCTCACCCGTACGCTCTCAGCTGAGATGCAGGCAACGAGGGCGGAGGTCCGGGCATCCCGTGAGTTGTTGCATGGGGACCTCCGCACACTCATCCTCCATAACCAGACCTACCACACCCGCATGCTTGCAGCCATGGAGGAGCAGACTAGGGCCTTGCGTGGGCTGCCTCCCATAGTGCAACCACCTCCGGATGCAGCTGCACAGGGTGATAATAGCGACAGCAGTGATACTCCCACAACAGGGTAGCCTTGTGGGCCATGAGCCCATGGAGGTGTTTTATTTTCCCAGGATCCACGCAGGTGGGTTCTGGTGTGCATCCTGTCCTCGGACCTCCTGGGTGGCCTCCCCAACCCCCCCGGGCCCATCAATGGCCATTTTTGATTGTTTCTTATTTTTATTGTTATTTCTTTTATTCCCTATTTTTTTGGGACGATTTGTTGGCTTCCCTGGTTCCTGTGGGCATACGCTGCATTGTGGCTGGGCACATGCAGGCTTGTAATGTATTTGGTTCAGATGCTTGGGTTTGAGTCACACACACCCCTCCTACTTCCCGTTTCCATGGGCTTGCAAAGGGTGTGCCCAAGTGACAGTGAATTACACAGTGACGTTGGACTCCCATGAGCTGTGTGGGCAGTCTGTAGTCAATACTGTGTATACATTCCTAGTGCATATTGCTGTTGTGTTGTACACTGCATGTTGCATTGATGTGTAACTCATCTTCTGTGTCTACCTCCCAATTTGCAGGTCCCTTCCTCATGCCTACACAAGGACCTCTAGTCTGGAGATGGGGTCCATGTTGGCAGCAGTGCACCTACAACTCTACATGGCGCCAACACTGCACAGTTGGTAGTGGTGGGAGTGCAGGCATTTCCAGGTGGTGAGACTACTAATATGTAACATTTGTGATGTCATGTTAATGGTACTACGTGCTCAAGTATGTTGTTGGTCCGGCATTGCTGTGAGCATTTCAGGTGCTGCAGGTTTCTAATAGGGACACTGTACATAGTGAGACTAGTGTCATGTTGTGGGGATTACTTTGTTTACCTGCAATTAGCATGACATGGCACGGTGTGTCGTGTGGCGGTGCTGGGGTTGGGTTGGCTGACATGGCACTGTCCTCTTGTTGCATTTTGCAAGTGGGTAATCATTTTAGCTGCTTGAATGTGTAACTTCACAGAACTGCATTGGTGGTGTCTGTGTGGGTAGGGATGCACACATTGTGACACTTCCAGGTGAACAATCTCAGGCTGATATGGTATTCACGGTTCATTCTCCAGACATTCAGGATCAGTGTCAGGTTGAGTCATCATTGATTGTCAGATGGAATGTGCCAGGGCAGTGTGCACTCCACAGGGGTGTGATTTCTATGTGAAGTAATTAGCCACTAGCTGTTTACGGGCTGCCTCCCCCCGTGCCCTTTCCCCTCCCATGCGCAGCGGCTGTGCATGTGGTTGGGGATGTGGGGCCACCACCATGTCCACGGCCAGGCCCCGGCGTGTTGCAACGTTGTGCAGGACACATGCTGCCACTATGATCCTGCACACTACTGGGGGAGCGTATAACAGCTGCCCGCCAGAACGGTCAAGGCAGCGAAAGCGTGACTTTAGCACTCCGAATGTGCGCTCCACTATGCCCCGGGTCGTAATGTGGGCTGTGTTATATCTTACCTCGGGTGGCGTGGTGGGGTTCCGAATTGGCGTCATCATGTGGGGGCTGAGAGGGTAGGCACTGTCCCCTGTGGAGGTGGTGATTGGTATCAATGGTGGGGTTGTGACCTTGCTCAGTATCCAACATGCATGCATGTGCAGTGGCATACATACTCACCAAGCAGCCATGTATTGCCATGCCGCCCAGCTTCTAGGTCCCGGTTTAGGGTGGACATTCGGTAAATGAAGCTGTCGTGGGTGGAGCCGGGATAGTTGGCATATACTGAGGTGATGATTCCCTTGGCATTACATGCTACCTGCACGTTGATGGAATGCCAGTGCTTGCGGTTCCTATAGATGTGCTCAGATGCCCTGGGGGGACGTAGAGCCACATGGGTGCAGTCGATGGCACCTAGCACTTTGGGGAATCGTGCCACACCGTAAAAATCCAGGGCGGCAGGATGCCTTTCTGCAGGTGTTCTGGGCAGGTATATGTGCCTGCGGACTGATGGGCGTGCAGTGATGATGTTCAAGACCTGGTGTAGGCAGCGTGACTGGGTGGCATGTGACACCCCACCCACTATGGCACTTGTCCGCTGAAATGTTCCAGTGGCTAAGAAGTGCAGTACATTGAGGACCTTCTCCAGGGGGCTGAGTGCTTGGGAGCACAGGGTGGGTGATGTGAGGTCATCCTCCCACTCACTCACCAGGTCCAGTATTATGTGTGGTGGAAACCTGTACCTCCCATACACCTGGTCATCAGGCATCCCGAAAAGGCTGGTTCTGGGTTTGAATATTCTGGCCCTGACTATCCTCCTCCTCCTCCTCCTCCTCCTTTGGTAGCCCACTGCCACTGCTGCTAGGAACGGTATGTTCATCCTGGCGTCTGAGCTTGTTATTGTTAAAGTGCGCAAATTTATGCTTTGCGCATGTTCTAGGCGAGCGTGTGACCCGCGCACCCCTGGAATCCAGTTCCCAGTCCAATAGCGTGTGGAAATTCACACGCACCACGGGATACAGCGTGTGACCCGCGCACCCCTGGAATCCAGTTCCCAGTCCAATAGCGTGTGGAAATTCACACGCACCACGGGATACAGCGTGTGACCCGCGCACCCCTGGAATCCAGTTCCCAGTCCAATAGCGTGTGGAAATTCACACGCACCACGGGATACAGGTTCGCTGACGTACTTGCGTGTGTAAGTGCCCGCGCACCCATCAAATACACGTACATAGGCCAATCGCGTGTACGCGCACTTTTGTCCAATTACACGCGATGACACTCTGACGTGCAGTATTTCCACGTGTGCCCCGTCATCACGTGCTGAGTGGGGAACACCCGTGCGGGTCACGTCACAGACGCGCTTACGCGCTGAGGGACTCTGGTCCAATAGAATCGCGTATGCGTGCTGACGCGCTTACGCGCTAAGGGCCTTTCCTCGGATTTCACGCTGACGTGCAGGATTTTCACGTGCCAAATCACTCCGTATCAAGCTGGCCACGCGAAAACACACGGAAGACCACGCTCCTGCCCAGAAGGCCGAGTTACTGCCCCCCAGTGCCCCGAGCAGCCTCCCACGTGCCATCTGCTGCTGCCTGCCTGCCTGCTGCCACCGTGCCCTGCCATTTGGTGCCTGCACATCAGCCATCTGCAGGGGTCCAGTTGCTGTGTCCACCCCTGCTGGAACTGAAGACTCCCGACTGGGATTACATCGCTCCACAGCCCAGCCCCAGGACCCAGTTGCCCACCCACACCTGCCTCTGGGGTTGCCATGTCGGACACTTCCACATCTGGCACCAGTGGCAACCCAAGGCCAGAGGGGCACCAGCTTCACTGTCACCGAAGTTGGTGTCCTGGTGGAGCATGTCCTGGGGCAGTATGATGCCCTCTTTGGATCGTCCCGCGCCAGCAAGGAAGGATGGCAGAGGATCTGGGCCGACTGTGTGGTTTCCATCAACGCGGAGGGGGTGGCAACCCGCAACGTCCTGAAGATCAAGAAGCGCTGGGAGGACTTGAGGTCCAGGACCCTTGTGAAGGCCCGGCGCCTCGTGGAGGGGGGCCGGGGCCGCATGAGTTCCATCCAGATGAGGGTCCTGGAACGCATACGCCCAGCGCTCCACGCCCAGATCCTTGAGAGGGAGGCCCGTCTGGAGTTGAGCGGTAAGTGTCCAAGCATTACTGTGTGAGACAGGGCATGTTGCGGTGTGCTGGTTCTATGATACTTGCCTGTATGTGTGCCATAGGCCATGTATGCATGGATGTGTGCAGGGACATCATGGTAATGCATGTGCGACCAGTGATGTGTGACCCACATGGTTGTTGCATGTGTTCAAATGCCGCATGGGGAGCCCTATGCAGATTTTGAACATGAGAGCATGCCAGTCTCTGTACCTGGACATGGGTGGGGGTGAGGGATGGGTGCTGATGCCAGGTACATATATGGTAGCCATGTCTGTGTGCCTGACCTGCGTGTCTGTGACTTGTGCATGCCATGGATGCATGACACATGTGTGTGACAATGCACAGATTCAGTGAAGCAGCCAAATTACCCTTGTGTCCGCTGTGTTTGGTGTGTTTGGGGCCAGATGGATGTGACTGAGGTGAAGTGTGTGCATGTGATAGGCATGAGCCATGATGCATGTGAGTTACATATCATTGAATGTTTCAAGAGTCCATTGGACATGCATGGAAATGTCCATGGCATGCACCATGCCTGTTACTGTGTGTGTTTTGCCTGGACTGACCCATGTGTTGTGTAGGGACATGACGGAAGTGTACTTTGACAGTGGTGCTCATCTGCTATTGCTTCCTATCTAGGGGACCATTGTACAGTGCCCTGATGCTTGTGTTCTTTGTCTCCCTCTACGCAGCGGCTAGTGAAGAAGAGGGCGGAGACGGCGCTGTGGAGCAAGGCGGCGGGGATGCCCCCACGGCTGCAGCGGAAGGGGTGGGTGAGCCCCCACAGGGGCCTGCTACGGTGGGAGACGGTGAGGAGCCATCCAGGTTGGTGGTTTGCACAGAGGAGGAGGAGGCCGCCACTGGGGCACACATGGGGCCTGGTGGGGGCATCCCTGCTGGTGCAAGTGGTGCAGTCCAGGGCCAGGGGCAGGAGGCAGCACAGGTCACCGTGGAGGGGCCTGTGCATGTCGCTGTCCCTGACCCTGTGAGTGCACCACCATGCACCAGCAGGGATGCCCCGTCCCAGGCCCGTCCGCAGGTAGAGGGGATGTCCATGTCACCTGACTCCCCTCCACCTGCGGACGTGGGAACCCCTGGCCGTGCGGAGAAGGTCCTGATTGGGGTCGCGATGCGCACGGCTGTGATTCGTGATGCCGTGCGTGCTTCCCGGGAGGAGCACGCACGTCATCACGAAGTGCACCGTGCCGACGTGGCCCAATTGGGATCGGCCATGTTCGGGGGTTTCCTGCATGTGTTGGCCAATGTGGCGGCCCTCTCCTCCTCTGTGCAGGCTATCCACCAGTCGTTCTCCTTGCCGTCTTCCAGCCCAGATGCCACCAGGGCCCCCTGTGGACCTGCCCCGACCAATGCAGCCAGCTCGGTGGGGATCCCATCCCTGCCACAGTTGGGAGTCGGAGGTCCAGCAGGGGTGGACAACACAGCAACTGGACCCCAGCAGATGGAAGATGTGACAGCATCATCAGGCAGGGCACGTGCACGACGGCGTCGGTGGTTTCCATCAGCCTGGATGCCGTCGTCCTGGCAGAGGCAGTGGCGTCGGAGGCAGCAGCGGGCTCGACGTGGGAGGCATCATGGCTCGGGGCCATCAAGATCAGAGGGGCAGGCATCGGCCGGAGGGCAGGGCAACCCTGGGATGGTGGTGGCTTCCGTGTGGGAGCAGTTGGTCCAGCGGATAGGTGCGGAGCGGCTGCGGGCGGAAGAGGAGCGGCTCGCCATGGTCAGGGCGGAGTTCTCCATGCGTCGGGCGTTGAGGCAGTCTGAGTGCCTCGAGGAAGCTCGCAGGGAGTTTGAGCTGAACATGGGGTTATCCCTGCAAGACCTCGGGGCCAGGACAGAGTCCCGCCTCCAGGACATCGACATGGAGTTCGATGATGCCCTGGCCAGCAACATCAACAAGTGAGCCGCAGGACTTGCCCGCTGCCTTTGTATATAGTTATATAGTTAGTTAGTGTTAGGTTTCCTTTATTTGTTTTTATTATTTTGGACCGCTCGGACAATGGCCACTTTTTTGTATATATTTTTTTCATTAGGTAGTAGTAGGTTTCCTTTATGGTGTTGGGCTCATGGACCTTGGTACATTCCTGTATTTAGTTTGTTTTTTGAAGGAACATTTTCTTTTTTTCATTATTGTGTTCACCACGTGGAAATGGTTTTTCATTATTTTACTTCTACTTGATATTGCTTTGGTCAACATTTGTTTTTGTATTCCTTTTTCGTTTTTTGATTTT